>NC_064420.1:14559062-14888750 GCF_023375975.1 Astyanax mexicanus | reverse complement strand
GTATGTAGATAACTTTACTACTTCTCTACTACTTGAGTTAATATTTAAGATAAAATTCATCATTAAAAGGTAACTCAAAAGTCTTCTCAAATTTAAATTCCACAGTATTTATTTTAATTTACGTTCAAAATTAGAAAATATGTTAGCTATAGCACCTGGCAAATTACTAACGTAATTTAAGCAAGCTTTATTTTGAACAATAAAAAAATATTAAAAACCACCAAATTACCAGTTGTTCTCTTATGAAATATCAGCTCACTTGTGGAGAACCTTATCTACCCTCCAACCCAGGGGTGTCCAAACTACGGAGGTATTTTAGAAATAGAATGAAAGTTGGCCCGCTGTTAAGCAGGTTTTTATAATGTGAGATTCAAAGTTTGAACGCTACGTGTCAGAAACGGGCCAAAGAGTCGGAGAGGTTGCGCATTTGTAGCGCAGAAAAACGGGGCAAAAGAGTCTAAAAGCGGAGAGGGTGTGCATTTCTAGCGCAGAAAAACGGGCCAAAGACAGTAAAAGCAGAGAGGTTGCGCATTTCTAGCGCAAAAAAAACGGGCCAAAGAGTCTAAAAGCGGAGAGGGTGCGCATTTCTAAGGCAGAAAAACGGGGCAAAAGAATCAAAAAGCGGAGAGGGCGCGCATTTCTAGCGCAGAAAAACGGGCCAAAGAGTCTAAAAGTTGCCGTAATTAAGGAGTTTAATATTAAGAGACATCATGATTAGACATCAATTTGAAAAATCTTAGTTTACACAACCCTGTCAAAGATAAAGATAGTTAGTCAATAATCAGGAAAATGTATTATTTAAAGTGGTGTATTTCATTATTTGTTTTATTACATAGTGTGGCCCGTGACTTCAAATATATTTCTCCTTCTGGCCCCCAACAAAAAAAGTTTGGACACCCCTGCTCCAACCCAACAACAAGAGGGTGAATTACGGTCCACCAGCAAAACCACCACAACTAATATTCCTAAAACAACCTAAACAAAACAAATATAACACATATACACACATAACCCTTACAAACAACCCATTAATCCACATAATAAAATAAAAGGCAAACACAAAAGTACAATAAAGAACATTTTAGAGGCTTTAGATTTTTACTTAAAAAGAACAATTTAAATAACTGCACTAAAAAAATATTAAATTGAAAATCTTTTCATGTATCATGTATGCTCATGATCGGTCTTAACCCTCTTACCCATCTCCCTTTCTCTCCTGTACAGTGAAACAAAATGAAGTCACAAAAAAATGTGCAGACAAAATGCAGTGTGGACTGCTGATCAATGGGACGATGCCGACTTGCTGTACGACAGATCTATGTAACAAAGCTACGGAGGTTCAGCTCGGTCTCTTTGTCATGTTGGGACCCCTGTTCTCCTCCATCCTCTTTCTCTGAACTCTCTGCTGCCCCTCTTTTTCCTTTTTTTTTGTCTATGCAAAATCTGAAATGTTAGGGAAAAGTCATGTCATTTTCCTAATTCTACATTTTTAAAATCTATTTGCACCCATTGTTATTGTGTGTGGTCTAAGATGCATTAACATTTTTATTCACTTAATCATCAGTAAATGTAGTAGCAAAGTGTTTTCAGGTCGACATTTACTTTTTAGTTTTATGTCACTTTGAAAAGCCAGATAACAGGAGTTGTGGTGGTTAAAGTGTATGATGGCATTTTAGGGACTTTATTCTACAACTATTATGATATGATTCTCAAAACGTTTTGACGTTTTTCTTAAGTTATTACGACGTTTATTCATTATGACTTATATCTTAAATTATTAGCATACGACTTTATTTTTGAAATTGTAGGACTTTGTCCTTAAAGTATTATGATTTTATTTTTGAAACATTATGACATATCTTAAATTATTAGCCAACGACTTTAATCTTGAAATTTTATGACTTTGTCCTGAAATTATTATGACTTTATTTTTTAAATATTGTGACATATCTTAAATTATTATCCTGACTTTATTCTTGAAATTTTATGGCTTTGTCCTTAAATTATGATTTTATTTTTGAAACATTATGACTTATCTTAAATTATTAGCCTACGACTTTATACTTTAAATTGTGTGACTTTGTTCTTATTACGACTTAATTCTTGAAACATTATGACTTTTATATCTTAAGTTATTAGCCTATGACTTTATTCTTGAACAATTATGACTTTATCCTCAAAATATGACAAATATGACAAAATGTATATATATTAAAAAAATTACAACATTATTCATCAAATGTCATATTGAACTTTTTTCTCAAAATATTTTGACTGTATTCTTAAAATCTACTATTTTTATTTTCATTTGTGGCCCTAAAGCACTGTCATACATGTGGATGTCTGGAAGACTAAGAAAACTAACCGAAAGAATTGCTTGTAATGTTCTGTTTGATTGTGAAACGCCTTAAGAATACAGCTCTGGAAAAAAATAAGAGGCCACTTAAAATGTATGAGTTGTTTGATTTTACCAAATAGAAAATCTCTGGAATATAATCAAGAGGAAGATGGATGATCACAAGCCATCAAACCAAACTGAACACAAAGCACAAAGTTATCTGAAAGCAGTGTGTAAGACTGGTGGAGGAGAATATGTCAAGATGCATGAAAACTGTGATTAAAATCCAGGTTATTCCAAATATAATTTTTTTGTCTGTTTTTGAATTAATCAACAGTAACCCAGAGTGATTTTGTATTAAATCATAATGTAACAAAAAATCTACCATACACCAAATTGCAGAACATTTAGTGTAATTATACAACAAATACCATAAGGCTTCACAGTAAATTGAAAATCAAATACAAAATATACAACAGAATATTATTATTAATGCTGTTATCCTTTTGTACAAAAGTAAAAAAAAAAATAATCACAATATTACAAAATGATTATGCACGATGCAAGGTGGCACACTCAGCATCAAATTTTCCATGGGTAAAGTAGACACATTTTAATTCACAGACACTTTCACACTTTTACAGAAAGTGTTTAGTCACTAAAATCTTTACTATAAAAAAAACCCATAACATATCCAAATTTTGTTGTTTACATAATATTTTGTCCATAACATTTTCATTTCAATAACTTTAATCGTGTTCTACTGGTGTTTAAAATGTTTAAAAAGTAACTATACTATGAAACATGAAACTAGATCATGTAATGCTTAAGTAGAAAATCCTTTTGGGTGTGTAACATCAGATGCAAAATGAAAAACGTCTGTAGGGTTAAGAGGTTAATGGGTTCTTGCTGGAAAGACTTTTGTTATAGTTTTTTTAATCAATATAAAAAATGGTTCTAAAACAGTTCCCCTGTCCTCAGACAAAAAATGTTTTTCTGTACTATACATATACCATGTATAGAGACTGTAGAACAATAAATAATCAAACAATAGTCTGAACCTGTAAAATGTGGTTTATTGTTCTACAAAGAGCTTAGATCACCATGCAGAACCAAGGTTGCATTTTTCAATTTAAGATAATCCAGTGTTTCACTGTAAATAAATAGTGCTTTAAATCCATACAGAATGTGTAGTTTATGTAGTATTTTTGCTGATACTTTGATAATAAAGAAGTCTGGAAAGTATAAATTAGAGTTCAGTTGTTTGGTCTTCTGATTATGGCTTACACCCAACCTGGATTTGTGTAAATTTCCATAAACTCTTTCAGTGAAGGCAGACACACACTGTTCCTGTGTTTGATGCAGCTTGCTTTATTTGCAAGAACTGCAGATGCTATCATACACTGCATATGTACAGGACATAATAGATATAATAAAAGAAAGGATGGGAGACACTATGTATACAATACAGCAGGGACACAAATAGACATACATGAGACAGAAACAAGGTGCAGTGGTGGTGGGGGAGAAATAGATATATAAATATAAGTAAAAAGAAATAAGATATATAATATAAAAGAGTGGGAGACACTAAATGTACAAAACAACAAGACACAATAAACATAAGTAAGATGAAAGACAACAGTGCAATATTGATGGTGATTGAGATGGAATGACAGTATACTGTAAATATAAATAGAACCCGAATAACGGTAGTGCAAATAAGGCTGGTAAAGTGCGTAAAGTACTTAGAGTTCACAGTTTTTGGGGAATTAAAGTGTGTATTACAGTGCAAGTATAGCAGTAGTGCAGGTTTTGGGTGTGTAGTGCAAGTCCGTTTGGAAGGGACCAGTACTTTGTGTATTGTAGTGCAGAGTTCCAGTACTGTATTGGTGGGGGGGAGGGCGGGGTCAGGATGCTGAGTGAATGTGTGCTGGGGGCAGGATTGGGATAGGGGGTAGAGCAGGAAGAGAGTTCAACACACACACACACACACATATATACATATATATATATACAGTTGTGGTCAAAAGTTTACATACACTTGTAAAAAAACATAATGTTATGGCTGTCTTGAGTTTTCAATAAGTTCTACAACTCTTATTTTTCTGTGATAGAGTGATCGGAACACATACATGTTTGTCACAAAAAACAGTCATAAAATATGGTTCTTTCATAAATTTATTATGGGTCTGCTGAAAATGTCACCAAATCTGCTGGGTCAAAAATATACATACAGCAACATTAGTATTTGGTTACATGTCCCTTGGCCATTTTCACGGCAACTAGGCGCTTTTGGTAGCCATCCACAAGCTCCTGGCAAGCTTCAGGTCGAATGTTTGACCACTCTTCTTGACAGAATTGGTGCAGTTCAGCTAAATGTGATGGTTTTCTTGCATTAACCCGTTTCTTTAGCACTGTCCACATGTTCTCAATGGGGTTTAAGTCAGGACTTTGGGAAGGCCATTCTAAAACCTTAATTCTAGCCTGGTTTAGCCATTCCTTTACCACTTTTGATGTGTGTTTTGGGTCATTGTCTTGTTGGAACACCCAACTGCGCCCAAGACCCAACCTTCGGGCTGATGGTTTTAAGTTTTCCTGCAGAATTTGGAGGTAATCCTCCTTCTTCATTATCCCATTTACTTTCTGCAAAGAACCAGTTCCACTGGCAGCAAAACATCCCCAGAGCATAATACTACCACCACCATGCTTGACAGTAGGCATGGTGTTCCTGGGATTAAAGGCCTCACCTTTTCTCCTCCAAACATATTGCTGGGTGTTGTGGCCAAACAGCTCAATTTTTGTTTCGTCTGACCAGAGAACTTTCCTCCAGAAGGTTTTATCTTTGTCCATGTGATCAGCAGCAAACTTCAGCCGAGTCTTAAGGTGCCTTTTCTGGAGCAAGGGCTTCTTTCTTGCACGGCAGCCTCTCAGTCCATGGCGATGTAAAACACGCTTGACTGTGGAGACTGACACCTGTGTTCCATCAGCTTCCAAATCCTTGCAGACCTGCTTCTTGGTAATTCTTGGTTGACTCTTGACCATCCTGACCAATCTCCTCTCGGCAGCATGTGATAGCTTGCGTTTTCTTCCTGATCGTGGCAGTGACACAACTGTTCCATGCACTTTATACTTGCGTATAATTGTCTGCACAGTTGCTCTTGGGACCTGTAGCTGCTTTGAAATGGCTCCAAGTGACTTCCCTGACTTGTTCAAGTCAATAATTCGCTTTTTCAGATCCACACTGAGTTCCTTTGACTTTCCCATTGTAGCTTTTGTAGCTGAGTCTAATCACTGGGTCAAATGAGCCCTATTTAAATGGGCTCATGAGAAGTCAACAGCTGTAGTCAATCAGAATCACTTACAAGAAGTGAAGAGGCCATGACATGAAGCTAATTTGATTGACACAACTCGCTACATCACCAAAATTGACAAATTTTGTTGCTGTATGTATATTTTTGACCCAGCAGATTTGGTGACATTTTCAGCAGACCCATAATAAATTTATGAAAGAACCAAATTTTATGACTGTTTTTTGTGACAAACATGTATGTGTTCCGATCACTCTATCACAGAAAAATAAGAGTTGTAGAACTTATTGAAAACTCAAGACAGCCATAACATTATGTTTTTTTACAAGTGTATGTAAACTTTTGACCACAACTGTATATATATATATATATATATATATATGTGTGTGTGTGTGTGTGTGTGTGTGTGTGTGTGAAGTTGTTTATACCCCTTATACTATTGTATTTTAAGATGCACCTGTTGCTGACACAGGTGTGCAAATACCAGTCAAAAGTTTGAACATACCTTTTCTTATTCAATGTGTTCATTTTGTTTGTTTTTTTCAGTCTATATGAAAGCTCTACAGAATTGTTCTGTAAACAAAAAGTTTTTAACAAAACAGAATATGTTTTATACTTTAGATTCTTCTAAGTAGCACACTTAACTTTGAGGACAGATTTGCACACTCTTTTCACTACCTCATGTGGCTTCAAGAGGTAGAGTCCCCTGCAATAGATTTCTCAGCATCTTGAAGGAGTTCCTGGAGGTGCTGAACAATAGTTGCTGCTTTTCCTTCAAGCTGTGAAGCTCCAGCTCATCCCAAATCACCATCTGATACCAGGCAGCGACGCTGCTGTTTACACCCTGCTAAGTGCAGTTTAGCCACTGATCTAGTCTTAGAGTCTCTGTAAAACACAAAATCCATCGGAGACCTAAGTAAACCTATGTAACCACACAGAGGTCGGTAGTCCAGGTCCAGAAAGTAAAAATCCAACATGTGTAGCTAAATTTTACACAGGATCTCCGGTGGATTTGGCATTTTACAGAGACTCTCAGAGTAGGTCAGTGGCTGACACGTCCTGTCGGCGGCACGAGCAGTTGCAGCGGCCACTCCGGAAGCAAAACACTGTGCTTTTTTGTTTGTTTTGTTGTAAATAATCCGATCTGAACTTGCAACCTACAACTGGCACCTACATTTACAACCGACATATCCTCCTAAACCTGCAAAATCAACCAAAAACTGGACTTACAGACGGTCTACGAGCGGAGCTATGCCCGCTAGGCCTGCTAAGACCCGCAGCGTTTCCTGAGGCTTCTAGCCAGAAAAGGGCTCGCCACAAGCACGGTAAGAGAGCTGGTGTCCTAAGCTAATGGCTAATGCCAGCCGGCCAGCGGTGCCATCCCTCCTTTTCTCCAACGTCCGCTCCCTGCAGAACAAGCTAGACTATCTCCGGCTCCAGCTGACAACCCAGCGCAAGTTCAGGAACTGCTGTGTGTTTGTTTTCACGGAGACGTGGTTAACAGACTCCATACCGGACTCCGTCATTGAGGTGAGCAGCATGCTATGCTTCCGCACAAACCGCAACGCCAGCCTCTCCGGCAAGATCCACGGAGGTGGGGTGTGTGTTTACATCAACACAGCATGGTGTAACAACGCTGCGCTGATCTCCAGCCACTGCTTGCCGCTGGTGGAGTTTGCTGTTGTCAGAGTCAGGCCCTTCTACCTGCCCAGAGAGCTTAGCAACGTGTACATAATAGCAGTGTATGTAGCACCCAATGCTAATGCTATATGTGTACAGAGCAGAGCCCCGCCCCCACTACGGCTACTCTGACCACATCTCTGTGATGCTCATCCCAGCATACAGACAGCTCATCAGACATGCCAAATCAGAGAAGAAGCATGTAACAACCTGGCCTCCAGGAGCCATCTCTGCTCTTGAGGACTGTTTTGAGCACACTGTCTGGGGCATGTTCAGAGAAGCTGCTACTTCTGATGATTCCATCAACCTGGAGGAGTACACAGACTCAGTGACTGGCTACATCAGCAAGTGCATTGATGATGTTACTGTCTCCAAAACCATCAGAACCCGCCCCAACCAGAAGCCGTGGATGACTGCAGAGGTGCGTGTGCTGCTGAGAACCCGAGACAAAGCCTTTAAGTCAGGGGTCAGGGCTGGCCTCAGAACAGCTAGAGCCAAGCTCTCCCAGGGGGTCAGAGAGGCAAAGCGCATCTATGCAAAGAAAATCTAGCCCACTTCCAGGACACTGCTGACACTCGGCGCATGTGGCAGGGCATCCAGACCATCACCAACTACAAGTCACCTCCGACTGCTTGTAACAGGGATGCCTTCCTTCCAGATGCACTGAACTCCCTCTATGCAAGGTTCGAGGCACAGAACTACACGACAGCAAGATAGACAACACTTTCTCCAAACGACCAGGTACTGTGCCTGTCCTCAGCTGATGTGCGAAGAACTTTACTTAGAGTTAGCCCACGGAAAGCCCCAGGACCAGACAGCATTCCTGGCAGAGTGCTCAGAGGATGTGCAGAGCAACTCACAGATGTTCTCACGGACATTTCCAACATCTCTCTGAGCACTGCGGTTGTGCCGACGTGCTTCTAGACGACCACCATCGTCCCTTTACCAAAGAAGTCTCGAGTGTCCTGCCTCAATGACTACCGTCCCATTGCACTTACCCCCATCATCATGAAATGCTTTGAGAAGCTGGTCATGAGGCACATTAAAAACCAGCTCCCCTCCTCACTGGACCCAATACAGTTTGCGTATTGTCCAAACAGATCAACAGACGATGCCATCTCTACTGAGCTCCACCTGGCTCACACCCACCTGGACAACAAAGACTGCTATGTTCAAGTACTGTTCATCGACTTCAGTTCAGCATTCCACACCATCATCCCTCAGCATCTGATCGAAAAACTGAACTTGCTGGGCCTGAACTCCTCCCTCTGTAACTGGGTCTTGGACTTCCTGACTGAGAGACCACAATCAGTCAGGACTGGAAACAACACCTCCAGCACCAACATACTGAGCACCGGCGCCCCCCAGGGCTGTGTGCTCAGGCCACTGCTGCTCACTCTGCTGACTCATGACTGTACTGCAAAGTACAGCTCAAACCACATCATCAAGTTCGCTGATGACACAACTGTAGTTGGCCTCATCAGCAAGAACGACGAGTCAGCATACAGAGAGGAGGTGCAATGGCTGACGGACTGGTGCAGAACCAACAACCTATCTCTAAACGTGGATAAAACCAAAGAGATGGTTGTTGACTTCAGGCGAGCTCCAGGTGTCCACCACCCGCTGAACATCAACAGCTCTGCTGTGGAAATTGTGAAAAACACCAAGTTCCTCTGTGTTCACATTGCAGAGAACCTCACCTGGTCCCTCAACACCAGCTCCATAACAAAGAAAGCCAAACAGCACCTCTATTTCCTGCGGAGGCTGAGGAAAGCACATCTCCCACCGCAAGACCCTACAGCGGATAGTGAGGAAAGCTTAGAAGATCATCGGATTCTCTCTTCCATCCATCACCGAGATCTACACCACACGATGCATCCACTAAGCCACCAGCATTGTGGATGACCCCACCCATCCCTCACACAGACTCTTCGCTCTGATGCCATCCGGCAGAGATACAGGAGCATCCGAGCCTCCACTACTAGACTCTGCAACAGCTTCATCCACCAGGCAGTCAGACTCCTCAACACACGGAGACAGAGCCCCACCCACCACACACCCAATACACTCACACAGAACTGAACCCCCATCCCCCCCCCCTCAACTTCACCCAAACACAGATTTGAAAAGGTTTTTGGGGTATGAAATCTGTTCTTAAAATCAAACATCATTAAAACAGTGTACAAATACATGCAGGGTTATGTACAAGTAATACTCATCAAAAACAAGGTATTTGTTAAGGCCCGTCCACACGTATTCGCATATTTTAAAAACTGTAAAGTCTACAGTGTTTAGCACAAGTTCTCTTGACTACAGCAGTTTAGCTTTACTGTTTCTCCAGTTTTATTGCTTCAAAGTCTCCAAAGATTATAAATGTAAGTTAAAGTTGTGTAAACGCATGAGCTCAATCTATCTGAAGTTGGGCTTTCACTTTCACCTTTTCACCAGTTTGTTTTTTAGCACTTTCCTTGCACAGCTCACAGTATCTATCCCTTAAACATGGTGCCTTAGGAATGTTAAGTAGAGTAAACAACCATGACTTTGACAGGACCGGTTAGACTGGACCAGGCTGTTCATTGGGATAGCTGCACAAAATTTGAAAACTGTGACGTACAAAAGTATTCTGTACTTTTTATCACGTTTTAAAGGAGAACTCTGGAGTAAAATTGATCTTGAGTGTAGTAAAACATGATGAAAAGTACTTACCTTTGTTGAATAACCCTCCTCCGCTCTCCTACAGCTTTCTAAGATACAGTAATTTTGTGCTTTTTGCCCAGCACTGTAAAACGTCCTTATCGGGGCATATTTTGCCCCAATAGTTCACTTTTTGACTATGTATGTATATCTATGTTATCAGTATAGTGATGGCAGCTCCCGCAGCTAAAGCTAGTATTATGAGATGTAAACAGTGTTTTTTTATAAACTTCTTGTGCACTTTTAAAGTTATAAATGCCTTGTTTTAAATGTCAGGACTCTCCGGATACTACCAAGGGTGTGGAGCTACTTTGAGCCTGGATAACGGTGTAAAAAGGCGATGCGGCCCTTGTACAGAGTGCTGGGCAGAAAGCAAAAAATTACTGTATCTCAGAAAGCTGTGGGAGTGATTGTAAAAAATTATAATTATGAAAAAGCCATATGTTTGCTGAAGGTATTCTGAGGTCAGGTTGTTCTACAGTAAGCCTTATTTGACCTCATTTCAGTAAACTTTTTCTTATAACGGTGCACTAACTCTAGCTAGCTAGCTATCGCTATGTTTTGGATTATCCATGCATGACAGCAGGTCCGGTTTAATGATTTTTATAATTATTATTTTTGAATAAAATTCGTTAAATTCTAGGATTAATCTTTATGGCTCCATTGTTGTTTAAAGTTAAAATGTGTTACATAGATATTAGTGAACTGTAATATAAGTAAAGGTTTTCAGATGTTTAAACCTCTAAAAACTCTCTCACGCTAAGTTATTATACCAAATGATTATGAATATACTGACTGATGCCCGAGACAGTTTACCAGAGTTTTGAAAAGGTTTTTGGTGTCTGAAATCTGTTCTTAAAATCAAATATCATTAAAACAGTGGACAAATACATCCAGGGCTATGTACAATAATAATCATCAAAAACAAGGTATTTGTTAAGGCTCGTCCACGTTTCCGCATATTTTAAAAACTGTAAAGTCTACAGTGTTAAGCACAACCTCTGTTGATTACAGCAGTTTAGCTTTACTGTTAGAATAATCTGTTTCTCCAGTTTTATTGTTTTAAAGTCTCCAAAGATTATAAATGTAAGTTAAAGTTGTGTAAACGCATGAGAGAGGAGGAGCTCAACCTATCTGAAGTTGGACTTTCACTTTCACCTTTTAACCAGTTTGTTTTTTAGCACTTTCCTTCCACAGCTCACAGTATCTATCCCTTAAACATGGTGCCTTAGGGATGTTAAGCAGAGTAAACACCCATGACTTAGACAGGACCAGTTAGACTGGAACAGGCTGTTCATTGGGATAGCTGCACAAAATTTGAAAACTGTGATGTGCAAAAGTTTTCAGTACTTTTTTGTCATGTTTTAAAGGTGAACTATGGAGTAAAATTGATTTTGGGTGCAGTAAAACATGATGAAAAGTACTTACCTTTGTTGAATAACCCTCCGCTCTCCTACAGCTTTATAAGATACAGAAATTTTGTGCTTTTTGCCCAGCACTGTAAAACGTCTGTTTCGGGGCATATTTTGCCCCATAAATCACTTTTGTCTACATATGTAAATCTGTGTTATTATCAGTATAGTGATGGCAGCTCCCGGAGCTAAAGCTAGCATTATGAGATGTAAACAGTGGTTTTTATAAACTTCTCGTGCACTTTAAAGTTATAAATGCGTTTACAAAAAAAGGCGTTATAAATCGTTTTAAATGTCAGAGCTCTCCGGATTCTACCAATGAAGTGCGGAGCTACTTTGAGCCTGGATAACAGTGTAAAATCTGCAGGGGCAAGGCATGCCCTGTATCACCCAGTCTAAAAGCCAAAGTTCAAAGGGCAAAGCACACAAAATACTAGGGCTGTGTGTCACTCCCCGATCTGTACCCCCTGCCCGATTTGTGCCGCGCATGCGCACGCATGCGCACTGCAAACTGAGCGAGATGAGCAGGGGCACAGATCGGGTAGGTAATGCCAAGGTGTACTTCCGCCCACACTGTCGCAAACAGCTCGTACACTGTGGTGTCAAAATTAAGGATTTTAAGTTTTACAGAGCTGTGCAGAGTACATTTTCGTTAAATTCAGCATTCACGCCATCCTCCAACGAAGGAATGGGCAAGGAAAGTGTGTGTGTGTGTGTGTGCGTGTGTGTGTGTGTTGAGAGAGATATGGGTTCGCTCTCATGCTTTTTCTGAGAGTAAAATAAACTGATATTTTGATGAATGTGTTGTACCTGTTATTTATAATAATTTGCTGTGTATTTTAAGAATAAAAAGAATTTTTAAATGTGAAGTAATTTACAGACTTGGTATATGTAACAAAAAATAAATAAAAACACCGCAGGCTCACACATTTTAACAGATTATTTTCGATTTTTAATTATTTTAAACACCTATCTGTCTATCTAGAATTCAGAAAACGGAAGTTAAGCTTGATCAGCGATCTCACAGCGCCGACAACTGTTGACAGCCGTGGCTGCCCGATCTGCGCCCCCTGCTCAGTGTGCAGTGCGCATGCGCGGCACAAATCGGGCAGGGGGTACAGATCGGGGAGTGACACTGTGACTGAAGTGGCTCCCTACTCCCTCATAGCGTTGCGCTATGTAGGGAGATACTAATAAGTTCACTAAGTAGTGGTAAAACAGGAGTGAATTCGGACACTAACTCATCATTATCATGCGCCAGCACCGGTCGCATAAACACACACAGGTGAGAGAGGGGCTGAACCGTGTTTAAAACTCCATAAACACACTGAACTGAGCTCTGAACTAAAGATAGAGAAGCTCTTAGCCGAAAGTAATTTCTCTGCCTGTTATATTAACGCTGTTTAAAAGATAATCCTCACATTACTGAACTACATGAAGAAAACCTGAAATTAACAGCGCACACCGGCTCGGTTGTTGCCAGATTGGGTGGTTTCATGCCAAAAGTCGAGTTGTGTCTGAAATTCTCTGGAGGAAACGCTGTGCTAGGTAGGAGTTTTGGAAGTGAACTTATCAGTGCTGTAGTTAGTTAGTTAGTTAGAAATCTAACCTGGCAGAGACAGAGCTTTTAGACCTGCTGATTTGAAGCTGTGTTTATGCTCGTTATTATATATGCGTATTTCTTTCTTTCATTGCTTGCAAGCTTATTTTTATGTACTATACTTCTTTTTTTGGTTCGTGTGTCCAATGATACAATGCACAAAACACAGAATACAAACATGCATTTAAATATCGTTTTCTTGTAATTAGTGATACCTAAGATATTTAAGGTTGGAATAAACCCTGTAATATTGTTAATATGACGAACATCAACTGTTTGGGTGGTTTTCTCAGTATTTTGGCGGATTGGAAACACGTTTTACCTAGTGAACTGGTTTTATCTGAATCCTACTGTAACAATCTGGCAACCCTGGTGGTTCGCTGTCCGCTCCGTTTCTTCGGCTGTCTGTTGCTTAGTAGCGAGGCCCGCAATGCATTTTGGTACACATTCAGCTCGCTTAGTAAGCAGCGAAGTTTACTATAAATCATGATGCATTATGGGAGTTTTTAGTGCCCTCAAAATCATGTTCCAACTCCCCCTTAAGATTCGGACACTCAAAGAAAAATGGCTGACATACTCAATAGTGCCCTTCCTAGTAAATAGGGAGCCATTTCGGTCACAGCCTGGGTCTCAGAAAGCTGCGGGAAAACGAAGGTTCAGTAAAGGAAAGATACTTTTTATCTCGTTTTAAAGAAGAACTCGGGAGTAAAATTGATTTTGGGTGTAGTAAAACATGATAAAAAGTACTCACCTTTGTTGAATAACCCTCCTCTGTTCTCCTACAGCTTTCTATACAGCAGGGGTGTCAAACTAATTTTGGCCGAGGGCCACATTGGCATATTGGCTGTCCTCTGAGGGCCAGATGTAACTTATAAATGTAATAAAATGTAACCAAATGTAATATTAAATGAATGTAATTACTCCTTAATGTTAAATAACTCTCAATATATTATTTATTCAATCAAATATTACAGTTGCATGGAAAAAAATGTTTGCTTGTTGCTCTATTAACATAAATCCTTTTAATTTGTCATGTTATGAAATCCAAAAACTCCATCAATCAAGAACCAAACAATTCAAGTGAATAGAAATGACATCAAGTTATATTAACTTTGATCAAAACGTTTGATACTGAAATAAGGCTTAATAAATATAAAATCAAAAATTGTGAGCTGTGAAGAACATTAGCAGTTCCTCATCCAACCACTAGTCGGAGCTGCAGCAGCAGCACAAGCCCGCAGTCTTTACTACGTCAGAGCTACAGGCCAGCCACGGGCTACAGAGCTCAGCTGAGCCAGTCTGGAGCGTTTTTAAAATGTTTAAGTTCTTCTGTGTATGAAATAAAGATTTTTAACCCCACTAACCGGATAATACAGCTCTCTACAGTTCATCTTTCAGCCCAAGCAGCTAACAGCAGCAGTTTAGAGCAGCGTCACGGAATCACTGCTCGAATTACATTAAAAACAGGTCAGTTAGCGCGCTGCTAACCTCATATTTTTTTATAACTACGGAGTTTATTGGAGGTTATTGAAAGGGTTATTGGGGGCAGAAATCAGTAAAGGCTGGTTAGATAAGTGATTCACGTCCTCGTCCTTTGCTGAGGTGAAACTGCGACTAGCGCTGTCACAGTGATGTTTATTAATGTCATTAAAACAGATTTTGTCAGGTATTGTCTTATAAATATTTACACATAACTTATATCTCTCCTAAAAAGCGTTTATTTTGGTCAGTAACACTCTTCGTAACACAAAAGGCATACCGGTCTTTCGCCTTGAAACACAGCCGTCCGTCTGCATCAACTTTTCTTTTTCTGGACATTATGGGATAAACATTTGTATGTCTCAATTCCATCCGCGAAGTTACGCCTTCCCTCCGGCAGGGTTTCCACATCAATGACTACACTGCCGTGTAGTGGCAGTAAGCCGTGACTTTGCGGGTAATACAATCGACAAGCATTGTGGGAAATGTAGTTTTTGGTCAAAGAACGCTCCTGACCTATTTATTATAGACACTAAGATCTTACAAGGTCTCGCGGGCCACATAAAAGGACGTGGCGGGCCACATCTGGCCCGCGGGCCTTGTGTTTGACACATGTGCTATACAGTATACAGTAATTCTGTGCTTTTTGCCAAGCACTCTGTACAACGGCCATATCAGGGCATATTTTGCCCCGATAAATTGCTTTTTGTCTATGTATGCATATCTATGTTATTATCAGTATAGTAATGGCGGCTCCCAGGGCTAAAGCTAGTATTATGAGATGTAAACAGTGTTTTTAATAAGCTTCTTGTGCACTTTTAAAGTTATAAATACCTCGTTTTAAATGTCAGGACTCTCCGGATACTACCAAGAAGGTGTGGAGCTACTTTGAGCCTGGATAACGGTGTAAAAAGGCGATGCGGCCCTTGTACAGAGTGATTGTAAAAAATCGTAATTATGAAAAAGCCACAGTATGAAGTTGTGCCAGTGAGCTAACGAGCGACAACACGTAGACAAAACAAACCTTCAGTTCTTTAGTGATCTGATACTGTAGATGGCGCTGCTTTCCATCGCTGCTTTCCGTGGCTTTAGTGCTGCTGCTGCTCCCCACAGTCTGACGGTCTGACGGCGGAGGTTTCCCTCACCCGGAGAGAAGCGGAGGGAACCAGCGGGACTCCTGAACTACAGCGCTGCTGGAGCCGCACTCAGACAGCCGCCCTCAGGTACCCAGCTCCTCTATACTAACCCGCTTTAACCGGTAAATCCGCCGCTGGGTGTAGTTAGTTAGTTAGTTAGTTAGCTAGCTCAGCTAGCCGACCTGCTAACGACGCTAACCTGACTGACCAGCTCAGAGCTGCTGTCACAACTAACATGTCAGCTTATAAACACTGTTTATAAACACTCATAAACCCCGGCGCTCACAGCTAAACACAGTTTAAAGCTCACAGAGACGACACACACATTTAAACCGCTTTATATAAAATACTTGGCTAACCAGTTTAGCCGGCTAGGTTAGCTAACGCTAGCATTCTCGTGTGTTATGTAGTTAGCTGTTCAGAAAGCTAGCGAATCAAGCTAACTACGGTTAGCTAACTGCTAACTGTCAGAGTTTAACTTACCTGTTGTCTGGGGTTAAAATAACTTTTTCAGTTTATTTCTAAATATGCTAAGGCTTTATGTGCTTTTGGCCGCTTAATTGCAGTTCAAAATATGTTTGTTGGTGGTGTTTTGTGGCTGTAAATGCCTGAGAGAAGAAAAGCTCAACCGGTCTGAAGTTGGACTTTCAGCTCCACCTTAAATGGTCCAGCAGTTGTTTTCTGGCGTCTGTAGCTTTTAAGGTGGAGCGGGGAATTGAAGTTTAAAGGCAAGTGAAGCTTAGTAAGACGTTGTTGTTTTTATTCAACTCACATTAGTGTGTTTTGTGTGTTTAGTTTTCTCTGTTTAGGTGTTTTTTTAAGATAAATACTTTTCAAAAAGTTAGCAGTGTTTAAAAGTGTCCTAGTAATGTTGGTGAAACCACATTGCTAATTTTATTTTAGGCTAACTAGTTAACTAACAGGCTAAATAAATTCTACATTATTCACCCATAACATTAAAACATTTAGCAGCAGATCCTGTAAGTCCTGTAATTTGTATGTTTTCTAATGTATGGTTATTATAAATCAACTAGTTTTGTTATCCAGCACTACTTTGAGTGCTTTTAAATTCATGAGCTCATTAATGACTTATGTCATTTTATCTTAATTGTTAGGGACAGCAGGGCTCCAGACTAACTTTTCTCACAACCATCCCACAACCTTTCCAGAGCTTTCTGGTTGTTGTCACAAAAAATGAAATCAAAAACTATTTTTTTTTATTACCATTACTGTTGTTATTTTTAGTTTTTTTTTCTCATGTCATCAGTTGTTTGGATTCTTGACTATATGCCAACAATGTGCAAACATTATGTTGTGTAAAGAACTGCGTCCAAATACTTGCATTAATCTGTCTTTGCTGTTTACACTTTATCGGTTTGCCTGAGGTACAGTTCATAGTTTTAGTTAGAGGTGGGCAATATGACGATATTTTATCCTATTGTAATATATATATTTTTTTCAAAGCATATCAAGGATGTCATTGTTGCATTAAAAACACAGTCTGATTATTTTGTGGTGGGAAGATTGTTAGAGAGATGGATTTGTGGTAATTAAAGGAGAAATCCTGTGTGAAATGGGCTTGAAACATGATAAAAAGTACAAACTTTTGTCAAATACCCCACCTTTGTTCACCCCTAGCATTACAAAATACAGCACTTTTGGTCAATGTTTACTATAATACTAGCAATAGAGGCATAGTGTTACCCATACAAAGAAATGCTAAATTCCATGGATGAATTCTAAAAGTTGCTGTAAGTATCTCTGTACTTTTCATGCATTTCCACTGAATTAATTGTGCAATCTGTTCCTCTCTTGTACGTATTGGTTCGTGCTTGTCAGTCAACTTATTGTGGCGAAATGGTGGAGCTCTGAGACATACCTTAAAGTATTTTGTGTATAAACAGTGTTTTGTAATAATGTGTTTGTCATTTTCAAAGATCTCAGTACCTAGTTTTAAATAACAAGGCTTGTAGAATTCTACCAATGAAGTGTGGAGCTTGTGATGGAGATAATAGTTGTCTTCGTCACCAGCGTAGATACTTACCTGTATTACTTACTTGTTATACCTATTGATACTTACCTGTATTACTTACCTGTTATAGCTATTTGTAACACCTGTTATACCTTTTTTTGTCTCTGGGGCAAGCGGAAGGGCCCTCGGCTACCTCAGGGAGGGGTAAGGGGTAGAGTAATCCCTAAAAGGTAATATATCAAAAAGTAATGTTAGCATTGATATATGTCGACAATTGTAAAATCGTTCTCTTTATTAAGGCCTTATGTAAATAGTTATAATTTCTTCACGTCTGTTATGTTTTGAACCTCTGAAGCCTAGCCATTTTCCCCTGTAGGTCTAGAAATGGTGTGATCCATTAAAGTTGGGGCGGGGCTAATTGATTAAGAGGGACTGGGTAAGCTTTGGTTGGGGAGGCTGGCTCAGTTATGACTGACCTGATGCTGAGAGGGGGCACAGGTACGGGTCGAGCTGGTACCGAGTTTTGAACCTGTGGCCTTGTGGCCTTGGTTTATTAACCTGTACTGAAACTAGTCAGGAATTTTAACTGCGCTTATTTTCCGTTTTTGTTTGTATTTTTTTCACACGCACTGTAAATAAAAACTCACCATTTGAACTGCTGGATTCACTGAATTTTTTTCCCTTGGTCACTACCTACCCGCTGACTTCGTGTCCCTGAGCTCGGGGTTCGGCGAGGCAGCGTCACAGAGCTACTTTGAGCTTGTTAATTGTGTAAAAATAGTGATTTCTTTGCATTGGCAATGATATGCCCCTATCTCTAGCATTATATGTCTGTTGGGAGCATTGGCTTTGCATAAAGCATTGTATTGTAGAATACTGGGGCCAAACAGTGATTTGCTATTTGACTAAACTTTATACTTATCATTTTTTGCTGCAACCTAAGTCCATTTCTCTGTAATTGTTTTTTACATTTTGAGCATTGGATTGTGATACATGGGGGGTATCAGGTTTGTAATGATGTGCTTGGATCAAAACCACTGATTGGTTACTTTTTCATATCTATAATTATCAGTTTTTTATGTTAGCCTCAGGGAACAAGGAGTGGTTCTCTAACTGACAAATACTTTGGCTACACACTTGTGACAATAAGGAAATAATTTATCTTTATGGCAACATCTTTTTTTATCTGTAGTGTCACAGAAGGCGATTTAATCCATACACATCATGCATATCCACCAGAGGCAGATAATATTGTCCCAGTATTATTTATAGTGCTTACATCCTCAGCACACACAGTGCATTTTAAACATGTTTATTAAGCTAACAATAGCAATATAAGCTAATAATAGCTTATTTTGTGGTATATATTGCAGAATAGCAAAATATCACAATTTAATAGAGAATTGCATAAAACATATAAAACTAACAAATTATCATAGTCAGTGACTGTGTCTACCTGTATATAACTTGGTATAACATTTTATAGAATTAACCTAATTAAAATAAAATAAATAAACTAAGGCAGTAGTCAGTGAGTGTGTGTTGACCTGTAAAATGATAAACCCTAATAAAAAATAGTCAAAGATTAGGGTGTTTATTTCTGTGTTACTCGATATAATTTAAGAATAAACCCAAATAAATATAAAGGCAGTAGCCAGTCAGTGTGTGTTCCATATATATCAATATATTTTAAAGAAATGGCAAATTACTATACAATATTATATCTTATGTTTCTTAACAAAGTATAATGTTAATGTATCAAGCTTTATTTGTAACATCATGAATAAAATGCATCGTATATTTAAATAGTAAACATTATACCACGTATCTAAATAATTTTTTCAGTTTATTGACTCAGTAAACTTCAATGCAGTAAGGTGTTCAAATGGTGAAATAAAGTCATCATTCTGCTCATTCATTTGTGATGTTTCTCCAACATTATTTACAAAACACTGCACTCTGTCATCTCTCCAGATATCAAAGCATTTCTACAAAAAACACCCATGTACCATCTTTTTGTGAAAAGAACAATTATTCAGATTTTAACGTGCATAGCAGCTACAATATTATGAAATGATCATTTTTATATATTGCATACTTTTCTTTTGAATGTATATCAATATTGACATTATCTTTTCCAGCACTATTCGTGTCTTAGCCCTTATGTAAGTTATAGTCACTGTAATGCATGTCCCCTCATGACCTGTTGCTTTATTCCATGGTTTTGTCTCGGCATGCAACATTCCCACCATCCGTTTCATCACCTTTGACAAGGTGAAAAGCAGTCTGGGTAATACAGGTTGTATTTGTGGCCAGACCACATGAGCAGCCATGAATTATTAACCCACAGAGCAGCCCGTTAGTGAAAGTTTATACACTTCCTGTGTGCAAGAAGGAGACACTGGCGAAGAACATGAATTATGCACAGCAAAGAGAAAGCTCAACACTCTGAGGCCTAGACTGTGAGAAAAACTGTGTAGAACAGGGTTTCTTAACTGTTTTCGCTGTGACACTTTTTAGGGCCCGAGCACCGAAGGCGCAGGCGAAGCCTGCACCGGAGGTGCAAAGCCCTATTGTTTTTGGTCCGTTTATTATTATTATTATTATTATTATTATTCTGCCTCTTTGCGTCCATTTTTGAGGCATTTCCGATACTTGAAAACTCACGCATTTTGGCACAGGCCTCAAGCTCGGCGAAAATTTTAAAGTTGCATAGAGGCTGGACTTTGGCGTTGTTCAGGAGCTCTATAGCGCCCCCAAACGTCGGCAGTGGCCGGGATGAAGTTTGTCCAACGTGCACCAACTTTGGTACGCTCATTGACCTCCTCATAAACAACAAGAATCACTAGATTTTATTTGACTCCGCCCAACAGGAAGTCGGCCATTTTGACAGGAAGTTGCAAAATAAAAAGTTTCCCGCTGGGTTTCGGAGTGGTTAGGATGTTTGAAAACTCCTAAAATTTTACAGAGCTATTTGGCCTTGGCCATACTTTGACCGTAAGTTGGAATTTCGTAAATTCGTCTTTCATCAGCTCTCTAGCGCCACCTATTTTATATCATATTTATGAAAAGCTCTCAGCCTCTTGATGATTGGCAGATTCAATAAGTCTTTGAAATGATTTAGGAATATTTTGTCGTTTTTCTCATGTGTAGCTAGAGGACTCTACAGCGCCCCCTATTTTGTTTAGGCCATTAAATTAGCTGTAGCTGTCTCAAAATTTCTCCAATATTCTCGATTTTTGGCAACAACATAGAAACTATCATCCCGCACATATTACCCATTGGCTTGTACTAGCTCCGCCCAACAGGAAGTCGGCCATTTTCAAATTTGTGGAATTTTTACACATTTTTCACGAACTCATTCAAACTCCTCCTAGAGTCTTTGTCATATTACCTCTAAATTTGGTATGGATAGGCTCCAGACATACATGGTGATAAATTGCGAAGGAATAGTCGATAGCTGAAACGATGACGTAATGGCGGACAATTAATTTAATGGAGACGCAACACTAGACCAAAGTGAAACCATGACACAGTCATAAAACAGATTATTGAAAAATCATGAAACTTGGTAAAAACACAAGAGACATCATTAGACACGTTTTTAGTATCGGAATGATTGACTCCGCCCAACAGGAAGTCGGCCATTTTGAAATATGTGCATTTTACACACATTTTTTGCATACTTTGTCGAACTCCTCCTAGGGAATTTGTTGAATACTCTTGATATTTGTCAGTAATAAACTACTAACACACCTGATGATAAATTGCGAAGGAATAGTCGATATCTTAAACGAGGACGAAATGGCGGACAGTTGAACTGCTTGAGATGCCCCGTTAAAACAGGAAGTGAATACATTCTGGTGTTAGTAGGTGTTTGAGGAGGTTAAAAAGGTTGAAAACTCTCGAAAATTTACAGGCCTGCTTGAATTAAGCAGTACTTTCATCTGAAATTAAAATTTCTTGTATACGTATTTCATTGGCTCTATAGCGCCACCTAGGTTTCAATGTATATTTGACATTACGGGAATGCTCAAAACTTCTTGAAAATTGACAGATTGCATAAGACCTAAAAACACTTTACAAATATTTTGACAATTTTTTCATGTATAGCTAGCAGACTCTACAGCGCCCCCTAATTCGTTTGTTTAATAAATTAGCTGTGGATGTGTCAAAATTTGTCTAATCTTCTCAAATTTTGGTAGGATCGTAGATAGTATGACCCTGCACATATTTGCAATTGGCTTGTATTAGCTCCGCCCAACAGGAAGTCGGCCATATTGGAATTTGTAATATTTTTACAAATTTTTCACAAACTAATTTAAACTGCTCCTAAAGTCTTTGTCAGATTACCTCTTATTTCGCTGTAAATGAACAACAGACATATTTGATGATAATTGCCAAAGGATTAGTTGATCGGTAAAACGGTGACCCAATAGCGAGCAATTGAGTCACTAGAGACGCAACACTAAACCAAAGTGAAACCATGACATGGTCAGAAAACAGATTATTGAAAATTCATGAAACTTGGCAAAAACACAAAAGACATCATTACACACATTTTCAGCATTGGTAGGACTGACTCCGCCCAACAGGAAGTCGGCCATTTTGAAATATCTGCATTTTACACACATTTTTTGTGTACATTGTCAAACTACTCCAAACAAATTTGTTGAATTCTCTTGGTATTTGGTAAAAATAAACATTGAACATATCTGATGATAAATTGTGAAGGAATAGTCGATATCTCAAACGAGGACGAAATGGCAGATGGTTGAATTTTTGAGATCCCACATCAAAACAGGAGGTGAAAACCTAGGTAATGCCAGGTGTTTTGAGGAGGTTATAACGGAGAAAAACTCACAAAATTTGACCAGCCTGCTTATCTAAGGCTGTTGTTTGATGTAGAATTAGAATTTCAAATACATGTATTTTAACAGCGCCATAGCGCCACCTGTATTTTAAATGGATATTTCACATGTTTAACAGGATAGAAAACTCTTAAAAATTGGCACACTCAATAAGACCTCAAAATTACTTTTACCGGTTTCTCGGTTTGGCCCGGTACGATTTGCGCTGTTGTGCGAGGGCCCTACGTCCCCCTGTGACAGGGGGACAACTCGTTTTTTTTTTTTTTGGAGTTCACAATGTTTCACAACCCCATCCCAACTTACCCCTATCACAAACACCAATGATTGGCAGTTTTGCTTTTTAAAAATAAGAAAATAATAATTAGCAAAGTTTACATATTTATTGTGATGGTTGGGCCAGCATTAAGATGTATGTGGCATCGATGTAGCGTTCCAGTTTTTTTTTCTAAAAGATGCTCCATTTTTCTTAAGCAAACCTGGACATGCAGACCCACAATGTGCCTGAATCAATGAATGTTAGAACCCTCTTGGTTTTGCAAATCACAGGTTAAGAACCGCCAGGGTGGAACAAATTCAGGATATTGTTGTGTTATAGTTGTGCTTCCTGTTTCTATCCAAAATATCTAAAAATATCCTTAAAAAAAGGTGTTTTAATTAATGCAAATAAATCATGTGAGAAAATTGACACAGCCTGGTGACAGTCTCTCTCTTTTTCTCTCTCTCACGCACACACTTTTGTGGTTTTGCACACACAAACACACAGCTGATGGCACGTTTCCTCTTTTAGAGCTGTTGAAGGTGGAATATGGAGCTACTTTCTCTTTTAACTCAGTTAAACTCTTTGTAACTCAGCACATTTCAATACTCCAAATTAAAAAGCATCAAAACTACCCTGAGAAATTATAATACAGTACCTAGTCTACCAGGTGTATGTTACACTACACCATAAATACAGTTAAGTACCAGCATTAAAAATGACTTATGATTTTATCAATATTGTTGTGATTTTGATAAAATTATTTTAAGGGAATAATATACATCTAACTGTTTCTAACACTGATTTTTTAAATTCACTTTTAAGTACCCATTGTCAAAAGCTTAGTCTTAAGGGAGAAAAAGTGTGATTAATTGTGATTATTAACACAATTTTGTTGCGATTATTTAGATTTTTTTTTGCCATTGACACCATTCATTTTTATTGTTTGCCAACATTTTGTTGTATGACTGTCAATGTTGTGTGACTTACATCATTATTTCCCTTGTTTGTTTCTGTTTTCTTGTTGCTATTATTATTGTAATTAAACATTAATAAAACTACACAGTATAAAAAAAAAACTCATAACCTTTACATTTGCTGGTCGTTATTATTATTATTAGTAATTAGATATTATTATAAGTAATAACATCAACAAGAGTATAGGGTCAGCACAAGATGCTTGATAACAAGTAATGATGAACTAAGTCTTTATGTCTGACAACACATTCTGATCGTCAAGTAGTATCTGAGAGTATATATATATATATTTTTCTTCTTCTTTTTTTCTTCAGAAAAATCCTAACCACTATTGATATTTTTAGTCTTTTCTGAACTTTACAGTGGCCTCACACTGGTCTTATACTGTACGAGTTCAGAGTGTCTGCCTTAAAAATGATCAATTTAAAAGTTGTGTAATAAAGTTGAATGTCTAATTGCAAGAAACACACAAGAGTGAAAAACGTGGAAAGTGCACAGAGAGCCCTCGCATTGGGGTAAAAACAACCCAGAAGGTGCCCTGGTGCACGCAAGCAGAGAGCGTGCAAAGAAACGCGGTGATCATTAAAATTGTCAACACACTGCCACTGTGCTCTCAGATGCTTGCTCTCATGCTGTCTCTCTCACTTGTGCTCTCTTAATAGCTCACGCTGTCTCTCACCCTCTCTCTCACTCACTGTCTCTTGCTAACTCGCGCTGTCTCGCCTACGCTCTCACTCGCAATGTCTCTTGCTAACTGGCTTTCTCTCCCCCTAACTTCCACTGTCTCTCACTAACTCTCACTCGCTCCATCTGATATTGAAGATTTTAAGAACAATACCCAGCCTATAGGGGTGTGACGAGACACTAATATCACGAGACCAGACGAGACACGATACTGGGTTCACGAGAACGAGACGAGACGAGATTTAAAAATAAAATTTTTAAGAAAATGTCAAAAATGAAAAATGGCTTGAAAACTAGTTTTATTTGACAAAATAATATAACGCAAACTTAACAGACTGGTTTCTCTCACACATTGATTCTATAAGAAATAGAAATAAGAATAAGAATAAAAAATAAAAATAAAACTTTTCTAGGACTTATATAGTGCAAACAATAAGTGCAAACCACAACCAGTCATATTAAGACTATGGTTTGTGTTTTTTTTCCCCCCTAAATCTCCTAAAATACCGTTTATTGTTTCCACTGGAAAGCCAAAATGCAGCTAAACATACAACTTAAAAAGGGGGTATGCAGCCTATGCGACTCATAGGGGCGCTGCACTAAAGTAGGCGCCAAATGAAAGCCCCAAGTAAATTTTCTCTCATTAGAAACAGCCAATCAGCTTGCTGGTTTTGCGGAGCGCGGTGGACTTGTAATGACAGAACGTATCTCCAACACACAACACAACACTAAATGAACCACTGTCTGCCAACAATCTTAACATACAAACTTTTTTTTGAGAATAAGTTTCAATAAAGTGTTGCAAAACAGAATATTGGGTAACAATACAATATTGATATTGTCTTACACAGCTATTTAGAACGGGTTCATAAAGTTATAAAGAAGAACAACCTCTACACTGTAACAAATTTACATAGTAAAAACTTACTGGTACTTAACTGCATTTTAGAGCACAAAGTAAAATCAGTAAAATTATATTGTTATATAAATTCACTAACTGTCTTGTTTTTGTTCAAGAAATTGTATAACCATGTACAATATGAAATAATCTGATCACTTCCCTGTATGTGTGTGTGTGTTTTTTTTTTTTTTTTTTTTTTGTGCTTGACTTTCCCAGGTTTGACAGGCCCGGCGCTGTGCCATGGCCTGCAGCATTCCCACACCAGGCCCTGGTAATGGCTTCCCAATGAAGGCACAGCTACAGATCGTTGGTATGTTGGCACTGTTTGTTTATTTATGCCTCATTTGACTTCTTTCTACTTTTCTTTCCCCACTTTTCCAAATGTCTGTGGATGTAAAGAACACACAGAGCAGTTCTGATTCTAATAATCTGAAAATTTCTCCCTCTAATGCAGTGTTATCAGCCAAGCTGAAGGAGAACAAGAAAAACTGGTTTGGCCCCAGTCCTTATGTGGAGGTAGCTGTAGACGGCCAATTGAAGAAAACGGAGAAATGCAACAACACTCACAGCCCCAAGTGGAAGCAGCCCCTCACTGTGTAAGTGTTAACTTCATTAAAGTATTGACTCAGTGTCGCTATGTCGTTCTCTGGAAACAGTACATTTTTATACTTTTTTTTTCCCCCCCGTTTTCTCCCCAATTTACGCGGCCAATTACCCAACCCACTCATTAGGACTCCCCCATTCACTAGTGATGCCCCAACACCAGGAGGGTAAAGACTAGCCTCCTCTGATACATGTAAAGTCAGCCACCGCTTCTTTTCCAACTGTTGTTGATGCAGCATTGCCGAGCAAATGGCACTCGGTTCTGATACATCGGCTCACAGACGTCTTGTGCTGCGGACATCACCTCTTGAAGTGATGAGGGGAGAGAGAACCATCTACCAACCCAGACAGAGCAAGACCAGTTGTGCTCTCTCAGGGCTCCGGTAATGGCAAGCTAAATGAACAGGATTCGAATGATTCGGCAATCTCCCGATCCTGTTTAAGGGAGTAAAAGACAAAAACATGCGTGTTTTATCCCCTTAGACTCTATCTACACTGATGTCAAATTTAAGCCCCTGTTTTAGAGGTTCTGAAATTAAACCTTGTGGGACTCAACAAGGTATACCATATAGTTTCCAATAGTATATGCATTAAGATTGAAAACGAAATATTATACCATGTGTTAAAGGGATTGTTGTACATTGTATAAAAAAAAATATATATATATTCTAGCAGCATAGGTGCCAAAACAAAAAAAAAAGTTTGGAAGTTCTAAAATTGTAAAGTGCTTGATTCCCCACCTGACACACATGTGCCCTGTGTACATGCATTGAAACATAAGTTACAAATGTATTTGTTTGCCTGAATAATTAGTGTGGAAGACTACAGCAGCAGTAAAATTAATTGTACAATAAGTTAATAAGGTTAAGTATTGCAACACCCCCAGCATTAACCAAAAAGGATAAAACAAGCTCCAAGATATTTTTTTTGTCCTTCTATTTAATAACCTGTTTTGTATGAAAACATGAATACAGACAAGCGTTTTCACAAACACTCAATTTCTACATGTGCTGTTACACCCAAAGGCTTTATGGCCCTTATTATCTTTCTTGGCCTTTAGAACTTCCAGTGGATTCAGCACCCAAGTGTAGATGATTTACTTTATTTATGGCTGTTATCTTCTGTGCTCTTAACCCAGCCATGTGGCTCCCGTGCCACTCCACAAGGCAAACCTGAGTTATGATTAGTGTTGTACCGATATTGGTATCGGTGGCGATACTGGCATTTTTGATTTCTGATTTCTATATTGGTACAGAGCACCGATACCAAAACACAGTAACTAATGTGCACGCATGCCTCCAGACGATGTGTGACTAAAGCCGGCATCATGGAATTATTTCTCGCAGCAGTAAAAGTGCCTGTCATAGAATTTTTATTACCAGTATTTTGAGGGGGCGGCGGGGAGAAGCCTTTCGAAACTTCATTACAAACATTTAAAGTAGGGATGTCACCTGTCTGATCGGGTGGAAAAGATGCGGATCACTGATTTATAATAAATTTAACGTTATGTTGTTACTCCACGAGTTCACTATAGACTCTGCCGCACGCATCTTAATCTGTTTGCCAAAAGAACACCAAGAGTAAATGCTTGTTTTTGAAATTAGTTTTGAAATTAATAAGTTTATGGCATGTCCAAAATTTATGAAACAGTGTTCCTTCTTCAGTAATACATTTGCTGCATATGGGAGAAATCTCAGGGAAAATCTTATGTAATTTGGCCTTGGAGTGTAAGGGTTACTTTTAGGTAAATTTTTATTATTAAAATAGTATCAAAACATACTTTTTTTATCACAAAAATGTGTTTGTGAATGTCTTATATTGTCGTATATGGTACGGGTACCACTGGTGGTACTTAAGGTGCTACAGAAAAAAAAATCTGCTTGCATTAAAATATTAAGGACTGAAATCTATAAAATATCCACCTGTAATTTTCCTAATATTACATATGTTTGTGTTTGGGGCTGAGGTCTTCACTACACTACAGAACTACAGTTCTAGCATTATTAGTGTCCGTTTCATTGGCCCTGGAGTAAAACCTTGTGGAACGCCACAAAATATACGGTGTCAAACCAACAGTTCACTACAGTTTCTGCATTATGATTAATAGTTAAATAATGTAGCATGTGTGTGGTACATATATTCCTATGAAATGGTTTGTAGGTGGTACTTGGAAGGTTTATTTTGGTCATTGGTGGTATGTGGTCTAAAAGGTTTGGAAACCACTGTATAAACAAATATATTTAGGGCAGTTTTTTTATTTACTTAAAACAAAAAAACAATAAAAGAGAGACAGAGTTAGCAGGTGGAAAACAGAGAAAGAGCTTTCAGCACAGTGATGGTGTGTTGACAGTGAAGAGGAAATTAAGCGTGGATGAAAGTAGTAGATGTCTCGATAGGATTAGCGCCCAGGCTAGCATATTCGATAACAGACGATATATCGTACGCCTGCTTTCCTAGTCTGCCAACGGTACATCCACTCATACAAATTTGATACATCAGTGATCTGGATCTTTTCCACCTGACTCCGATCCTTTGAAAATTACATGATGAGCCCCAATTTGCTATCATGTGATGCCTAGTTGTTACAAAGGTATACTTGCTGTTTTTAAATGGCTTTCATCTTATACTTTTTTTTTTTGTTAAAAGTATTTTACAAGCTCAGCTTTTCAAACGTGCAGTCACTCAAGCAGTTAATGGGTTTCTTCTAAGCTTATTTTATCTGGAATACAGCATAATGTTATTCAAAGGCTTTTTAAGTTAAAATTGTTATCAGCATTGGAAGGAAATCAATGGTATCGTTGCATCCCTAGTTCTGATGTAACAGAAAGTGCTTAACAATGTTGTTTGTCTTGGTGTTTCTTTGGTAGGATTGTCACACCCTTCAGTAAGCTGATCTTCCGCGTGTGGAGCCATCATACACTGAAGTCCGACCTGCTGCTGGGCGTAGCCACTCTCGACATCAGCGAGATGCTCAAGAATAACGACATGAAGAGTGAGTAACCTGCCCTGCCTCAGGCAACCCAAACATTGATACAGAAAGAGAACAGTCATACATTCCAACAGTGCTAACAAATAGTGTAGAAGAGCAGCCTTAAATTTACTTTCACAGAGATGGTGTTTTTTATTTTTATTTTTTTTGTGAAGAGAGACAAAAAGTGAAGGGAAATTTGGCTTAAATGTGAGTGCGAACATCTAACTTCCTCATTCGACAGAACATTTTTTTTCTCTGTCTGGATCAGTTGTTTAGGAGTTCTTTTAAAAACTTCTGACAGAGAAAGCTGTTGTAGGGTTACAGGAAATCTCTTGGTTCTTGTTATTTTTCAGCTCCATTGCACTTACAGATGTGCTAAAAAGTAATTATTATTGAAGTATCTTGAGTAATTGTGATATTAGTACCAATTCTTGACCTGAATTTTGAATGTTTTGTTTGTTACTACATGCAATTTCAATGTAAAATAATGCAAAAAGTTTTTTGCCATCTTTGGCAGAATAGTTTTAGAGGCTGTGTATTAGATGCATTCCTGCTTTTTAAAAAAAAAATCATAGAAACATATCAGAAAACTTAAACCATTCTATTTTAACAGTGGTTTATTTTCCTGCTAATAAACCAATTTAACAGCAAAAATCTAAATCTAAAATATTTTTATTGTGGGCAAGATTATGTGAAATAAGATATTCTAAAGCTCTGTTTCCATTAAATAAGAACTCCAATGTGAAATGGACTTGGGTTGTAGTGAAACATTATAACAAGAACAAACCTTTGTCAAATAGCCCACCACCGCTCATCCCCATCATTCCAAAATACAGTGCTTTTAGGTGACACTACCAGCAGGCTTACAATGCTAGTGATGGGGGCATAACCAATAAAGTGTGGAGCTACTTTGAGCTTATTAATGGTATAAAAACAGCAATGTATTAGCATGGGCAATGCTATGCCCCTTTTAATAGCATCACATAAAAGTTCTGTTTTTGTGAATGATGGGGCTGAATAGGGGTGAGCTATTTGACAAACGTTTGTACTCGTTATTTTTTGTTCACTGATACCCCCCAAATCCATTTCATACCTGATTTCTCCTTTAATTTTTAATGTATTGCCCATATATGCTATACTTGCCAACCAGGAGTGATGCAGTTGTTGGGTGAACCAGTGGCTTTGCTTCTCAGAAGGTGGGATATTAGCTTCCACAATGGCAAAGCACAAGCAAATATGTCAAGCACCCATTAAACCACTGGTCGCCACCATTCAAAGTCCCCAACTCCTTAAGGCTCATTCATATTTCCCCCTACTGCAAACATAACTCTCACATTATATCTCTCTCTACCTCTCTCTCACTTTGCCTCACTTTACCGCCAGTGTAGTTATGTCACATGATCACAGTCTTGATTGTGAAGCGCTCCTTTTGTTGCTGAATGTGGGTCATACAATTTAAGTTTGCAGTGTTTATTGTAAAAATTCATATCATGATAATCTGATTTAAAAAAATTATATGATTTATCCTACAGCCTTTATTCCTTAAATAACTTTAATAATAACTCTCAATAGCCAGTGTTGAACAGTGAAAAATGTCTGGATTTAGTATAAGAATACATCTGAGCTAATTTTTGGAGGGAACAACATCAACATTGTCTAAAAGACAACAGGCCTGTTGTAAGAGCTGAGCTGATCTCTATGCACATATGGCACAAGTGTAGCTAAAATAATAGTGAAAGAATATGATATTAGGGTTCCGTTGCCACATATCTTATTGTTTTGTTTGGGTTTTCAGTTCCTCATTTAATTTCTGAAGCCATGTGACCGCAGTGTGTGTGTTCGTGTCCATAAGAGAGTGGCTGTTTTAGTCACTGAATGGGTCTTTGTTTGTGGAAGTGTTTGTTTTCTGCATCCTGAGAGTGTGTGTGTGTGTTTGGTTGTCGGAGCGTCCTCTCCCCGGTTTCCTGAGTGTGCTTAGTCAGCTGGTGTGTTTGGAATGTGTGCAGTTTGTCTGAAACTATGTTAAGAGAGAGGAAGCTTCACCTGTCTGGTGTGTGCGGTGTAGAAGGCTTTGCTGAGTTACAGTGTTGTTGCTGCTGGGCTGGTTCTGTGGAGATAATGTTACAGAGAGCAGGCTCAGTCTGCTGCTAGCTTAACCCTAGATCCACCGAAACACCTGGGTTTGGATGACATCATTGCCTGCACCGGATCACTCTTCAGGTATCCTCACTTTTTACACTTCTCTGACTGGATGATCCTCAGATTTTAAAAAATGATGTGCCAAAAAAAGATGCTTAGAATTTGCTAAAATAAGATAATCATGCAACATCAACAATGAACTTTTGGTTATGGAGAATATTCAGGCATTAAACTAGAGATTGTAATATAAAAATGTTGACACACCTACTGATTCACATTACTGTTTTTTTTTTTTTTTGTGCAGTAAACAAAATGAGAAGTGGGAAAGTTTTGTACATTATTGGACATTAGCTTGTTTAAAACACAGGGTTTAAATCCCTTAAACCCTGTGTGTAGGCCTACACTTCAGTTCTTTACTTTCAAATCTATCTTGCGTAATTGTAATGATATATGTAAGGGATTTACAATATTAGAATCAAAGGATAAGGTTTCGCGTAAAACTGTACAATTAAAAGAAGGCTCTAGTATGCTGTTGTGCCGCCTCTAGCCTAGATATATAAGATAAGACACTTTTGGGAATGAAGTTAAGCCTGTTTTGTATGACTTCCTGCAACATATTTGATCACAGATGTTGCACTTGGGCCTGTAGCTTATGCTCTCTTTAATTTCTTGATGGCGATAAATCTGGTAGGTAAAAAAGGCAGGCGTTGCAGAGACATTCCTGGAAAACCCTTGCTGTGTGAGTGGGTTAGCATGCTAGCAATCTACATATCAAGCTACCCCCTACTTTCTTCCAAGCTTTTTCTCCAAATTGCTCTGTTTTTCTGCAAAAATGCATCATATAAAACTAAAAATAGCAGAATCAGCAGTTACAAACCTCTGTTGTGTTCAGATCCTCCCTGCTGAGGATTTAAACAAAGTACAGTAGGAATCAAAAAAACCCTGTGTCTATGATTGGTCTGAGGAATTTGTTTTGCCAGTTGGTGTAGAATGTTAAGAAGTTAAGAAAATCTAGTGTAAATGCAGGGTTAATGTAGCTCGTATCATAGACAATGACTCGTCATGTACCCTACACTGTATAATGCGCCGCAGCCTGACGTGCACCTATGCATCACTGCAACGCAGAATGCAGCAACTGTAAAGTAACACATGTGCGTGCAGGCTACACCAAAAATTAGGGCTGCAATAATTAGACTGCATTAACAACCTCTAGTTATAAAATATTGTTTACGCAAAATCATTCAAAAAATTCATTGTCAACGCATCAGTGATGTGTGATGAGAGAGAGAAAAAGAAAGAGAGAGAGAGAGAGAGAAAAAGAGAGAGTAACCAATATGAGCATCCTGATTGGTCTTTCTTCATGCTTAGTTGGCCAATAAGGTTTCAGTGTGGGTGGGACTAGCAGCAAGAGATAGAGCAGTAGAGATTCACATACAGTGTAATAGCAACGCTGTGTCAAGCCTCACTCCTTCATTAATGTTACTAACTTTACTAACATTAGCTGGCTGAGAGGTCTTGGCGAGATACTGTACTCTGTCCACTCCATTAAAATTAAGTTAAATGTTAAAGTTAATATAGATTTTAATATCTGAACTATATATATGTGTATATATATATATATATATATATATATATATATATATATATATATATATATATATATATATATATATATATATATTATATATTTTCTTCTTAGACAATAATTCATTTCAGGGAGGTGTCTCCTAGTAAAACAAAAAAAGTAAGGGAAAATGTAAAAAAACTAAATATATACAAGCCTGTGTGAATGTTTCGTATAATATACTTTGTATTTTTTGTTTAACATAAGTAGGTCAAACTATTAAAATGTACTGCAAAATTGGTCTTGGGGCCTAAATGTTTAGCTGGAGGGCATGGCGACAAAATATATAATTGCGACTAATCGGGCAAAGAATCTGCAGATTAGACGACTACTAAAATAGTCATTATTTGCAGCCCTATCAAAGACTCTTTGTTTACTTGATGCAGAAGCTCTTATCTTTCTAGCTCTATTTTTGCTCTTATCTATCTAGCTCTATCAAAATCTTGATTTCAATTCTGGGAAAACAGAGGCATTTTTGAAGCTCAAAATGCTATAATAACTTGTCTGATGTCTAAAAGCCATATCTGAATTTATTTGTGTGTTTTTGGTCACTTCCTGAGACTTCTTTTCTTTGTAATGTTTTGTCATGTAACATTTTGTCAAGGACCAGCTCACCACAAGATCACACTTATCAGGATATGAATGGCTTCTTTCAGTGGGTTTTCTATCATATTTAAAGTCTCTGGTGTATCTGCCATAATTGCTACAACACAACCTATTCAAATCCTTTAAGATCTGATCCTGGGTCATTATCAATATAACATGCTTTTCGTTTAGGCAGCGTAGTTTTCTTACAAACATTGAGAAGCAATACAATTTATTTAGTAATGTAAAGATGACCAAGATTTCTACATGAGTAAGCTAGCGTTATTTTTTTACATATTTTTTTTCTTTTTACTTATACTCCTTACATTTTCACAGAATTATCTGAACTTTTTACTCCTTAAATTAAAAAATAGCCTCGTTACTCCTATTTAATTTTAGCTTGTTTTTATTTCAGCTTCTCTTCGTTCAAAAAAAAACTTATCCAGGTAAATCTCTCCATCCTGATCGAGGGTGAATCTGATTGTGATTGAATGAGAAGTATAAACATATTCCATTCTGACATTCTATTGGTTTATACATGGTCCATCGCATAGCAGACAGATGTAGCCTAGTATGAAGATGATCCGTGCAGTAGGGGTGTGCCATATCGTATCGTACGTGATAATATCTCCAAAAAATGTTAATATCGTAAATTATATTATATCCTGAAATATTGTGCCATATCACCCACCCCCAATTACCTAATTATCACATCAGAAGACTACTTTTTTGCCATTTTTAGCAAAAGAAAAATTCACACTGTTCTCATTTGCCATTGAATATCTACTAGAGACAGATTATATCTGTCCAGTATTATTTATTTTACTTTATTCCTGGATATATGGAGATATGTGTGCATTACAAGTGTCATGACATTCTGGATTATTGACTACTGTTACAAATCTGATAAAATATATCATTTTTAAAATATCTCAGTTAGCCATATCATATGGCATGCATGAATAAAATTCGAAATAATTTTTCTAATTCAGTGTTTTGTCATGTTGCCAAAAGTATCGTTATCGTGAAAATACCATGAAATATCGTGTTATTATTTTAGAGCCATATTGCCCACCCCTACCGTGCAGAGACTCACGAGATCTCGATCGAAATTTCCCAACTAAGCTTCTTTAATATATTTGCATTTTACTTGCATTTTCAATACAGCTGAAAAAGGAAGCCTAATGCATATCAAATTTCTTAACATTAACATTTCAAATTATAGTCATTATATCTTCTATTAAAAAGTGTTTTGGGGAGGGGAAGGTAGTGCATTATAGGACCCTGTGGCGTGGTCTAAGCTTTTCTCTCTAATGGCATCCCCCCCCCCCCCTTTAATTACTTTTACTTTTATACTTTAAGTTGTGCTAAAAACTGTACTTTTACACTTTTGCTTGAGTAAAAGCTTGAGTTGATTCTTTGAGTTGATATTTTAAACCATAGTATCTATACTTATTATCTGAGTAATAAATGTAAATACTTTTGACACCTTTGCTGACGACACTTGATGTATGTTCAGTGTTTAATAACAATAGTATCCCTTACTGTTCATTATATGGTCTCCAGACTTACAGTAGCTAAGGTAACGTTTAGGCTGTCCACCCTGTTGTGGTAAAGTTTCATAGTAGTTAAAATTTAAAAAACGAATTGTTCTTTAAAACAGAAAAATATCACTATGAGCAGTTTAATATGTTTCCAATATGTTTCTGGAGGAACCACATTCACACTAAATGCCAGTTTTCATTAAAATTGCCCGTCCTGTCATTGTCCACCTTGTCATGCACTTTGCAAATATGAAGTGGTTAAGCTGGAATATATTATTTTGGTGTTGTCTGAAGTGTATGGTACGTAGTTAAAATAGTTATAAAACTGAGAAAATATGTTTTTTTTTTTTTTTTTTTTGAAAGCCAAAAAGCATAGTATTCTGATACTGGCCTCTATACTGTAATAGACACCCATGTTTAGACATTTCTCTGTGGCCTGGTCTATGTGGGTGATTGCGAGAGGCAATAAGGCGTGCCAACCAGGTGAAAGCAAAATAGTTTCCAGGTTTACTCCGCCTGTGTGGTTCACGCAAAGCATACGTCACATTTCTGTCAGCTGGAGAGACCTGTTCTACCTCATTTCCATGATCTGTCTGAGCGGGGAGAGCGGTAAGTGCTGTTTGAACACGTTCCAACCTTTTATTACCACAGTCCTGTTTGCACTGCGGCTCCAGAGAAGACATTAAAGCTATGGGTCAAGTTTCTCACCACCATAAAGCTTACTAATGCAAAGTGTATATCCTAAAGAAAAATACATATGAATATAAATTCTACTAAAGGTTAGAGATATCGCATATAAATACACACATACGCATTTAAAGCATACTTAAGGATTGGGCTAGGCAATAAGATCTCAGTGTTCTTCATATATTTATATATATATATATATACATATATATATATATATATGTATATATATACATACTATTCCCAATAACTCCTTTTTTTGTTATTTTTTCTTTTTAAATAACAGATGAAAACAGTTGTGTTCAGTTTTTTTATTTGTAGATGCGTCAAACTGGTTACAAACTGCACTGTTTGGAATGTGCAAACTGTTCCTTTAACATTTATACATAATAAATTATATATCGCACTAAAACAGTAATTTGATTAGTTACTTTTCTTCGATTAACCTTCCAGCACTACTTAAGGATATAAACTAAAGGATATAGACTGAAGGATGTAGATCACATTTTAAATCCTAAATTTCTTCTGAAATCGATTGTTTTGAAGGCTTGAGTTAGTGAGATCCATATCTGATATCAATACACAACTGCCAAATCAGATACACATTCATGATTAATAAACATATATTAATATTGGCTTTTTTATAAACATTATTTTTAGCACCATCACTATGTTTTTTTTTAATGATCAAAATGTTGGGCGGATTGTGTCTGCTGAGAGTTGACTTAAAGCAGCACTAGGTAGAATTCCCTTGATTTTTGATCTTTTTAAAGATGTAAAATTACAGCTTGAAACTCACTGCAGTGCTGCATTGAGGTGTAATAGGAGGAATAACGGTCCTCTCGTGTCTGTGCCGGAGCTCCTCTGAGCTCAAACCAGACTCTGTAAATTTTCCGAGGCGGCCGCGACCAACGCTCGCGAGAACTGCGACCTGCTTTCCGACCTTTAGTTCTAACAGTTCTACAAGGACTATTGGTTAATTCTTTACAAACTAACATACAGACACTCTGGAAGAAGCTGGAAAGAGGCTGAATATGTCTGTGAAAGCCAGAAAACGAGAAAGAGAAACAAAAATCGGCCTGAAACATTTATTACACTCTACAACTGTAGGGGGAGCCCACGAGCACAAAATCTCAATCCTACCTAGTGGAGCTTTAAGGTTTGAGGAGTATTTATAAGGCTTTGAAATTTGCATTCCACTTAGTATAATAACTGTGCAAAAGCCACAGCTCTAATAAGATAAAGTTACTATAAATAAACTGTAGGGTTGGGCTATATGGACCTAAAAAATAATATCACAACGTTTCATGGTATTTTTGCAATAAAGTTATTCTTAGCAATATGACAAAACATGTTTTCTGCATCTTTCTCTCATTGGTATTTCAGTTTTCTGTTGTTGTTGTTTTTTTTTTCTGCAGTCACTGAGGTGGTGCAGTCGCTGCCGCTGTGTACAGACAGAGACCAGACGGACATCGTGGGTGACCTGTCTGTGTGTCTGGACGGCATGCAGGTCGACCCGGACATGTTCTCCTCAGCTGAGGCCAACCACCAGAGTGAGTCTCATCATCCCTCATCCAGCCCTGTCTCTCTATCTCTCACTCTGGTTTTCTCTTTTTCTTGTATCAAACCCACACACCCATTGGCGTAGGAACCGGGGGGGATGAAACAGGTGGATTTGTCCCCCCCAAAAATGAAATAGTTTCGCTCAGCTCAGTCGTACTGTTAATGAAGAGACCGACCGCTAAGCGCTGGGAAACCAATCACGGTGCGTTTCAGGGAGAAAGTCCCGCCTTTCAGAATAAACAGCCAATCAGCTCGCTGGTCTTGCGAGAAGAGTTAGCGTGCTGGTGGAGGAGAAGCCCCTCCCCCTCGCTGTGAGATTTAGAAGCGGTATCCAGCATCAGCTGGTGTTGAAGTAAATCTGGATATACGGCGATTTTTCTAAGAGGTAACTGAGCTAACCATGTGACCTGTGTTGAGATTATTTCTGATAGCTGGTTAAAAAGACTCCTCTCCAAATCAAAACACACAGATTAAACCCATCGTGTGATTAATAAACTGCAGCTGTGTTAGTCAGTTATCTTAACTTTGGAATTAGCTAGACAGGGAGTCAAGGCTTAAAAAAAACATAAATGTTATGTTCAGCTTGCCCTGATATGCCTGATCAGCTAATCACTATTTCATTTTCAAATATTCATTTAGGATTGCAGGACTTATTGTAAGCTATAGTAAACTAAAAAAATAGTTAGCTAGAAGCCAGATGTAGTGGATAGCCAGAATTTAGTACAATACTTTATGTTGGTAGTTTAAAGCAGTTTATTAACCCTGATCTCTGCCCTAAAATTGTGTGTTTTCCACCAGATCCAACTGATTAGCTAATAAACAGTCCTTTACTGAGTTTACCTGTTAAAACCCCTTAGCCCCCTATTGAGCATAAATCATTATGTATGTCAGCAGTGTATTAGACACATCATACCTCCACTTACTTTATTAAGTGACTTTAAAGCAGAGTAGGCAGTGGGGATATGCAGTAGAATGTGTAGGAACAGGGTTGAGAAACACTGCTCTAACCTGACTTCTGTTTATTTGTAGTTCACAGTAAGACTAAATCCTGAGTAAATAGAGGGATTCCAGGCGAATCCAAATGTTTTTTTTCTTTAGTCTAATATTTATATTAACTTCTGTCAAAAATCTCTATGAAACGTAAAGTTACATTCTTTTTTCAAAAAAGGACACCATCATAAGAAGTGCTTTCAGTAGAAACAATTAAAAGCGCAGATGATAACTGATCAGTTTTTGTCATATATGTATATAATTGAGACATTTCACGCATATTTGTTTAAATGTAATGTGGAGTAACATGGCGGTTGTAAAGTCACCTTTACTTGGATGTAACTAATAATAAACAGAGTACAGAAAAAAGGGATTATTTGTGATTAAAAGTAATTCCTTAAATGTTGTTCTAAGAAACTATGTGGGCTTTGGTGCATATTAGCAAATGTGTCCCCCCCCAATATCAAACCCGCTCCTACGCCCTTGCACACACCCTATTTTAGCAATCTATAGGCGAGCAGCTTGATTTAGGCGTCAGTGTATCTTTCCTATTGTAGTGAAAGAACAAAAATACACCCTCTGTGGCTTGAAACGTGAAAAAGGCCTGTACTTATTCTCTTTAGTAATCATGCGTGTGTTTTGGGCACTTCCTATTCCCTTTAAGAGCTTTTAAGACTTTGGCGGATTGGTATTTTATTGGTGCAGCACTTCTGTGCTCCTCAGCAAAGGATACTGACCTTCTCATTCACTTTGTAAAGGTGTGAGCAGGTAACTTATGGGCACAGCAATTATTTTATTTTGTATTCTGTTTATTGTTGATTTAAATCTTGGATTTGTCTAGTGCTGTGCGGTATACTGCTTCATACGTTATACTGGAGGAGACTTTTGAACCACATGCATTTTTCACATACCGCCACATCACTAGAGGCGCTGTGGAGCCCTGTGCAGAAGCACACAGTGTTTTTCAGCGCCCCCAAAGAAGACACACAGCTCGCTAGATAACGCTAGTCGGTTAGCATAACAAGATAACATACTGGTGTTAACAGTAGAATAGACATGAATACAGACTGGAATAGTGCAGTCAATCCACAGCTTGGAGAAAGTTCCTCTCGTACTCCAGAGGAGCCCAGAAATGGTCATTCATTTAGCACAAGAAATAAAACTCTGAAAATTAGGTAGTATCTACAGCCATTTTAAATGTATTAATACTGTAGCTTGAAGGATAATTTTAATGCACACTGAACTGAATTTATTTGTTAACTGGAGAAAGAATGGCAACTGTGGCTAATTTAAATTCTGTAATGCTTCTAAAAAAAACATATACATTGATATTAAATGTGTGTGTATACATGTACTCAATAGTATTTTAGGTGTTTCTGAAACAATTTAAAAAGGAAAGAGTGTTAAAGTTGTTGGCTTTTTTTAAGGTCTATTGTTTAAATTATTCAGCTGTTTTTCTGCTAATGAAGTCTAATTTCTTTATATATTGTGTAATTTTGTGGGACAAAGTAAACCCAATAGTGATTAAAACCTTTTGAAGCCTTAATGTTTAATATTATATGTACTCCTCACAGTAAAGAAAGTCACAAACCTATGCAAAAAATAAATTAATAAATATGATAAATTAAAAATACTGTGATATACCGCGAAACCGTCAAAATCCTGAAAAATACAGTGATATATATTTTTAGCGATGAGCGTCTGAAGTTAGACATCTGTTTGAACATAGATTTACATCATCCAGTAAATGTAAGACCCTGTTCACACAAGGTAATATTTATTTGACTGGTTTCTGAAATGTATCCTGATAAAATGTAAGCCACATTTACTTAAACTGGGTAGATAAATATGTCTCTAATAGTTGGAATGTAAAGTCTTGTTTATGACTGACGTTTAAATTTTGAAAAAAAGAGGGACCTGTAAATGCCTCTTGGAGTAATGGATGTGTTTACACTGAATCAGTGAGGTGATCTCAAATCAGTCTCAGATCACCTTCTGAAGTTGTTTGAGTGATCAGTCTTACCCAGATATAATTCTAATACACGAAATACACACAATGTAAGTGTTCAGGGCAAAACAAGGTCTTCTTGCGAAAATACCTTTTCTGAAATGATGCTTATTAACAGTTTTCTGAAGATCATGAGTTAAAATTTTATATAAGTAACATTTTGTTCTTCTTTTAGGTTTGGATTTGTCAAATGAAGATTCACAAAATAGTGAGGATGTCAGTATCAGGTGGGTGGAGCTGTGTTTGTGATGTTACATCTTTTATAAAATATTTATTGTGAAGGTCATCTCAGGTAGTGTTAATGCATTTTGTGTGTGTGTGTGTGTATCTCAGGAAGAGCAGGGAGGGATCTCCGACAGTGATGGATGCTCAGGAGCGACTCTCTGCCCCTAATGGCCGAGCTGTGAACGGGACAGGGTCTCCCTCAACGTCAGCAAGGAGTTCTCGACCACTGAGACCCCCCAGACCCTCCAGACCCCCACCACCTACTCCACGCAGACCAGTCTCATCTCCAGGTGAGGCTCCGACAGCGTTTCCTTCACTATTTTTTCAAATACAGAGTGGCTGTTTTTGAGATGTAAAAGGCTAGAATAGTAATTATAACTAAGCTAAGTGTGCCTTATCATTTGTTTGTTTGTTAATGAATATTAAACATATTGAGTTAAATGCCTTAATATTTGAAGTAAGGTGTGTAAAGTTTCTTAAAGCACTCTGTCCTTTCTGTTCATCTCACCTTATTTCAGAATGTAGGAGTGCTGAGTTAGTGCTGGAGGTAAAACAAGTTCATTAAAACAGTGTAGTTTTAGCTTAGGGCTGTTTCAACCATTTTTACAATTAAAATGCTGTGATAAAATGTTTTATTCATTTGAACCATTTACTGTATGTTACATCTGGATTTTAACCAGTGCTTTTGTGCTTTACTATCATAACAAGTCAAAAACCATGAATGAATTTAATGAATTCATGAATTTACCTGATTTTATTTTTTAATTTTTGGGTTAATATTAGGTACTTTGCAAACTCTATTAACCTACTCTCCAAGCTGTATTGTAAAGAGCATTTGTCACAGTTTTTCTTTTTTCTAAAGGCCAAACATTTAAATGTATATTACACTTATTTGTGCTATTCTTAATATTGCCCATTGACGTGATTAGGACTTTATTTGAAAACATTAATTAATTACTTAATTTCTTTTTAGTTTTTACTTATTTAGGATATTTGAAACCTTTTTTATATTACATCTACCATGTCTAAATATTCCTAGTAAAAAAAGTTTTTAAAAGTTTTCTCCAACAGTTCTTTAAATGTAGCAAATCTAAAAATAGTTTTAATGCCATTGAAAGAGCTACTATGTAAAAAGAACAAGAAATTGGGATCTTTCAGGTATATGTTTCTGTCTTACACAAACATGAACATTAAATGGATTTCCATTAAATTCTGTGTTGAATTATATTTTGATGCCCCCCAGCGTTCACTTCTAATGAATCAGTTCCTGATGGCAGTGACTCGTCGCCCGCGGAGACCCCCGTGCGAAACCCTAGTGCCACTACAGCAACAGCAGCTCCTGACCCTGCCCCACCATTAGGCCTCGACCTACCTCCCCGACCAGCCCTCACTGTCGCTCCTGCACCCAGCAGGATGTCCATGGCCACGGGCCCACTGCCCCCAGGGTAACACACACACACACACACACACACACTTGCTTAGAGAGACCTGGAATGCATTCATTCATGTGTACATGCAGTACATGTATATGTCTGTTTGTCTGTCTGCTGGGGCTCAACATGCTTAGAGAAGAACACAACAATTTCTACACTGACATGCCAGAAGTCATAGGACAGAAATATGCAAATTGATTCCATGAAATGCCCACACCTGTATAGGTTATGTGGTGTTATCTTATACGTGAGGATGAACACTGGTCAGTGTGCTCAGTACAAAGCTACGTGAATTATGGGAGTTGGTGTGAGGCCTGATAGTGGATACAGATGGATGGGACATTGTGAAGCCACAAAGTCCTCAGGTTAAACATTCCTAGATTCACGTGTGTACCACAAATATGTTACAGAAGGCATTACCACCTACAGTGGACAGGGCAGTGAGTGGTAATGATTGTGACCAGTGGCATCTGGCTAGAATTGCCCATGCAGACAGAAAAGCGACTCTGGTATAAATTACATCCATATTCAGTGCTGAAGATCCCACACACAGATCCCACAGGTCAGTGCAGCATTCCTTAGCTGCTGTGAGATATGGCAAAAGTCATGAGACATTAAAAACTAATCTGCACCATGATATGTAGCATGGCAGTTTTATACTCCACTGCCTAAATGCTGAGGGTTTGTACCCCTCTAGTCTCCTAGTCTAGTTCATCGGCTTCTGACGGTCCTGTACTATTGAAAGTACTTCTATACAATGACTATACAAGCTGTGCATGTGTGCATTTGCACATCTGTGTCAGCAGTTGGTGCAACTTAAAGTTAGGGGTTACAAACATTTGGACATACACTGCCTGGACAAAAAAAAAGTTGCCTCCCAAAAAAAAAAAAACAGTCACACACTCTAGTCACACGTTGGACCGCCTTTAGCTTTGATTGTGGCACACATTCAATATGGCATTGTTTCGATAAGCTTCTGCAATGTCACAATATTTATTTTAATCCAGCGTTGCATTAATTTTTCACCAAGATCTTGCAGCAGCATTGATGATGGTAGAGTCTGACCACTGCACAAAGTCTTCTCCAGCACATCCCAAAGATTCTCAATGAGGCTAAGATCTGGACTCTGTGGTAAACAATCCATGTGTGAAAATGATGATCTCATTCTCCCTGAATTAGTGCTGAGCGATATGGGAAAAATCATATATCATAAAATGGAATTTCTTATATCACGATAACGATGTATATCACGATATACCACGTTTGAGTATGTTTTCAGTTATTCTTCGAAAAATATGACAAAATAATATCATTGCTTACTATTTTTCCAACTTTATTTTAAAGTGACATTAAACCAAACTTTCACAGATGAGATTTACTATCTTTTAGTGCAGCAATATATATGTAGCAAATGAAAACAGATGAGGTAGATGCAGTAGCTAATTTTCTCAAAATTATACACTTATTTAAATTGAGTTATCAAAATAAAAAGTGACGTAAAGCAGCGTCATGTCGCAAAACCACATTATGACGCTTTTTTGGTGAAGATTACTTTATTATCACTTATATAAACCGAGTTTATGCAAAGTGACCACGCCAATACATTTCATTGTAGCTTTATATATTTGCATAAATAATTGATGAAATTACTGTAGAAACGATAGGGACGATAAAAGGTAAGTAGCACGATACACATTTTCTATCGTCCCCACAACATTTATCGTCATATCGCACAGCACTACCCTGAATCACTCTTTCACTATTCCAGCCCTATAAATCCTGACATTGTCATCTTGGAATATGCTTGTGTCATCAGGGAAGAAAAAATCCATTGATTGAATATCCTGGTCTATATTCAGTATATTCAGGTAGTCAGCTGACCTCATTCTTTAGGAACATACTGTTGTTGAACCTAGACCTGCAGACCAACTGCAGCATCAACCTCACATCATTTGCTTACTTAAATCCAGGTGGACACTTTTTTTTTTTTGGGCCAGGCAGTGTATATTTCATATCAGCTTCACTAGCAGTTTGAGAGATGTATGGCACACCTTATTTGGATAATGCCGGTCCTGGGTTATGAAATAAACATATTGAAGCATGGAAAGCTCCGCCCTGTTTTCTCTAAGGTTATTAAACCTTAGGTCAGCTGAGAGCTGACCTAGGATCTGTTACTGTCAGTACAGTCATAATTAGAGAGAGGACTCTGATCCTAAATTAGCACTGTTGCTGTGAGGTGATTGGTGAATACAGGTCCCAGACGTCCAGACAGCGTTAATGAATGGCTGTAGAGTATTGTTAATGACTGCCTGTAGTTAAAGGGATCACACTGGTAGAACAGCTGAGGGTTGTGGACTGCATTAATGTCTCTGTGTGTGTGTGTGTGTGTGTGTGTGTGTGCGCACGTACAGGTGGGAGCAGCGAGTGGACCAGAATGGCAGGATGTATTTTGTAGACCATGTGGAGAAGAGGACATCGTGGGAGAGACCAGAGCCTCTGCCTCCAGGGTAAAGCTACACACATCTTTATTAATAACTTTCTTATTAGGGATGCACCCAATATTTAGCCAAATATGTTTTTAATGATCAATTCTAACCATCGTGGATTGAGGCATCGTTTATAAATGTACCACCTATATATGCCACCTAGTGAGACATCTACCATCTACACACCCTCACTGTGCTGAAGACTCTCTCTCTCTATCTCTTTTTCTTTCTTTCTCACACTCTTTCTCTCACACAGTCTCTCACTCCCACATACAGACAATATGCAGCTACACTAGTGTATATTTTCTCCATTAAAGCTCTTACTCAAACTCACTACATTACAATATTCTTATTTAAAAACCATCAAAACTATCCTACGATACATTATTTTATCTGTCTTCCAGGAAACTATTAGCATTTAAAGAATGCCAATCTAATGCTGATTATTTTATTAACATGTAAATACCCATTATTACAACAAAGAAAACCTGGTTCACACACATGGTGTACACATACATGTGCTGTTTTATATTTATACTGGTGATTTTCGTGTTTGTTTGTTAAATAAAAGTAAATAAAAAAATGCCTTAAATATATTGATTGTTTTATTTTATTTAGTAAGACATGATTACCCTTTTAAGAAGTGCAGACTAGTATAATGTCTTTCACAAACATTTTTGTGTTGAAATGCTGTGGTGTTTTGACAACGTTTCTATAATAATTAAAAATTAATAAATAAAAAAAACCCTAAGGGACGATTTAAATGTGTTTTTACTGCATTGACAAAGTATTGGATCGGGACTTGGTATTGGCAGATACTCAAAATCATATGACCTGAATTCATTGGAACATCTGTTATTATTATTAGCAGCAGTAGTAATGGATGTAAAGAGATCAACTATACTATATGTCAGTTTTTATTTGTAGAGGTCACTCACGCTCTCTTTCTCTATCTCTGTCTCTCTTTCTCTGTCTCTCTCTCTCTCTTTCAATTCAGTTCAATGTAGCTTTATTAGCATGACTGCATGACATACAGTTTTGCCAAATCATTATAACAATTAACAACAACAGTGACATGATCATACATAAGATAAAATAAAAACTTTTTAGAATCAGTTTAACAAAAATAATCATTCTGTCTCTCTTTCTGTCTCTTTTCCCTTCTCTCTCTTTTAATGTTCCTGCTTGCTGTCTGTTTATTTGTTTTCAGCTGGGAGCGAAGAGTGGACCCTATGGGCCGGGTTTACTTTGTGGATCACACAACCAGAAGCACCACGTGGCAGCGGCCCACCGTGGAGACCGTGCGCAACTACGAGCAGTGGCAGCACCAGCGGAGTCAGCTGGAGGGAGCCATGCACCAGTTCAACCGCCGCTTTATCGTCGGGGTGAGGACTGCCGCTCATATATATACACACACTGCCCTACACATTAAAGCCTCCACTGCATCCTCTGTGGCTGACATTTAGAGTAATATACACTGACATGCCAAAAGTCATGGGATAGCAGTTTGGAAATTATTCATATGACTCTCAAAATTACTTCAGGGGACATCTTGGGAGAATCCACATCTATGAAAGGTGATCCTATCCCATGACATTTGGCATGTCACATACATAGCATTTATAGTAGATAAACATTTATTTGTAATAGATGCTGAATTGTTTACTATAGATGCTGAATAATTTATAGTAGTTAGATTTACTGTTTGACCTCCCTTCATAAATCCACTTATTTTTCATTATTTTCTTCCTCCTCATATTTATGGTTGCCTTATTGAGCTCAGTTTCATCTGAAGTTATTTTATCCTGCTTGTTAATTAATCATTAATTACTACTACTTTTCAATGACCCTTAAATTAAAATGATACTCTTCTCAAACAATGATGCTACTAGATACAGGTAGAGAGAAAATGAGACAAATGAAGAGAAAGAAAGAGAGACTAGTAGAGAGAAAGAATAATAAGTTGACAGAGAGAGAGAGAGAGTTATAGAGAGATAAGTAGAGATGAAAGAGAAAAGAAATAGGGAGAGACAAGTAGAGAGAGAAATAGAAAGAGAGACAGAAATGCAAGTAGAGAAAAAAAGAGAAAATTAGAGAGAATGGGACAAGCAGATAGAAAGAGAGATGTAAAGGAAGATAAATGGGGGATAGAAAGAGAGACCGGTGGAGGGAAAAAGAGAAATAGAAAGAGAGATAAGTGGAGAGAAAGAAAGAGAATAACTTGAGTAAATATAACATAAGCTGGTTAGTCTATAAGCTTCTCTATACACAGACAGTGCTGAGGAGCAGTACAGAGAAGCAGTGCTGTGTATTCAGCTGGTGTGTGGAATAAAACGTCTACATTTCAACATGGTGTTTGCTCATTACTATGAGAAAAATGTGTGATAACAAAAAATGTTCATGTTGGAGCTATTTGAAATTATTGACTAAAGTTTACAGACACTTGAATTGATTCCTATGTGAAAAATCTGAAAAACAAAGACAAAGTATCATTCCAAAAAACGCAAACATAATTTAGTAAAGATCCTACTATCAACTGTCATGGTTGTAGCTTGAAAGCTGGAAGAGGAGTAGCGTTTAAAAAAGAGTCGAGAATAATATTACGTTTATGAAGAACAGTAAGTTGGCCTTTCCAAACCATTTTAATTACAAAGTAAATAATCAGTTAATACATAGTAGGAAACACTGAATGAAGAGAAAACCAGTACATGATTAATGGGTAATCGGGTGGTTGGTAAAGTGTACTGCCCTGTCTTTAGCAGACCAGGGTTCCATTGCCTGGGCATTAATCTTTATTATACATTCTTCTATCTGTGTAAGATGATTCATATGTAAGTAATTTTGTATAAGATGTCATTAATATAAATGTAATTTGAAACCATTAATGTAAATCAGTGGTGGGGAACCAAATTTTCTCACTTTCCTGATTTTCCTACTCTGTCACACCAAACATCTGAAGTAAACACACACTGCCCCACACACTAATGAATTACACATATCATACTGACATACTGACAAAAACAGAAAAATGTTAGAAAGATATAGTTTATATTATTTTGTTGTTCATTTTGCTTTGTTTGTTTTCATATTACAGGAGCCTCAAGCTGTCCCTGCTCAGAATAAGGAGTTTGACCCTCTGGGCCCACTGCCACATGGATGGGGTATGAATAAATACAGAAATCATAACAATTTTAGCTCTGATCTTAGAGTTTAAAGTATAAACCAGGGCTATTCAGATATGAATCTTAAAGTTATGTTATTGATTGAAGGTCCATAGAGAGGAAAAAAATAATCAATAACACTGTATGGACACAAATGAATACTTCTATTAAAGAGTAATATCTTTAGTTTATCTTGCTTTTTTCATCTCTATTGTTCAGGGAAAGATTAAATGTAGAGTTTATACACATTGCTATGAGAATTTGCTTGTAGTCCGTAACTGAAACAAGTGAAGTGAGGATTTTGACTGGTCACTACCTCACCTCATCACCCCAACTTCAACTTTCATCCCAAAAGTAATAGATAATGGGCTTTATACCCCTGTAGCCCATGCCACGCCTGAGGTTCATGTTTGTTTATCTGCTCTAGAGAGTCCTATTCTATTGTCCTGGCATTAAAAGCCCCCATTACCATACATACCGAATGAAACAGAAAAGAAACACTGAATATACAGCAATATATAAAACTAAATGTATAGAATAAGACAAAAATATACAAAAGCAGGTCCTTAAAAACAGAACTCCCTGCTAAATTTGCTTTTATATAAACGTTGATATAATTTGTCCAGACAAAAGAAGTAATTAAAAACTTATTCTTATTTACAATAACAGCTTGAAAAGGACATTAGAGAAATGGAATCTGAGAGGAAGTAAAATATATATATATATATATATATATATATATATATATATATTTAAATACATAGTTGTATAGATGGACAGCTTCATTGTTGTCAAATAGTGCAGTTTAAGTTTTTGTACTCTTAGTGACTTAGTTATTTTAGTCTATATATTGTACTATAATATAAATAGTAATAAAGTCAAATGTAAAACAGGTGCTGATAAAGTAAATAAGACATGCTTTTATAGTGGCTAAATGATATTGTATATCACAGTGATATAATAGGATGCGTAAAGTGTGCAGTCGAAATTGTTGAGGAAGTACTGACTGTGTGCGGGTAGAAACAGTACGACATATTTGTGTCCGGACCAAGAATAAAATACGCCTGTTGAGTAACAATGATTTTAACTATAGCAGTAACTTAAATAAACTGTGAATAATGTTTCTGTATGTTTAGTCTGGGAGTAACTCTGTTTTGTGAGTGGGTATGTTTTATATAGGGATTTGACACACTGATTGATTGTTTTATTGTTTGCTGTGTTCTTTTCTCTAACTCCTTCTTTGTTCTACTTTTTCTATTGTTTCCAACATTTTCCAGAGAAGAGAACAGACGCCAATGGCAGAGTATACTTCGTGCACCACCCGACTCGCTGCACCCAGTGGGAGGACCCTCGCTCTCAAGGGTCAGACATTTATGTATTTTATTATTTTATGAACATTACAGACAGATATTGAACTTGGCTGATTTATTTTCTTTTTAATTATAGAAATAGGGTTCCTTCTTAACACTGAACATTTATTATTGGATATTTGAAAGAAAAATAAAATAATAAAAAGAAAAAAAATTAACACAATGGAATTTTAATTATATTTAAATATATTTGTAATGGTAAAGTAATATGACTTTTTAAAGTTTTTTAAAACATCACTATGCGCTGTGAAAACAGTGAATTATGGGAGGAAATTTGGGCCAAACCTGGTAAAATGATTAATTTGTTAAAGGTTTCAGATGAATCACTAATGGGAAGGCACAGACATGATTGCAGGCTTGATAAAGAGCATTCATATAAAGATACTGTGGAATGTAGATTAGATTTATTACATACTGCAGAATTAATCAAAAGTAAATGAATTTTTTTCATCTCTAAAAAGCAGTAGAATGCTGATTTAAAAAATTAAATGCTCTCTATTGTCACCCTGCAGGTTACTGAATGAGAAGCCGTTGCCGGAGGGCTGGGAGATGAGGTTCACTGTGGATGGGATCCCGTACTTTGTGGATCACAACAGGAGAACCACCACCTACATCGATCCTCGAACTGGAAAATCGTCACTGTGAGTCTTAACCTGCTGTCAGTTACAGGGTTTCCACAAATTCTTAAAAAGGGGCTGTTTCTCACATAGGGATTAAGCCTTGTTGCAAACTGTTTTCCTTTTAATGTAAATTCTCCATTTAAAATACTGCTTGGTCCAAGACTAGTAGGGATGCACGATGCACAATTGGAATTATATCTGTATCAGCCGATAATTGCTTTTCTTTCTTTATCTGCCAATTTTGCAGATTTTTAAAAAAAAGATACTTGATGTCGTATGCTAGAAAAGGACCAAGTTTCGCTGACTGCACTGCTGCAATCGGCCAACACTGGCCATGCTACTTTAAAATCCATTTATTTAAACTAATTTTGATTTTGATTTTTTTTTGTTATTAATTTTACATATATATATATATATATATATATATATATATATATATATATATATGTATATATATATATATATATATATATATATATATATACATATATATATATATATATATATATATATATATATGTATATATGTATGTACAGCTTTATATATATAAAGCTTTGTCACAGTTCCGGAAAAAAAATAAGAGACCATTTAAAAATCATGCATTTCTTTGATTTTACCTCTGGAATATAATCAAACGGAAGATGGATGATCACAAGCCATCAAACCAAGCTGAACTGCTTAAATTTATGCACCAGGAGAGGCATAAATTTATACAAAAGCAGTGTGTAAGACTGGTGGAGGAGAACATGCCAAGATGCATAAAAACTGTGATTAAAAACCAGGGTTATTCCACCAAATATTGATTTCTGAACTTCTAAAACTTTATGAATATAAACTTGTTTTCTTTGCATTATTTGAGGTCTGAAAGCACTGCATCTTTTTTTTTATTTAAATGCTCTAAATGGTGATATTTTTATTTGGAATTTGGGAGAAATGTTGTCAGTAGTTTATAGAATAAAACAACAATGTTCATTTTTACTCAAACATTTACCTATAAATAGCAAAATCAGAGAAACTGATTCAGAAACTGAAGTGGTCTCTTATTTTTTTTTCAAAGCTGTATCTATTGTTTTATTTAATTTGATAAATTAAAAACTAGTTTAAAGCTGTGAACAGTCTAGGTAAGGACCAGTTAGCTACAAAATAAGGCAAAATAAAAAAAATTAAGTTACATGGGAGTATCTAATCTCTAAGTTATATCGTATATCGGCATCAGCACAGAATTACTATATTGGTGCATCCCTGAAGACTAGGCCTAATAACTTTTAAGGCCATAATTTGGCATTGCATATCGCTGCAAGTGAAGCTATTTTCACCTATGTTTATTACTTTTTTTTTTTTTTTTTAGCTAGCATAGATGCTGCTCTAGGCATGAAGAAGAAAAAAAAACAGCTGGACCACTCAAATTTTGCACTGGACACTATTTGCAGAGCACAAGCAGTTTCACTTTTGTTTGTGCGAAACTGTTCATTTATGTTTTTATGACAGATTGGCTTGGAATACAGGAATCACAAGCTTGGTGTTAAGTTGTTTTCTTTTTTTTTCCTCATCTTGTTATTGCAAAAGTGATCTTAGTTTTGTTATTAAAACATCTGAGAAAGTGAAAACTAAACAAAACAAAAATATTAATTTCCCTAAACCTGCAGATACCCTGCAGTCAAATACCACTATAGCTGACTCATCCTTATGTTCATCCTGAAATGCATTTGGTCCTAAGTCACATTAATAAACTAGTGCTGTAAAGGAGCTTTTCACACTACAGACTGTGCTCATGTGACATGACATAAGGCTGGAGGTAGAGCGAGGCAGAGTATTGTAGAGGTCCAGAGTGAAAACACACCATCAACTTCTTATCTTGGGAAAAAATAAGGGCAGCCAAGCCAAGTGCTAAAAAACCTTTTTAAAACAGTTTAAACTGATTTAGGATGTTAAATATTTGTATCGTTACATCGATATCAGGATTTCTAAGACAGTTATCATATTTTTTTTTACTAAATTGTTCTATATTTTGATAGGCTTGGTTATTACTTTCAGTCGACTCAGGTTATGTGAACAGTCCCTGTTTACAGTAAAAGCAATTCCATCAAACAGAAACTGCTTCTCTAGTGTCATCACTCGCATAACCAGAAGAACTGGTTTGTGTGTTTTTTTTATAGAGGAGTGAAGATGTTTGCTTTTATCTTCTTTATGAGTTTACACAAACAAATGAGTCCACTCACACTGGAATGATTGATCATTTGTTTTTAAGACACTTTCAGTGCACTAATGAATTCAGATCCATTCAGATGCTCAGATAGAGTTTCAGAGAATAGATTAATTTATTTTTTATAATTTCAGGTATAAAGAGATTAAGGTGTGATCCTCTCCAGTTTTATAATAAATACAATTAGAAAACTATATTTTCCCTAAATAAATTATCAAGGAATTTAATATATATTTTTTTTACAAAAATAAAAAGCACAAAAGATTCACAGAAAATTACAGTAAGATACAATTGGTGAAATTGCACATAGCCCTTGAAAACAATGACAATGAGCAAACTATTGCAAATATAAAATTATTACACAGTCTCATATTGTATAAAAAAAAGATTTAAAAATATGTATATTTTTTTTACAACATAGGATTGTGCAATATGGCTGGACAAGCTGGGTATAGACATTTATATGTGAGTGCGATAACCTCTTTTTTTTGTCTCCTTTTCTTTGCTCAGTGAAAACGGCCCTCAAATCACGTACGTGCGAGACTTCAAAGCCAAAGTGCAGTACTTCAGATTCTGGTGTCAGGTTTGTAAATTCTTGTTTTATTTATTTCTGTGACAGTTACGAACTGTTTTCATGTCTTTTCTCTCACTTTTATATATGTACACTTTTTTTCTGTAGCAATTAGCTTTGCCGCAGCACATCAAAATCAACGTGACCCGTAAAACACTGTTCGAGGACTCCTTTCAGCAGGTAAGCTCAAAGATCAACATCATGCTGACTAAAAGTGATTTCACACTAGCCTTTTTTTTTCCTAGATCCAGGAACACTTGCTCTGTGAGTTCGGTTTATTCGGTCAGGTGTGAAAATTGTTTTCTGGGTCAGTAACTGTCTAGAATGCCGATCTCTGGTCCTCCTGTAAACCCATTGAGTGTTTATATTCAATCAAAATAATAAAAGCAGCAAACGGCCAAAACTTTTTTGAAACTACACGCAAAAAGGTGACATATGGAATTGTACGTTCAATGCACAGTTTGGATTGGGTTTTAAAAAGCCCCTCCCCCAAACAAGCCTAGGATTTTGGGTGTATACTCATTAATTTGGGACAAGTGTAAAAATGCCCTAAAAATTGATTACTGATTATATTAATGCCAGGTTCACACTACACGGCTCTTTGAGTTGTCAGTTGTTGTGCTTTTCACACATTATATATTTCACACATATTATTATTTTCACAAATTATATGTTTGCTAGTGCTTTACAGTATAAAACTCGTTTTCTGTAGATAAACAGAAACATACAGGCATGCTTTCTTTGCCTTTTTTAGTAAAATACATTTTTAAAAAAATATTCAGAACAAGTAGGTTATTATTATGTTTAATTTAAAGTTTTACCTTTTAGCTCCATTGACCCCCATTCATAGAGGACTCACTCGTGGGCTCATTCAAGAGTTTAATGGTCATTTCATGATATAACAGGGGGGACCGAAAGTGATTAGACTTCCAGTCACCGACTGGGTCAAATATCTAGCATGGCAAATATTTGCCATGCGTCTCGTCGGCGAACAGTCGGCGACGTCTCGGCGCGCGTCTTTCAGTAGTTCACACTACGTGACTGTGCGAGCACCAAAACATCCCCAATTTGTGTAGTGTGAACCTGGCATTAATTTCCATTCTGAGGTCTAAACACAAAATCTGCTCTTGTTACTCTTGTTGCAGAGAACCATAATCTTCACATCAGATTCAATCAACTTAGCTTGCTATAAGTAGAGATGTAATCTTTAATTAATGCACGTTATTAAATCATTCTTTTTTATGTTTTGTTTAAACAGATAATGAGCTTTAGTGCCCAAGACCTTCGCCGAAGACTGTGGATCATCTTTCCTGGGGAGGAGGGTCTCGACTATGGTGGTGTAGCAAGGTAAAAACCCTGCATTCGATATGGTATCTAATGAAATTATTTAATTATTATTTCATAACACTTCTTATATTATAAGCCAAATAATTCCTATTCGTTTTTCCGTATTATGATAAATTAGCTAAAACATCAGTGAGGCCAGCCTAACTCTTGACCAGCAACAAACAAATGATGTTTAATATAATATTAAAGAGTCTACTGCACTCAAATTATAGATAAAACAGTCCATTACTCATAGCCGCCCTCTAGAGGTCAAACTAATATTTATATGCAATACAGTCTCTGAAATAATGGAATAATTGAATATGGGCAGTAAATATAGAAATATTATAGTACATTTTCAAATAGCTCAGGATATTTCTCTGCACATGCTATTTTGTAATAATTTTATCATTATTAATGTCATTCTGAAAGATGTGAAATCTCGATCTAATCATGTCTGTGTCCGTTAGGGAGTGGTTCTTCCTGCTGTCCCATGAAGTGCTGAACCCGATGTACTGCCTGTTTGAGTATGCTGGAAAAGATAATTACTGTCTGCAGATCAATCCAGCCTCATACATCAACCCAGACCATCTCAAATACTTCCGATTCATTGGACGCTTCATTGCTATGGTAAGACGGATTGACAGTGTGCACTGACTGTACTGGACTGCTGTGCTTCTGAGGATTTCAATATGAAGTGGTGATGTGTTGATAAATAATATTATACCAAAAGAAATAGTAATATTTAAAACTATATGATTATCTAATTATAATTAGAGATGTAAAATAATTCAGATAATTCATTTCGATTTATTAAAATAAAAAGAACATTAATTTGTTAAGATAGATCATACGTCTTTGTATGATTTGCTCTAATTTGAAACTAAAGAAATGTTTACTATCAGCCATGTACCATGAAAATGAAGCTGTTTTAATGGGAGGAGCTACACAGCTAAGCCTTATGAGAAATGGCTTAAAGGAGAAATCCAATGTGAAAACAAGTGCAATTTTTTGTCGAATAGCCCACCACTGTTCACCCCCAGCTTTCTGTTATACAACACTTTTAGCCACAACAGGTTAAGAATGCTATTGATAGGGGCATAACGTTTCTCATGCAAATAAATCTCTATGTTTACACTGTTTACAAGCTCAAAGTAGCTCCACACTTTACTGTTAGAATTCTGAGGGCCTTTAACATTTAAAAGGAGGCACTGACAACTTTGGAAGTGTACAAATAATTTATGAAAAAAGACTGTTTATAAATACAGTACCTTTATTTCAGTTTATTTGTTTGCATTGACCCCATGTTTTAACCTATGTGTACCCTGCACTTTGCCTCGTACTCTACACTGTAGCCCGGAGTGCACCTTCCCTGATATGAAACTACGTGTTATGGACAGCAACAGGTCTGATTGGTCATGATTTTTTGCCTAGAGTGTCCTGCCTTTACAGTTTAAACTGCAGAACAACATGCACTCACAGAAGTATAAACACATCCCACTGCGTAGGGTTCTTGCGCAGGCAATGCTGTAGGCAACGCGTTGACTTGAAGCAGAAGTACAAACCAGCCTTAATTCCATGGGCGAAAATGAACGAATAGGTAGGATAGGGGAACAGATTGTAAAATTACCTCAGCTGTTGCTTAAAATGTCTATTATATTCATGCATTTCCACAGAATTAATTATGCAGTCTGTTCCTCTATCCTACCTATTCATTTGTGCTCGTCAGTTGGTACTTTGTGTATAAACAGTTTTTTTTTAAAGCTGAGATTTCTTTGCATGAGAAAAACTATAGCACTGTAAGTCTGTTGGGAGCATCAGCTAAAATTGCTGTTTTATGGAATGCAGAGAGGTGAAAGTTGGTGGGCTGTTCAACAAAAAACGATTCTTATCATGTGTTACCACTAAACCCCAAGTCCATTTCACACTAGAGTTCTCCTTTAAAGGATCTAAATAGGATAAAATTGTGATTTTGAATACTGAGTCGTGCTGCTTTGCGATGAGAGAAACTTCACAAATCTACCATATCTGGCTTTAGTACAGCCATCAGCAGCAGAGCACAGTTGGTCTTGTTCTCTCGCAGTGGGAAGATGGAACTCTCTCCCCTCATGACTCCCATTGTGATGTTGGGTGGAAGCAGAGTCTGTTTGCTGTTGGGTTGCTGTTGAGTTGAAAAATAGTCATGTGATCTTTCTCACCCTCCTGCTGTCCGCAGCATTGCAAGTGATAAGGCAGTTGTAGTGGGTGGGTGGGTTTATTAGTGAATAATAATAATACAAAAATAATAATGTAAAAAAATAATAATAATAATAATAACAATGTTTCAGGGTAGTTTAGTGATAGCAATATTCTTGGCGATAAGACAAAACATTTTTTTTTATTCATTTAAAGATTGAACTTCTCCACAACTACTGTATATATTCAGTAAAAACAAAAAAACTAATCTAAAAATGTTTACCTATTTTTTAAACAGTAAATTACCAAGACCAAGTTTGTGTAAAATAATTATACAAAATAAAAACATTGAACAAAATAAAGTAATGCAGCAAAAAATATTAAGTGCGTGTAAATAGCAAAATAATTACAAAGCTGACAGCTGTCAAGAATATCACAAAATCACAATATGGGAGATTTTTTGTTTTAGTTTTTTTGCAATATTAGTGCGTACGGTGTGATATGGCGCACCCCTACTGTGAATAGTCATGCCTTTATTCACATCCCAACTTTGATAAGCCTATTTGTAATGTATTTTTTTATATATATTAATCCCCTCTAAGCTTTTCATTTATATTTTGATGATTCTTGTTGATTCTGAGCCATCAGTTGTTTCATCCCAGATATAATTTGATCATATGTTTGGTCATTTCTCTTGTGTTTCCTCAGGCCTTGTTCCACGGGAAGTTCATTGACACTGGCTTCTCACAGCCTTTTTATAAGCGCATTCTCAACAAACCAGTGGGACTTGGAGACCTGGAGTCCATCGACCCGGAGTTCTACAACTCTCTCATCTGGATCAAGTGAGTTCTACTGCTTTGTCCAGTGACCAGTTAAACATTCACACCCACAGAGCAGTGATAATCCCACATTAGCTACCACTGACACGCTCTAAACTGAATAGCACTGAGAAATATGGACTCACATTCTAAAAGCCATAGGACAGGAAGTAACATTGTGTCCCCTGACTTTTGCCATGTCCAATGGAAGAACACCTCACTGACCTGCGGAATATACATGTGTTCCGCCAAGCCCCTCACACAGACCCTCTGCCACACAGCTGATTCACACAGTGCGTCATTGTGGGGAAAAAAAAGAATGAATGGAAAAGTTCAGACATGCTTCCATGGATTTATTCCAATTAAATAAATTCAGTAGAAAACAGCAAAAATGGTAAGGCTTTATTATGTTTCATCACCAAGACATTTAAAAGCATATTGCAGAAGGCAGGTTATGCACGTAACATAACTCCGTTATTTTTATATGTCTCTGGTTTAGTTTAGCGTTGTGTAATGTCTTAAAGGGATCTGTGCCTTCCATGATTATTAGCTAACATGTTCATATAGGCCACAAACACCTCATGAAATCGAGCAGCGAGACACAATTCACACAGCCCTCACTAAAGTTCGGTCCCTCACTGTTTCTGTCAGAAAACCCCTGTCTCTGTTAATACAGTGATTGCTTGGATTTTAAAGCTGGGAAGTACAGAAGGTTTTATAATGTATGTCTGTGTATCTGCATAGGAACAGAGATCACTGTGTGTAAAGTACACCCACAGCTAACCAGCGATTTTATACATCAGCCTAATACTGCATACTAATTCTGTTACTGGACTGGACAAGTTAAAAAATATTGTTGTTAAGTAATAAAAGTGGAGGCTGAAAGCATATATAAACCTGTACTGCAATAGTGGATCATTTTAAATACTTATCATTAGTTGTTTTATGATCTTAATAGGTTTTAAAGCAACTGAGCTATAAACATTAGAATAATTTAAATGTAAAAAAAACCCTTGAAGTAGCTAGTAAAAGATAATATTCAGAAAAACGAGTCGTCAGGAATAGCCCTGTGTCTACGTCAATTAGTGAATTAGTATTCATGGCCTCGCCCACCTTGGCTCGTGACCACCCACAGGCACAGCTGAAGCCACACAGTGACGCCCTCTCGTCAGACAGGAGCTAACAGCGATAGGAAAAACATGGCAGAAGTTCTTTCCTGTGTTATTTGTGCAAATAATACATCAGTGTTATATGCATTGCATAGTAATTCAGAGCTAAGGAACAAATGGTTAGAATTTGTCCATAGAACACCACCAGCAAAGTACAAGTATAGGCATGTATGTTAAGAACAGTTCTGTTTACACTAGTTACTTATCTCTAGCTAGCTATCTTGTGTAAGCAGAGGTGATCCTATGTAAACCTACAGTTACACACAGAGGTGGGTAGTCCAGGCCCAGTAAGTAAAAATCCACCCTGGGGTTTTGTTGGCTGAGCCCTGGGATGGATTTTTACTTACTGGGCATAGACTACCCACCTCTGTGTGTAACTGTAGGTTTACATAGGATCTCCGGTGGATTTGGCATTTAACAGAGACTCTAAGACTAGATCAGTGGCTGAACTGCACTTATCAGGACATTACACATGTTGTAAAGTAACATATGACCATTGCAAAGACTGGTATGAGTGTAAAAATGTCTATATTTTAAAAAGTCTCTAACAGTTGTCATGCTGGTGTTGCAGCGCTGTAAGCCAATCAGAGGCAATAAGTTTGCATGTATGAATATTCATGAGCAAGAGCAGAAATCCTATCGTACACCTTTAATAAATCTTTAATAAACATAAGCAATAAATAATCTCAAAATAAAAAAACACAAATCTAAATAGCATAAAAAATCAAATAAAAGCATAAAAATATGTAATAGATACAGTTTATCAGACAAAAATGTATTCATCTAAAACAAACTATTTTTGTTGAATAAAAGTAGACTAAAACTTGTAACTAAATGAATAAAATGTGACTAAAACTATTACACATTTTAGTCAGAAGACTAAAACTAAATAAATATCTCGTGTCAAAATGAACACTTGGATATTGCCTTCTGTGATGTGTTATCTGTACACAAGTGACACTGTGCTTTGTAAAATATAAAATGATGCGCAACTGTTTTACGCTCATTATCAGGGCTTGCTTTAACGTCCATAACGAAGTACTTTAGGCATGTAGAACAGCACACGTGTGTGAGAGTTTGTGCATGTGTGGTTTCTTATATTTGTGTGTGTGTGCGCACAGGGAGAATAACATAGAGGAGTGTGGTCTGGAGATGTTCTTCTGTGTGGATAAGGATATCCTGGGGGAGATCACCACTCACGAGCTGAAACCAGAGGGAGGCGACATTCAGGTCACAGAGGAGAACAAGGAGGAGTATATCAGGTAGATATAAACATGCACTCTAGGGCTCTGAGACTGTATTACTTGTGTGCAACACATCATTTCAAATAACACAGTTACAGTGCTCTACAGCTTAATGCTGGGAGGCTTTATACCCCTTTATAGCATGCCTGGTATTAAGCATGGTGTCAACAGGTTCATCAGGTTGATCTGCTCCAGAGAGTTCTGTTCTAGACAAGGTTTGTGCATTTCTACGTCTGTGTCAGCACAGATGCAAAACAGGGTGTTTTCACACCTGTAGTTGGTTTCTATGGTCTGGATCAGCTGATTAGTTAATTTACTTAGAGTTTTCCCCCACTGTTTGGTTTGGTTTCACACAGGCAAAAACCCAAACGCAACAAAATTCACGCCAATAAATCAGGGGAGCACACTGTCTCCTCTGATTGGTCAGAGCTGTCTGGAACAGGGGCAAGAAAGTAAATACAGCGAGAAGATTCTGTGTTCCAGTGTGTATATCTGTGCAGTGTGAAGCTGCTTTAACCCACAAAATTTGCCGCTGCACTTTCAAACTGTTTTCTATGGGAGGTGCAGAACAGATGTAGTAAACTAAGTTGTGCAGCTGTGAGCAATGAACGCAGCACACATCGTGTGAGAGAGCCAGAGACAGCGTTTGTTCACAGCTGTGGTAATTAGCATTATCTGATATATATATATACTAATATATCAGATTAAACTGCGCCTTATCAGCACTGTAGCTCAAATAAAAGGAGTATGTTTTGTATCTGGGTCTGGTTATTTTGATCCGCACCCATGTGCGATTACAGTTTTCACACCTGCTCAATCGAACCATACTAAAGGTACAAACGAACCACACTCAGTTTTAACTGGATCAAATAGTGTTGTTGTGAAAACTGCCTTAAAGTAGATGAATGTATTTTTTAGAATAGGTGGTCCATAAACATTTTGACGTTTAGTGTAGGCATGAGGAGCTTTTCTATTCAGCCTAAGATCCTTTTTGAAAACCCAGTCCCCTGTATAATGCTAAATTGCATAGATTCAGTTTAGTAAGTGAGTAAGCAGAGAAAACATTGTTCTGTTAACAAACATTCTGTAAATCTTCATGGCTACTTTAAACCCCTACTTTAAAACATGCTTGCATCAGGGTATCTGCAGATCCTTGAAAAGTCTTAAAATCATTTATCTAAAAGAGGCCTTAAATATGCAGTAGACAGTAGATTTTTTTTATATTATTTTCATATGTAGACGTTTCAGATTTGATATTGCAGGGTTCCCACAGGGTCTTAAAAAGTCTTAAAATGTCTAAAATGCAGAACCTTAAATTTAAGGTCTTAAGAATTGTCAAATTTTCATCCATTGTCTTACATTTAATTTACTTAAGTCTTAAATGTTTACTTTCTGGGGGAATACCAGTGTTTTTACATGATGATTAAACTACAAATCTCATGATAACAGCATCTCTGTTTGCCCACTAACTGCACGTCAAATACGTATGTGAATATCTGATGCCTCAGTCACCAGAGTAAGGTCTCTGGAGGTTATTCAGCTATTAGTAGTAGAAAACATGGAGATTTTCAAGACTAAAAATGTAAGACTTGGCTTGGTAATTGCAATTTTTACAGTTGTTTGCAAGCAATCCCTAGTAATTGATATGATGCGCGCTGCAGTGATGTCAGTAACACGTTACTTAGTAACTTACTCTAATTTAACCACTTTTTTCAGTAACAAATGGTCTAACACGTTTCTTTATTCCAATCCAGTAATCGAAATAAATTTACTTATTCAAGTCACTGTGCATTTCTTTTCATTTTTTTGTCATTTTCCTTAGCTAATAGATATATTTTTGCTTTCTTCTTGCATCTTGGGGAGTGACTTCATCATGAAATTGTGTTATACCACGCAGCACAGAGGGAGCAAACATATACAATGCAGAAAGGAGAGAGATGTGCGTTGTCTAGCTGGAAACACAGGCCCTATTCTAAGTTTGTATCAGCTAAAGATGACCTTATTACTCTGTCCTGCAACAAAGTGCTACTTAGTTTGAGAAACACAACATCAAATCTGTAAAAAAAAAAAAAAAAAAAATGTTTGGAGTCCCAGCAACACAGTCCGACTTACAGAGCTAGCTAAGCTTCCAATAAAGTGAGTATTTAGGCGTTTTTTTGAGAATTAACAGCAGACTGAACCTAAACTCTGGCTTTATTTTGGCAAAGTTCAAGTTGATTCGAAATATTGATTCATCAGAAAATAAAGGAATTACAAGTTTACTGTAATTCTTGAGTTTTTTGCTGTGTTTTTATGCCGAAAGTGGTCTCAATTGTTTCTCAGAGTGACATTAAAACATCTTAAAAAGTGTAATTTCCTCATACCTGCAGAGACCCTGTTTTTTGTGAATGAAGAAGCTTCAGCTCTTAAGTTTATTTGTATACCTCCTCTGCAGGCTGGTGGCAGAGTGGAGGCTGTCCCGTGGGGTGGAGGAGCAGACGCAGGCCTTCTTTGAGGGATTCAACGAGGTCCTACCTCAGCAGTACCTGCAGTATTTTGATGCCAAAGAGCTTGAGGTACGTCACTGTAGAACAGGCTGATCAGTGGGCCTGAAGTTCATCACACAACTTTAGTACAGGCAGTTTGATATAACACACTGATTCAGACACACGCTTACAGCTTGTCTTGCTTGTTGTATGAACAGTGATTTGATCAGGCTCTCTGTGTTGCTCTGCTGCAGGTGTTGCTGTGTGGAATGCAGGAGATCGATCTGGCCGACTGGCAGAGAAACACGATCTACAGACACTACGCTCGTGGCAACAAGCAGATCGTCTGGTTCTGGCAGGTACTTCAACACTCTGTACGGTCTAAAGACAGTTCTTCACTGCTTCACACTGTAGCAAGAAGTGTGCAGAAGCACCAGTCAGTTTGTATGATCATTTAAATTTAAACCATCTAATGAGAAATTCTACAGAACTACTGCGATTATATACAAATCATACTATCATGATCCAAATTTCTATATGATGATCCACAGGCAAACTTTTTAGATTCTAATTACTAGCATTTAGTATTACTTTATAATTAGCTTGTCCCTGTATTATTTTACTACATCATTTATAATGGTAACTATATTCTAAACAAACACTAACATCTAGTTCCACTCTGTAAGCGAGCAAAATTATAAATTTGATTTAGTTATTTATATGTTAAATATTCTGTATATTAAATACATTATTTGTAAATTAATAAATAAATGTAATTAATAAATATGGTTTTCTATGTATTTATAATTTTCATAATAGTCAAGTGAAAATTAAAATATTAAATAACAAAAACAGCAGAAACTAAAAAAGATGATTATTTAAATGAAGATAAATAAATATGATATGAGGGTCAAATAAAAAAGAATATTCTTTTATCTTTTTTGAACAATTTTAACCCTCTATGCATGGTGTTGCCCTCAGGCAACAAACTATCTTTTTTGTTATTACACTATTTTATACCATACTGTACCCTAGTTTTCTATTTATTTTTTAAATTTAAAATAAATATAATGTAAAAGGCCATATTTACACAATACAGTGAGGCAAAAAAGTCAATCATGAATAGAAATATTAATATTAATGTATATTTCTCTTGTATATATTTAATAAAATATATATTTCTTATTTTGTAATTGTTTTTAATTTTTTTATTAAATATGATTTTTTTATTAAATATTAAATTGCCAAAATGTCAAAAAAATATTTTCTTCCCTCTAAAAATATAATTCATGCCATAGATTGTTAATATGATACAATTCAAATGTTATTTAAAGTATGCATCTTTGTAGTTAATATATTAATATTGTTTTTGTATGGCCTTTAAATGAGTGCAGTCTTTTTTTTTGTTTTTTGTTTTTGTAATTTTGTGATTGTGCCAAGAGATCAAGCAAACAAGCATGCAAAGAAATAAATGAATAGGCAAACAAATAACATCACACTTTAAAGTGTAACTATTTACTTATTAAAATTATATAATTATATAATAATTATTATTGTTATATAAGAATTCTTGTGAGCATTTTTCAACCCTAAGCTATCTACTTCAAAATCCAGTCTCCTTTTCCTGAGTTAGACAGGATCCAGCAGATAGGCTCGTCTCTAACCTCTTTCTGTGTCTGAAGTTGGTCAAGGAGATGGACAACGAGAAGCGTATGCGTCTGCTGCAGTTCGTCACTGGAACGTGTCGTCTTCCTGTGGGAGGCTTTGCTGACCTCATGGGTAAGACACTGCAACGTATCACAGAGTTGGTTTTAATGTTGTGGCTCATCTGTGTTTGATCAGCGTATGAATAAAGTATTATGCAAAGTATATAAAAGAGCCTTTTTACTGTGTTATAATATCTCAGGGTAGTTTTAATGCTTTTTAAATGAGATTATTGTAATGTGCTGAGTTGCTCCGTTTAAATGGGAGCTTTAATGGAGGAAATAAACTAAATAAAGTGTAGCAGCCTATTCTTACCTACTTTAGAAAGAGAAAACGTGCCATCAGCAGAGAAAGTAGCAGATGGATCCATGGGTAGTTTGCTGGATCAATAGCATCCACGTCTGAATCTACCTCTGTCAAAAACAGCTGAACCCTTAAATGGGCAGAGCGTCCTTGACTCAAACCTCTAAGTTCTGCTGAGTGTGTGAATATACTTAATAATATGCAGCACTGGGAACTACAGTTATGTGTGTTTTTATAGGGAGCAACGGGCCACAGAAGTTCTGCATTGAGAAAACTGGGAAGGAGAACTGGCTGCCCAGGAGCCACACCTGGTGAGTGCCCTTATACAGATCTAAAACATTAGATTTTTAAGTCTTAAAAGTAAATAAAGAAGTGAAATAAAAAAATATTATTCTTGGAGGAAAATGATCCAATTACATATTTGAGAGTGGCGAAAGTTTGTAAACTTCTAGGATTAGCAGTTTGAAAATAAAGTCAGATGTTTTCGCTTAATGAGAAGACAATGATTCTAATATCAGGTGTAAGTGGACCTCCAAAAAAGAGTTGTTGATGCTCATCAGGCTGAAAAAGGTCACAAAACCATATCTTTAGTGTTTGAACTCCACCAATCCAAAGTCAGACAATTTTTGTAGAAATGGAGAGAATATCAAGACCAATTTTACCCTCCCCAGGAGTAGTTAACCAAAAAAGATCACCCCAAGAGCAAGGCATGTAATAGTCAACGAGGTCACAAAGGACCCCAGGGAAACTACAAAGCAACTGAAGGTCTCTATCACATTGGCTAATGTCAGTGTTTATGAGACTACCATCAGGAGAACACTGAACAACAATGGTGAGCAATGTCAGGGGTAAAAGAAAAAAAGCCACTGTTCTCCAAAAAGAACATTGCTGCTCGTCTGCAGTTTGCCAAAGATCACATGGACAAGCCACAAAGCTATTGAAATAAGGATTTGTGGACAGATAAGACCAAAATAGAACTACTTGGTTTAAATACAAAGTGTTCTGTTTGGAGAAAGGAAAACACTGCATTGCAGCATAGAAACCTTATTCCATCTGTGAAACATGGTGGTGGTAGTATTATAATTTGGGTCTGTTAAGCTGCTTCTGGTTTAGCACGGCTTGCCCTCATTGATGGAACAATTAATTCTGAATTATATCAGAGAATACTAAGGGAAAGCGTCAGGACGTCTGTCCATGAACTGAATCTCAAAAGAAGGTGGGTCATGCAGCAAAACAACGACCCTAAGCACACAAGTCGTTCTACCAAAGAATGATTGAAGAAGATTAAAGCTAATGTTATGGAACGGGGCAGAGTCAAAAAGTCCTGACCTTAATCCAATCAAAATGTGGAAGAACCTGAAGTGAGCAGTTAATGTGAGGAAATCCACCAACAACCGGTGTGTAGAACTGATCAACAGTTACTGGAAAGTCACATCAGATACTGAAAACAGAGTTGACATACTTTTGGCACTCACAAATGTGTAATATTGGATTATTTCCCTCAAAAAAATACATTACCATGTGTAACATTTATTTTTGCAGAAATATAGAAACTTCTAAAAGGTTCACAAACTTTCAAGCACCACAGTACTGTATATAATATAATCTACTGCTAGAAGATGTTTTACTATGCCTGATTCCAGTGCAGCTGATTAAAGCCTGTGGCATACAGCAGTGGACATACACTGTGGGGTGTGTAAATACACTGATTATTTCATTATTATGGACTAAATTCATAATTTTTATGTTTTTTTTTTTCTTTTTAAACACAACCTGTCAGAATAGTTTATATACATGCTAAATATACCGTAGATTAATATAAATAAAGATAAATCAATTACACAAACACCTGAACATTTTAAAAGAAACTCTTAACACCAGGTCTGACCTTTGCTGTTATCTCTCCTGATTGTAGTTTTAACCGGCTGGATCTGCCACCCTATAAAAGCTACGAGCAGCTGAAGGAGAAGCTGCTGTTCGCCATCGAAGAGACGGAGGGCTTCGGCCAGGAGTGACCTACTAACCCCCGGGGGATGGACAGGCAGGAAGAAACGCCTTATGGGAGATTATATGTATATACACAGACACATACACATTGGATACAGTGTGTGTGTGTGTGTGTGTGTGTGTGTGTGTGTGATGCAAGGTTCCCCCATGCGTGGACAGTCGGGCACTCAGGTTGGCAGAAAAAAAGCACATGGGGATTTGACCAATCCTGTTCAGATAAACCTTCACCACTGATCTAGAGCTGTGTTTTTTTTAACCCATTCTCTTTCCTCGTATGTCTCTTTTAATAAAAGACACATTTTGCATTCATTTACAAACACCAAGCTCAAAAAAATGTCAAAAATCCGTACACAACATTGTGCAGAAAATTTAGGCACCTAATCACATAATTTTATATAATTTATTTTAGCATTAATTTGTTGCTGTAAAAAAATATATATATATATAATTATAATAATATTCCATTTAAACATTTCACACTATAAGGCGCACCAGATTATAAGGCACACTATCAAGAAACGTCTATTTTCCTGTCTATTTCCATCATAAGGTGCACTGGATCATAAGACGCATTGCGCAACACTAGTAAGGCACAAGGGTGTCACCATGTTTTCCTTCTAATTCAGCAAATCTTGCCGCTGGGTGGTGAGACCTGTAAAGCTATGCTAAGTTAAATAAACAAAACTGCAGTTCTTAAAAGAAATGAGTGCTGGATGTTGATCTATGCAGATTTCTCTCCTGAAAACTGTTTATTTGGGTGAGTAAAGCGCTTCTGTTTATTTACAATAAGCTTAGATCTCCAGATTTACACCATAGCTGGGTGCAGCAATATTATCATTAGCAGCTAACTGCTAATAGCGTCCAACAGCACTACACTGAAGAGCCCTGAGTGTTCCAGTAATGCAGGGCGATATTAGCTAGCAGTTCATTCTGTGTATCTTTTTTTTAACACAATAAACGTGCGGGCTACAGTCCAATATACTTGCCTCTGAACGGCAAAAAAAAGAGCTAGCGCAGTTAGCACAGTTAGTGGCTAATGCTGATGTTGCTCCAGCACTGCTAGCTGATAATACTCACCTCTGAACGGCAAAAGAGCTAGCACTAAGTGTGGTTAGCTGAAGAGACACTGTAAAACTAGACTAAATCTCCTGTATAACTCTGTACTCTGAGTGGCTTTACTGCTTCTTACAACCTGACTGGTAAAATTCATACCTAAGATGCATCAAAATATAAGGTGCACTGATTTCTGGGAAAATTAAAGGATTTTAACTGCGTCTTATAGTGTGAGAAATATGGTAAACTTACATTACAGCTGTCACAATAAGTATTATGTTATATAATAATAATAATATCAATCATAATAAAATAGCTTTATACTGCAATTACACCCCTTTTAAAGTGCAATTCCAATTTGACTAAGTTTCTAAAGTTTCAGTTTAGAAACAAGCAGTATAGAAACACTGATCTAGACCGTAACCGTTTTGGAAACTGCACCAGTGCTGCTGAGTGAGTGCCGACTGACTGGGTCTTACATTCTCCAAAACGGTGGTTCTTATCCACCCCAAGCTGGTCCACATTGCACTGTTCTCTATCCCTTGTTGTGATTTGGGTTTAGGGATTTTCTTTGTTTAGCATCGGAGCAGTGCAAGGGATAACAGGAGTCCTATTGAGTCAGTGGGTTAATTGCCTGAGATAAATTGAGAAGAAAATTTGGGTACAATTAAAAAGAACCTGCGTTACAGAGATTTGTGGTTTTAATAGTAAAAAAATTAAAAATTAAAGTTTTGATCAGGCATAAATAAAACACAAGGGGCAGTTTTCCTACACAAGGATTAAGCGTAGTATTGAGCTAAATTGCATTTTAAATGAAGATTTTCCATTAAAAGGAAAATAAAAGCTGTGTTCCAAAGTCTAGACTGTACTGAGACGAGTAGGACGGCTCTTTGTTAGAACTGTCATATAAAAACTAATAATATATATATTTTTTAAACAAATTAATCATGTGACAAAATTGACAGAACCTGATAACTCATACACACACAGCTGATGGCACGTTTCCTCTTTTTTAAGATGTTAAAAGCGGAATATGGAGCTACACTACTATTTATTTTCATTCATTGAAACTCTCAGTTAAACTCAGTAACTTTTACACATTACAATACTGTAACATGGTACAAAAAAATATGATCGTACTGCTCACTTTGATACTTCGTACTGATGTCGCATGATTACACTAAGGTGCGAAACTTGTGCGCACTTTCCCTTCTCCACTGAAATATGTTTATTTTTAACTAGCCTGATGACTAGACCTAATCCTTGTCTAGGAAACTCACCCAGGACCAGCTCTGTAATTACTAGACTGTGAAGCAAACTCTGATACTGCACCACCGCATTAACTTAGCCTTTTCCAGTGTGATCAGCACGACCCTGAGACCCCCAAAGAACCCTCCGCCCTCTATTTATTGCAGGTATGAGTGAGTGAGACAGCTGTCTGTGTTCCTAACGCCCTAGTTTTATAGGGGGTTTTATTTTGAAGATTTTTTGTATATTCTGGATCAAGGCCTTTGTATCCAGGGTATTGCCTTTCAATGCCTCTCAGCCTGTTTTAGGTGATAGTAGTCTATACCACTGGGGGGCGCTGAGGAGACCGGAACATCTGTAGCGTGTGCAAAGCGTGTACCGTTTCTGAGGCTGATTTTTTTTAAAGCACATTTTAAGAGACATTAAAAAAAGAAGTTTTTTTAGTTATTTCAACCTAATCCCATTTGATGGTACTTGTGGATTCCTTTTAATTACTGTGGATCTTAATTTTAATGGCATTCACAATAGAAGCCAATGGACAGTTGACTCATTTTATGAATGAAAATGTAAATTATTGGAACATACAGTCAAAATTAATTGCAGAAACTCTAAACTGAAATTTTGATTGGTAACCTTAAGTCTATGTATAATATACAGTTCTTACCAGTAAAACATTGAGTTAATCTATAATTATTTTTATAGAGGTATATAGAATTTGTAGTTAAAAGTGCATTAAACTGGGATTCAGTTGAAAATACCCGATTTATTTCTTTAATATGCAGAGAAAATCTGATCCAGATCAGCTCTCAGAAACACTCACAGCTCTTTGGCTGTGTTCAGACTGCTAGACCAAATCAGATTTATTTTTGGCATATCTAGATTGTATCCAGATTGATTTTTAATAGTCTGGACAGCCAAAAAACGCCTGAAATTGGAGGTGATTTTAAACATGATTTACAATCAGATTTGTACAGAAGCATCTCAGTTTGTCATCTCAAATTGTATTTTATTGTACAAGTGTGGGTGTGTAACAGAAGTGCAGAGGTTCTAGAGGAGCAACCCATGAGAGCATTCCACAGAAACCCAGTGCAGATCAGATCTGATCACTTGCTAATAACAGTGCAGACAGTCATCTGAACAGATCTGATTTTAGAAACTTAATCCAGTTTGCCTGCAGTCTGAACACAGCCTTTGATGCACATCTTGTTTAGGTCCCTTAACCCACAATGTGTGTTTTAATATATTTTTCAGTAAAAAAAAATTACTGAAAAATAGGAAACTTTTAAGATTGTGTAATGTGTTGTTTTTTTTTCTTTCTTTTTCATTTTGTTCAGTTGGGTAATTCCAGTTCTGTAACTCTCCAGCTTTACCTTGAACTATCACAAGCTGATTCTGAACACTAACAGCACTCAGTCTGTCTGTGTGTTCTGGGAAATATCTGATTTTGCCTTCATATATATTCATGAAGTTGAATTTCCCTGGGAAGATCTGGTGTGTGTAAAATCATGTTGATGGTAATATAAGTTTCTGTTTATTTTCTCCTCATATTAGATCAAACCTTTGGAATAAAAAAGCTGATCTTCTTTCCCTTGTATATCAATTGAATGTTGTACATTGTGTGAATAGTTGATTGATCTCTTCTTCTCTGTGAAAAGATAATGAGGATTTTAGTATTTGAGGCCCGACGGCTTGTTTTGAGGCCGTTCCTGAGATTCTGCACCATTGTTGGTTGATTTCTTGATTTATATGTACAGTAAATTGTGTAAAAAAAAAAAAAAAGGTTGAATAAATAATTACACGGGTAAATGTGTGTGGTTGGTGATTTTTCTGCATTTGGGACACTACTTACACACCTGAGTGCACTAGGCAAGTATTGTTAGTGACTGACTGACTGACTGTCTGTTTCTCCCTGAGGGGAAATGTGTGGGTATGTGGGAAAACCTTGCAGTGTTTGGGCGAGCATTATCCTGCTGAAAATTCCACTTGGAAGCCCTGTTGTGAGAGGCAACACATGGCCACAGGATCTCCTCCACATATTGCTGAAATATAGTGATTTGGGTGTCACTGTTGTGTGCGATCGCTCCCCGGGTTCGTCACACCAGCACCACAAGGTCATCCAAACATAACAAAAGATGAAACGGTTGCAGTGAGTAGCAGTCATATTTATTTATTTATTTATTTATTTTAGGCTTGACTCCAATGCAAGCAAAGTTGTTGGTGACTGGCTGACGGGATGTCCTATAGGGCAGGCTCTCCGTCCAATGACGCACCTACTCTAAAAGACTCATCAGATGGGCAAAATCTACTGGAATGCATCACTGAGCCATGTCTACCAGTCAATCATCTCTCACCAAGGGGTACACTACCCAAAAGTAGCCTCTAAGGCTATGTTCACATTACCAGGCTGAAGTGACTCAAATCTGATTTTTTTCTCATGGCTGTGTGAACGTGCCAAATCTGATTTTTTTCAATTCAGATTTGAGTCACTTCCACACGTGGTCCTTAATCGGATACGTATCGGATCAACAGACATGCGACATGAATGTGAACAGAATTCATGGGTCTTTTTTTTTTTTTTTTTTTACGCATTACACTTGGTGCAGCTGTAAAAAAACAGCAAAAAAGCAAACCGCCTGGCCTTTTTCACCTCCTTGACCTGAGCATGAACTTTAAACCAGCTGTTTACTGTTTCTTCTTCACTCCAGCAAAAGATGCTCCACATATGAGCTGCTAACATCCATTTCCCTTTATAAACTACGAGTCTTCTCTCTAATATGAGTGTTTTAGGTTTTGGTGAAGAAGGCAATGTTTATAGATGTATCAATGTGCAGCATGTGAGGAGTTTCAGGAACAGATTCATTCACAGTACACACATATACAAATCACTTATATTTGTGAATGTGAACCATCAAAATAGCCCAAGCCAATCTGAGCAATAAAACGGATTTGAGCAATGTAGCGTGTCATGTGAACGTAGCCTAAAACTCTTTTTATAAAGCAGCAAGGAAAACTATTTCACATATAGTCTTTTACATCAGAGTACATCTTTATTGAAGAGCACAATAGCAGCATTATCTCCACTTGAACAACATTAGCAGCAATAGAATAAATTACATAAGTTATCATCATTATATAAATAATTTCATTAAAAATTACATAAATATCTGTTTTAATATAAAACAAAATACAGCACTGTGAGGTTGACGAACACTAAATTCACCCACACTCTCCAGCGGTTCTAAACAACCTGCATCTGCACAAGGCCTGCACCCGCTGCCAAACCTTCATCCCTATCCTCCTCCTCATCCTCCTCCCTGTCCTCAGTTCCTGTCTCCAGCACTCCGCTCACAGTCATCTCTCCCTCATCGTTTCCATCATCATCGTCTTCATCATCCTCCTCCTCTTCCTCCTCCTCTGGAGTCTCTGGTGTCTCAGGCTCCTCTGCATCAGGTTCTTGAGCTTCATCTGAAGATAAAAGTCACAAAGAGAAATCAGATCCACGTGAGACATGCTGTTTCCTGCACAGCAAAGCCCCACTGTAAAGGCTAGTAAAGTTACACCAATAAAATAGTTCTCAATAGTTCACCAGTCCAGGCTCAGGGTATCGTCTAGATTCATATTTGGACATTCCCCCCTATTGAATATCTTATTCTGCTGCTTATCTGATAATAATTGTGTCGTTGTTTTCTGTTTACTAAGCAGCTCCTTTTCTATACCTTCTGTCTTGTCTTTATCCATCTCCAGACTATCTCTGTGTGCAGGACTCACTGAAGAAGTGGAGATATTCCACAGGTCAGTGCAGCATTATTTAGCTTCAGTGTGACATGGCTAAAGTCATGCTATATGATACTAGTTCCTGTTATGTGGCATGTCTGTGTACTTCTGTCTATTTTAAAAAAATAATTCCAGATTCTTTTTAATTGTGGTGCCTCCTTTGTAGATAGAAAGAGATACAACCTCTTATATTTCTGCGACCCCCCAGCACCCAATTGCAGCCTTCAGTTTCAGAGTTGCTGCCTTATACACTGTCAGAAGTCTCTTTACTAGGGGTGTAACTGCACAGAAAATTCACGGTTTGGTTCACACTAGAGGTCTGCGCGGGACAGCTTTTTTAAACCCGCTTCTGCCTGCTCCTGTGTGTTTTTGTCCCGTTACCGCCTGCTCCCACCAAAAATCACTTCTTGTAATCCCGCGCCCGCCCGCCTCATACACATTTCCGCCGCTCCCGTCCTGCGGTCCTTATAAGAATCGAATGAATAACATTTAGTGCTGCAAATTTACTGGCGTAATATTTCAGGTGAGCAAGGGGAGGGTGGGGTGGGGTTGGGGGTCATTTAGTGAGTACTGGCGGAATAATTCAGGTGAGAAAGACCCAAACGGGCAGGTGCTCAAGCAACCTCCTACAATCCCCCCCCCCCCCACACACACACACACACACACCTCTGCACGTGCCTGCTGGAGATGCTGAAAATCTCCCATTGGTGTGTGTGTGTGTGTGTCGGTCCATCCTCCGAGAGTTTTTTCTTGAGGGTATTTTGTTGCTTGCATGGGAATCATAGCGTATTTATAATTATCTTAACTATTTATTAATTTGCGGGAGCTCCCGCATTGCCTGGATTGATTAAAGTCCCGCTCCCGCCAATAACAATTCAGTTCTGTCCCGCGCCGCAAGATATTCTGACGGTCCCGCGAGTTCCAGACCTCTAGTTCACGCTTCGGTATAAACCCCAGGGTTTGGTATGTTTTTGGGTGGTTGGTGGAAAAAAATAAAGAGGCTGGTCATTCTGTATAGCCTCACCTTTATTAACTTCATAATAACAATGAATCTTCATTATAAACATGTTTTAATTTTTTGGGATGGAATGTTGTAACAGGGCTCGAGCTCTTTTATTGAATGCTTAAAACCAGGTTTCTCTCCACTCTCATCATGAGAGAGAGAGAGACAGTATGAGCAAATTATCTGCATTTCTGCACGCACTCTGCTTGTGTGCTCCAGCGTGCACTCTCTAGTGCACTCTAGTGTTCCAGTCACAGCTTAATGTCTCAGGACAGGCTATTGGCTAAGTCAGTAGCGAGTTGCTAATAGAAACAGTGCTACAGCTACACTTTCCAGGTGCAACACTCCTTTAGTTCTGCATTACGTTCATTGGTTCCATGAGTCTCTTATAGACTGTCTGTACCCGTGTATTCTGTGTCTCGCAGCAACAGTTCTTCATTAAAAGGTAAAGTAAACTTCATACACTCAACATGCCTCAGCTTCCTCCTTTACCTGTTCCTTTACCATCACTGCTCCTCCCCCGTCTCTGCCTCTCTCCACCCTCTCCTGAAGCTGCTGCTGTCAGGGGGCACTTGTGGTCCCGGTAGTACTTGTGGCGGCTGAAGCCTTTGCTGCAGTTGCTGCAGCGGAAGCGGTAGTTGTTGGTGTGAGAGCGCTGGTGTTCCAGCATGTGAGCTCGCCGGCTGAAGCTCTTCTGGCACAACTGGCACTTAAACGGCTTGATGCCTGCGTACACACGCACACGCACACACACACAAACACACAGGGATAATTCAGTTTATAAGTAAATAAATAGCATCTAAAATTGATTTTGCCCCAAATTTACCCCTAATTTCCAGTCTGGCTTGAATCTACGCTGGTTGGCTCAGGTCACAGATGTTTGGTTGGTGGGAGTGGACAATTGGGAATTGAATCCAATAATGTGTGAGGGGTGGAGCCAATTTATACATTTTTTTTTATAAAACGTGATTTTTTTTTTTTTATACAAATAGAATTGTGGTTGTTGTGGTACAGTGGATAACACCACTACCTGCTAGTGATCTACCACATCATGTGAGAGGCTGGGGTTCAATTCCTGATCTGGGTGACTATACTGTGATACACCAAAAAGAGTCCTTGGGCAAGACTCCTAACACTGGTTGGAGTCTTGGTCCACCCCCGTAATAGGAATAACCTAGTAGTAGTAGAACCTCTTATGCCTATGTGGCATATTGGGCGGCAAACGATTGCCATTGGGCTCGATCTTGTGCCCGCGCTTCAGCTTCTTCTAATGTGATGTTTGATGCCTGGTGGTTGCCATCGCAATGGGGTCTTTGGGATCCTTGAGTTATCCATGTGAAGGACATGGCCAGCCAGTCGAAGTCTTCGGCACGCGACCATGTTGTGGAGTTTGACCGAGCTGCTACTTCTCCATAGGACTTCCTCGTTGGTGATGTGGTCGGAGTACTGGATCCTCAAAATCTGACGGAGGACGTCCAACTTGGTGTTGATGCTGGCTGACGCCTTCCAGTCACAATTGAATTCAGCAAGCTGAACTTGATCTTGATAGAGATGGTCGGGGAGGACCAGATTTTGTTCATTCTCTCGGAATACCGTGGAATAACCTAAGTTAATGTTTTTTGCAATTAGATATATTGACTCAGAATGTGCTTTACCGAAGGTTTGAGAGTTGCGCCATGTTTGGAACATCTTTGTGTCTCAATGCAGGCCCAGCCATCATAATGAGTGAGCAAAATATTATTCTTAGATTAAAAAAAAAAGCAGTACTTCTAATCATTATTTTTTGTGTGGTTGTATGTTGGGTTCAGTTAAAAGTGTAAGATATGTTTACAATATCTGTTTATGATCTAATACCATGCATGGTTTTTCGAGATGGGGGTCCTCCCCCTCAATTTGTTTCTGCTCTTTAATAAGTCGCTCACATTTCTACAGTGCGTTCAAGATACCATGAGTTGTTCTTCTTATGTGAGATGTGATACACATGTGATATACTGCTGCTGTTTAAATCATGTGGTTATTTTGTTTTCTTACCAGAATGAGAGAGGATGTGGGCCTTCAGCTTGTCTGGCCTGTTAAACTCTTTAGTGCAGCCAACGTGTGTCCTGTTACAAACACATATCATCAATCAATACACACAGATACATATACTGTATTGTTAATTGAAAAATACAATTTACAAATCTTTTCCATTATCCAAATAAAGTTCCAGATCAACTTTACATGGTCAAAATTAGTCATTTTTAATTTGTGTGAAAAAAATGAACACAATCAAAGCACTGATATTTTATATTAGCAGGAAAGTTCATTTTATTTATTATTTTTTAATAAAGTATTCCTCATTATTGGTCTTTATTATTAGTTAGCAATAGCATTAAACAAAAGCTAAACCCTAATTCCTCCTCCACCCCCTCCCCCGACCTCTGAGCTGTACCTGAAAGGGCACTTGTACTTCTTGAAGGGTTCGTGGATCAGCATGTGTCTCTTCACCTTGTCCTTGCGGTTGAAAGTGGCCTCACAGATCGAACATTTGTACGGCTTCTCTCCTAAATTACAGACAAGGAACAATCGTCTTTCAAAACAGTTTTTTTTGATAGATTGGTTTGAATATTTGTTTTTCCTTAAGAAATCATTTATTATAAAAACTACTGACAACATTTCTTCTAAATTCCAAATAAAAATATCGTAATTTAGAGCCTTTATTTGCAGAAAATAAGAAATGGTCGAATAATGAAAAAGAAACAGAGCTTAAATAATGCAAAGTTCAGAAATATTTAATGGAATAGGCCGGATTTTTAATTCCAGATTTTAAGCATCTTGAGATGCTGTTCACCTGTCTCTCAACAAATGTTGATTTCTGAACTCTTCCTGAGTTTAAACCTTAGTATTGTTATTTTTAAATGAATATGAACTTGATTTATTTGCATTAAGTAGGTTTGAGATCTGCTTTTTTCTGCAAATAACTGCGTTAAATGACTCATTTTATTTGGGAGAAATATTTTCAGTAGTTGTCATAAAACAACAAGTGCAGAGACTCCTGTTGAGCATCTCTGCACATTTTAATTTCCAATTTTCTCAGATTCAGAGAAGGACAACTATTGATAATGTCCACATTAGCATAAATCTCCTTACCCTTCAGGGACCACCAGGTTAAAACCCTTTCTTTAAATCATATGTTAAACTGCGTGAGCAGTGAAAACTGACAGTATAAAATGAACGGTGGCTAAAGCTGTTGATGTTCAGATAATTTACTCTGAGAATAAACTCACCTGAGTGTATCTGAGTGTGTAGTTTCAGATAGTGCTCTGTTTTGAAAAACTTCTTGCAGATTTGGCATTTGAATTTGCTGACGGCTCCGTGAGTGGAGAGGTGTCTGCGGAAATACCTCTCACAGGGGAAAATCTACAAACACACAGAGAGAGGAAAACATGCATGAGCGTGTGCTCTCTGCTCATTACAAACTCATAACTCATAACGCATAAAAGACGTTTCAGCACTGAGGAGTGTTACAGGTGACATTCTGTCTCATCCTTCCTGCAAATCCTGCTTTAGGTGTGCAACAGTAAGAGGTTGTTATCTGCTAACAATCCACGCGTTGTCTGTTACAGACAGGTCAGGACTGCAGGCCTTCTACCAAAGTCATGTCTTTGTAATGTGTGCAGTTTTGCATTGTCTTGTTGACAATTGTATAAACATTTCAATAATTTTCCCACACATTTCATTCTCTGCCATCTTTACTCGTCAAAGCCTTTCTTTGATACTGCTTTTGTGCATTATTAGCCTTCTAGATTTTTTTGGAATGTCTTGCAGGCCAGAATTTCAGTAAATAAACATAAAATAAGTTGAGCAGAGAAAAAAACACATTGTCAGCAATTAAAGTTTCAATGATAAATGATTTTTTCCTTTTTTTCTACATTGTAAATGAATATTAAAGTCATTCACACTATAAATGGACACATAAGAAATGATGTAGTAACTTAGAAGTACTCTTATCCGGGGTGTTAGTTTCTGAGGCTGGTAACTGTGATGAACTTATCCTGTGCAACAGAGGTAACCTTTGCTCTTTCTTTCCTGGGGCAGTCCTGATGAGAGCCAGTTTCATCATAATTTTTTGATGGTCTTTGCGATGACTGCACTTGAGGCTACTTTTAAAGTTTTTTAAAGTGAATTTTTTGGATTGACTGACCTTTATTTCTTAAAGTATTTTTTCTTGACTTAGTTGAGTAATTCTTGCTATAATATTTATTATAACATTACTCAAATAGGCCTATATACTGTATACCTGTAACTCTACCTCTTCACAACTTTACAACTGATGCTCTCAAACACATTAAGAGAGACAACATTCAATTAATGAATTCTTGATAATTCAGTTAAACTGTTTATTTAGCACAGCTGTTTACTGAAAGCCTGGCGTCCAGGTGACTCTACATCATAAAGCAGACTGAGAAAATCCAGCTAAGATGTGCAAAACTGTCATCTGAGCAAGAGGTGCTACTTTGAAGAATCTAGAATATAGAACATCTGGTTTGTTTAACACTTTTTCTGTCTACTGAATAATTGCATATGTTTTTATTCATAGTTTGGATGACTTTAGTGTTAACCTACAATGCAGAAATATAGAATTTAAGATTTGCTTTTCTTCATTGTTCAATTTAATAATAAAAATAAATAAGCAGCAGTTTGATATAAAAGCTGAGATGACTATGGACTATAAGGCTGAGAAGGAATACTGATGTTCTTCATACCTTCTGGCAGTGTGGGCAGGGGTAGTTGTGGGAGGCGGTGAGGAGGTGCTGCTCCAGAGCTTCCTGTGTGGAGTATTTACCCTGGCATTTGTTACACCTGTTCATAACAACAAAAATAACATTAATTATATTCATTATCTCAAGTTTGGTGTGGGCTAATTAAGAACAGCTCTCTAAAGAACACTGCACTGACCTGTGGGATACAGGGGTTGGACAATGAAACTGAAACACCTGTCATTTTAGTGTGGGAGGTTTCATGGCTAAATTAGAGCCGCCTGGTGGCCAATCTTCATTAATTGCACATTGCACCAGTAAGAGCAGAGTGTGAAGGTTCAATTAGCAGGGTAAGAACACAGTGCTGCTCAAAATACTGCAATGCACACAACATTATGGGTGATGTAACAGAGTTCAAAAGAGGACAAATTGTTGGTGCACGTCTTGCTGGCGCATCTGTGACCAAGACAGCAAGTCTTTGTGATGTATCAAGAGCCACAGTATCCAGGGTAATGTCAGCATACCACCAAGAAAGCCCAACCACATCCAACAGGATTAACTGTGGACGCTGTAAGAGGAAGCTGTCTGAAAGGGATGTTCGGGTGCTAACCCAGATTGTATCCAAAAAACATAAAACCACGGCTGCCCAAATCACGCAGAATTTAACGTGAACCTCAACTCTCCTGTTTCCACCAGAACTGTCCGTCGGGACAATAAATTATTGTGGTCTAAAACCTTCAGTTTCATTGTCCAAACCCTGTATATATTTGAGGTCTCCTGCATTTAATTCTTGTCTATTTGCACAGAAAATTGTAGCCAGATGCTGCTGGTCACAATCATTACCACCAACTTCACTGTTCACTGTAGTTGGTAATGCTTTCTATGACTTATTCCCAGTACATATGTGACTCTGTGGATTGAGGAATGTTAAATGCTTCTACAACTTCAGAAATGGAATGTCCTATCATCCATTTGGCACTATCAGACCTCACTCCAAATACAATTTTTACTCATTGCCATGAGCATGCTGGTCACTGTTCAATCAACCTCAGTCACAAGATAACACCTTACAATTTAAACAGGTGTGAGAGTTCCCCCAAGCCATACCATTTTATTTACTTGTTTTTAATGTAGCTAAGCATTAACAGTTCACAGGGAGTAAACAAGAAAACATTACATTACATTACATTTGGCAGACGCTTTTGTCCAAAGCGACTTACAAAAGTCAAGTACAAAAGTAATAGGAATTAAGATAAACCATTTTAGATAGAGCTTAAAGGAGGTCGAAGGGAAATAAGGGATAGAGAAGTGAGAACAAAATAATAAGAGTGACCCAACATCCAAGATTGCGGACATACAGCAAGCAGTAATGCTCTTCATGGGTCATGCTAGTGCCAACATCATTGGCAGATGGCTGCATGACAAAGAATTACATGCATGCAGACCATTATGATGACTGCCCTTAACACAATGTCAACGCAAACCAAAGACAGCAATGCAATGTTTCAAATACACAACACAATTAAGATAATAAAAAACCTGTAGTAACCTGTAGTAGTTGGTCTCCTTGCGGCGGTTCTGCTGGGGGCAGAAGCTGTGGGAGTACTGGTGCAGCCCCAGTTCAAACAGGGAGGGGAAGACTTTACAGCAGAGGTGGCAGCGGTAGGTCAGGTGCTCCTGGTGAGTCCGGATGTGTTCCAGAAACAGGTCGAGCTTCTGAAAGGTCTGAGAGCAGGTCTTCACCACACACCTGTACACCTGCACAAAAACACAGCAGAGAGAAAGCTACATTAAATTAATTCATAGAAAAACAGATATACTACTGTTATTGGTGAACATGCTTAAATACAAAGCATCGACATAAATATAAATATTAAATTCAAACCATAATACAGTACATCTTCTTCTGCCTCTCAGACATCCAGTACCAGTCAAAGGTTTGGACACAGCTTCTCATTCAATATTTTTCTTTATTTAGATTATTTTCTACATTGTAGATAAATATTAAAGACATTATGGGACACGTGTAATTACGCAGTAAACAAGTAAAATAAAAAAGTGTTTGTCCTCCACAATCTCCTGACCTAAACCCTGAAACTGAAATGGTGATTTGAGGTGATTTTGAATGAGCTGGAGCTTCACAGCATGAAAGAAAAGCAGCAACTATTGTTCAGCACCTCCATGAACTCCTTTAAGACACTGAGAAGACTATTCCAGGTGACTCTACCTCATGAAGACACTGAGATTAAGTACACAGCAATATATAAATTGATCATGTGATCAAGTGTACGGTTTAAAAATACCCACACCTGTATGTAAGTTGTAAGGTGTTATCTTGTGAGTGAGGTCAAACATTGGTTAGCTTGTTAGAGAGTTAGAGTAAGGCTTATACTGGGTCACCAATGACCGGGAATACCTAATAAAAGACATAACCACCCACAGTGGACAGCAGATTAGGTGGTAATGATCGTGACCAAAGGCTTCTGGCTAGAATCATCTGTGCGAACACAGGAACAAGTTTAACTAACAAGTTCAAATGAATGGGCTCACCTCAGCAAGTAAACAATATTAGCAACACAATATAGAGTCAGCAAACATGGATTCATGTCCATATATTGAATATGACAAATATTGTGTGCACAGCTGTGAACGGGTCATACCTGCTCTTCTTTGTGTTGGGTCATGTGGGACTTGAGCTGGAAGTAGGTGCTGAACTTGGCTGCGCAGAACTGGCACTGGTAAGAGCTGTCAATCAGTATGATTTGCTTATTCTGGGCCTGACCAGGACCTTTGGCCTCGGACGCACCGTCCACATCCTCCTGCAGCTCACACTCACTCTGCTCCACAGCTTCTGCACAGGAACAAGGTGTGGTAAGGGACAAAATGGCTAATTACACTCATCACCAAAAAGTAGTTGCACTCAGAAGGAATAAACAAGGTTGACTATATAACCCACTTTGAAGGTGTTTTTCTTTCTGAGTTGTGCTGTAGTGTTGGTACATGTTTTGGTGTTTGGTAGTGTTGGTGATGCTTCAGAGAATAGTTTGAAAGACATTCCAGCAGTTAAAAGGGATATAGCTATAGGATTCTGTTGGTGGCAGTGAATAGAAGAAGGCATGCATCAGTGACATGAAGGGTCTGGGAGACCTACACTGACCATGGAAAGGGAGAACCAACAGATTGTCCAACATGTGCAGAGTCAAACAACAGCCATGATTACAGCCATTCAGCAAGCACTGATGATGTTTGTGCCAGCACCCCTGGCAGACGGCTGCACGACACAGGACTACATGCTCGCAGACCATTACAATGACTGCGCTTAACACAACATCAACATCACCAAAGACTGCAATGTTGTTGTGCCAGACTGTCATGGGGTGATTCAGAGTGGCAGTGGGTCATCTTTAGTGTCTTGGGAATACCTTGGTGTCATGGTGTTTGGTGCAATTACTTATGATGCCAGATCATTCCGGTCTCAATTACAGAGGACCAGAACACAAAATGCATCACTTTTTTCCCCTGGAACTCTTTAATGGATACCATTTTTGACCAGTCTCTTTTTTATTATCGAATCATTAACACTGACCTTAACTGAGGCAAGTGAGACGTGCAGTTCTTTAAATATTGTTTTTTGGTTCTTTTGTGATGTCCTGGATGAGTTGTTCATGCCCTTTTGGAGTAATTTTGATGCAAAAAATGATGCCAGATCACTTCTGGTCTTCACTACAGGCACTTTGATTATTAGTGCCTTAGTAACCTTTATCTAATGTCTGAACATCATGAAACTCTTTCACTTGCTTCTGGGAGCAACTATTGTTCTGATTATAGGCGTATCTTTATTTGGTAGAATGTTTATATCAATGTAGTCATGTTTATTTAAGCATTTTGCAAACTAAAATTACTGTACATTATATTTGATACACAGTTAATTAGATAAAATTTAATAATTTTTATATAGTTACAAAAATGCATTACAGTTCCATTCTATTTAAATTCTGTATTCACAGATTAAAGTCTGCTCTACTAACTGTTTGCAATATGCTTAAAAGCAAAAAAAAATACTGAACAAATATATATATAATAAAAAAGTAGTGCTGAAAATAACCATAGTTTCTAATGATTAAACTTTGTGCTACACTAAAAACTGTTTTTGATCTGCTATTGATGACTTGATTACAGCCCACAGACACAGTCCAGTGAGCCTAACAGACCTCACTCATTAGTATCAGTCAGAAAAGCAGTGTATCAGTAACTGTAAATGCAAATACAACATGAAGGTGAAAGTATAAAGAGGAAGTTACCCTGCGCTTCCTGAGCCTCTGCTGGCTGCAGTGTGTTTTCATCCATGTTCACAGACACCACTTTCACAGAGATGGGCAGTCTGGACACGGTGCAGTGAGCACCAGCTGGCCACACCTTGTGCGTCTGCATGTGCTTCTTCACGTTGGACTTCTGAGCAAAAGCACGGCCGCACACGATGCACTGGAACGGCTTCTCCCCCGTGTGACTGGATACAATTGTACATACAATTGATTCATTAAATTAAAAACACTAAATTAAGTATAATTTATATCTGAAACGATTGTTATTGTTAATTTATAACAACAATTCTAAATAAAAGAATAAGATAAAGCACCAGTAGTACCTTCTGAGGTGTTGTTGCAGGTCAAAGTTCTTGGTGAACACTTTGTCGCAGAAATTGCACTTTAACTTCTGACCTTTCGCTTTCACTTGTCCTACTGAGAGACCAAATATTACTATATACAAAAAAATTAAAAACTGAGTTTCAACAGTGCATTCCGATAGAATGTCTTAATATCTTAACCTATTATCTTTACTTTACATCGTACTATATTCAGACTTATTTTAATAAATTTTTCCATACAGAAAAAAAGAAACAAAAAATATATATATAGATCTGGGGAAAAAATAAGAGACCATTTTAAAATTATGAGTTTCTTTGATTTTACCAAATTGAAAACCTAATCAAGAGGAAGATGGATGATCACAAGCCATCAAACCAAGCTGAACTGCTTGAATGTGTGCACTAGGAGTGGCATAAAGTTATCCAAAAGCAGTGTGTAAGACTGGTGGAGGAGAACATGCCAAAAATGCATAAAAACTGTGATTAAAAAACAGGGTTATTCCACCAAATATTGATTTTTTATTTTTTTTTAACTATATATGAATATGAACTTGTTTTCTTTGCATTATTTGAGGTCTGAAAGCTCTGCATCTTTTTGTTATTTCAGCCATTTCTCATTTTTGGCAAATAAATGCTCTAAATGACAATATTTTTATCTGGAATTTGGGAGAAATTTTGTTTGTAGTTTATAGAATAAAACAACAATGTTCATTTTACTCAAACATAAACCTATAAATAGCAAAATCAGAAAAACTGATTCAGTCTCTTAATTTTTTCGCCAGAGCTGTATATATAAAATTCAGTTACTGCTCACTTTATTCAAAGATTACTAAACATAATTCAGTATCTGATATGAAAAAAAAAAATAAAGCTTTTATGAGTTATGAATTTGTACCATCCTGTCCTTTCTTGGTGTTTCGTGTTTTCTTGGGGATGATGACCTTGTCGTATTCTCCCAGTTCAGTCAGAGCTGGCGCGGTGCTGCTGCAGGGTTTGGATTTGATTGCTATTTTTGCTGGACTGTAGGCAGGAGCACTGCTGAATGCCTGGCTCTGACTCTCCACACACTGACTGGGTCCCTAAAAACACACATAAACATATAAACACAAGTTTAAGTATTCATTATTGAAATGTCTTAATACTTTAGTTAGTTTAGTCTTAATTAATGATTCCAACTATTACACCCAAAATTACATTGTACAAACCATATAAATACAGTTTAGCATAATATGTGTACTATGATGTAAGAATAAATAGAAATGTGTGCCAATAAATCCCAAATAATTAATAAAATAAGAAATAAGATAATCTTTACTTATCAAAAAGCAGAAATGTATTCATGGCACTGCTATACCTGAACTGTCTGAAACGGCTGCAGGCCAAGTGCATGCACCTCTGCATTACCAGTCATCGAGGGCAGAGTGCTGTAAACCTGCACCACGGAGTTGTTGTTGCTGGAGGGAACCTGAGCGGAGAGGGGAGGTGCTTGACTCTGGGGGAGCGGGTGGTGGGACTGTGGGTGATGCTGCAGGTATGATGCTGCTGAAGGCATGCTTAGATGACTCTGGAATAAAAAAAAAACAACAGAGCTGTTTTTTTCTCTTGTCTCCTTTATAAAATTACAACCAAAAAAACAGATGAAGTACTTCAGTTAAGTATTTGGATTGTTACACTCATCATCAAAAACAGAAATCATCCAACAGGATTGAAACTTGGCGGGTAGTCGTGGCAGACGTCACATGTCCAGAAAGCCTGGTGCCATGGTGTAGGGTGCCAAGAGTTGCTCATATTAGTCTATGGGCCCTGTTTTACACACTACGAAAAGCGAGTCGCGATGCTCATTGCTTTCTTACACCCTGTCAACAGTCTATTTTCATGTTTTGTGCTCACAAAAGCGTCAGGGTTTAAGAATATATTATCGCTGAAGGGCGTAGTGGTCTGGAAGTGACGTGTGTATACATAAATTTAGTCGTGTTATCTTGGCGGTGGAAAAATACAGGTGCACCACTGACTGATTAAAACCATTACAAAATAGTTATTACAAGCCTTCTAACAATATAAGAACAGAGACACCAGTCAAAACCTTTAAGAGCTCTGTTAACTCATTCTACAAATGAAACCCTCACTAACTGCTGTCATCCATTTTCCGGTCTACGCACTCCCTTTTTTTCTTTTTCTTGGTGTAAAAGTAAAATTTATTCTGATTTGGCTGATTTCAATACTACATATTGAAGCGACCCAATCGGGAAAAGTCTGTGTGTGTGTTTTTGTTATTTACTCTGCCACACAAACAACACATCTGTGTCACATATGACCAAAACTCAGATTTAAAAAAATTGGATAGCCTAAATGCAATTGTAAATACAATGTGCGTTCTGTGATCGAATTTCATGATGCAATCACAAAATATGTCTGTTAAAAAAATCACCACCTTTCCTCTAAACTGTTCACAGTCTCCTAGAGCAGGACAATTTTGATTAGAAGTCATTGTTTACGGAAAGTAAAACAGAAATGATGAAGTTATTGCTGAAGTAAAATCAGATCTTATTTTGTCACTCTGGTCACAGATATCTAAATGATGTGTGAACAAATTCTCATCAAAGTATGTCCAGATACAAAACACATGTTAAACAGACTCACTGCCTGTAACAGTAATGAAGAGACCATCTACCTGAGTGGAAGCCTGCATGGCAGCCATGGGCTGGTCCATGGAAGTAAATGCAGAGATGGCAGACATGAGAACCTCATCGCTGACCAGAACGTTCCCCTGGACCAGTGTGTGTGTGAGAGGAGAGGGGGGCACTGTGATGTATGTGGACACCTGTAGGGAACACAACACAATCAGCAATTGTTCTAACTATAATTACATTTGTACAAAGCAACATGATATCTCTAGAGGACATGTGTACTGTCACTTCATCTCCTAATTATAAGCTAATAATAGGCTCATTTTTTTAATTGTATGTGTCGCAGCTTGATAATATAATCATAATATATTCATATAAAATTAGGAGCAAAAACGTAAAATTAGAAATGAGAAAAGATCTTTATTCAGCCAATAAAGATCTTGAGTTGCTTCTGATTATTTACAGTGTGAGTTTACATGCAACAACAATATTGTGCAGTGTTTAATGCTCACTAATTATCATATAAAAAATAAAATCTGACAAAAAGTAAATCTGGCAGTCTAAATTTCCTGACAGACCAATTTTCTAAATAGCATGTAGAAGGATATAGATGACTTTTTACATCCTTTTACTGCCTTTCGCTGGCAGGCATGTAGGATAAAACACGTGTATGTGTACTTGTGTGTCTAAAAGTGTGTATTAACACATGCACCCGCCTATTCTCAATACACAGTAGCTACCTGTCTGTTGATAGGGGGCTGTGGAACAGTACTGATGGAGGGGACGGAGGTGTAGGCGTTGCTGGAGGCCAGGGAGACAGTGGCCAGTGAGGGGGTGTTGGGGTGGCACTGCTCCCTCTTGTGTGTCATGAACGCTGGCAAAGAGTTAAACTGCTTTTTACACTTTCCACAGAGGAAAACGTCATCATCATCTGAAAAAACAACACAACACAATTAATTTGTAATTTCAATAGACAATATATTAAAAATACATTTTAATGGAATTGAACTGAATTTAAATTGTAAGCACAGCAATTTGAACTAGGCACACAATATCATACGTTGCTTTTGGAGCCCTGTTTGCATTTACAAGTAGAGGTAAATAAGCATGGAATCAGGCAAATACCTGATATCAGTATTAGTATTCATACAGCTCTGTTCCATTGTCATGTATACTTACATGACACAACACAAGAATTATTCAATACATACATAACAATACAATGCAATACATAATAATACATCTTTTGATTAATAAATGAATAATAAGGCTGGAGTTTAAGAGAATAACTACATTACATAGATTATGCTAGGTTAGCAGTAGTAAACCAAATATTCTGCAAATATTCATCAAAATTTGACCAAATGTATACCAAACAATGCCGTAATTTTAGTCCTGTGCTTTGTTGATATGTCTGCTGCTGTAAATGTTCAGTGTTCAATACATTTTTAAACTATAGTTTTGTAACATTTAAAAAAAATAAACTAATTAATTTATGCAATATAAAATAGTGTCAAAGTAAACAAAAGGCTGTAAAAAATAAAGAAATAAATATATATATATATATATATATATATATATATATATATATATATATATATGTTTGTTGTAAAACAGACCTGCCTCACTAACCGTGCGTCCACACCGAACGTGACGCGAGCGACAAAGCAGCCGGAAGTGACAGGCAGACACTGGGCGATAGGCAGCGACGCGATGCGAAGCGGGCGGTTTGAGCGACGCGAGAGAGTTGACCAGAACTTAACTTTATGCAAATGAGCAGCGACACGCGGCTACCAATCAGAAACAGATTCTCATATGTTCGGCCTGAAATCGCTGCTCTGATTTTCGGTTCCTACTGAAGATTTATTCCGCCAGCAAAACGGAGAGAACAGAACTGAACTGAGCTGATCTGAGGTAAAATACTCCACTACACCAGCAGCTACCCCAGTATAGTACTATCCTTACAGAATTACCTTATTTAATAGAAAACTATATATTAAAACTAAGGAAATTATTTATTACATTAACAGAACGATTTATGACAACTAAGGGAATATTTTTTTTAATTAACAGAACCTTTTATTGAAACAAAGGGAATTATTTATTAAAGTTAACATAACAATTTATTACAACTGAAGAAAGTATTTAATACATTTAACGTAAACTGAGGTATGGAATTTGGAACGATTTAGTTAAAACTGAGGGAATTATTTATTAAATTAAGAGAAAGACTGTATTAAATCAAGAGGATTATTTAATATATTTCAGTAACCACATTAATTACATCCAAGGAATTATTTATTACATTAAGTTAACAATATTTTAAATTATGGACAAATATATTTATATTATATAATATATAATATATTATATTTAAGTAAACCCATTTATTGTAATATGAAATATTTTTGTTAAATAATTGTACTTAATAATAGTTATAAAATATATAAAGATTTATTGTTTGTGAAACGTCTGTACGACTGTTTATGGTTTAGGAATTCTGTAGAGAGGCTGAACCCTTGTTTCTGTACTAGGAAAACGCCCACCAGCGACAGCTTGTTCTGAGTGAGACACGCCCCCAAGCGACTCATCGCCTGTTGGACAGGCGACACAGAGCGATTTTATCGCGTTCGGTGTGAACGTACAGTAAGAATATTATATAAAAATGCTACTCACCCATTGACTGGATGGTGGTCCCTGACACAGCCTGATTGCTGGGATCTGGGACTCCACCTTGGCCATCCAAAAGAGACTGGACAGCAAGGACAGTCTGATTGTCCATTCCTATACAGGAGAAGAAAGAGGGTTAATTAATTAGTTGATTAGTTAATCTAATGATTGTCCAGTAGAGTAGTAGCAGTAGTATGAAGACAGTTAACACCTTAATTCTAGGCTTATTGTTCAGTTATTAATCATTTGATGTCTCATTTGTGTAATTTTGCATAAAACCGTGACCTGCATGTGTTTATTATATGGCTGTGGTTCAGCATGTGATAGAATACTACAATTTAGTACACACATATTTAGAAGTTACTACCTAGATATGTAATGCACAGATGAGGGAATTCTGGGCTGATGCTGACATCCGATATTACACATATATGTACATATCTAATGATGCTGATATACAGATTTATGACTAATGACAGATAGACTAGACACATCGGTATAAGATTAAAAACAAGTTAAATATTTATATGCTTTTCAGTTTAGCTTTCAATCAACTTTATGCAAATAATACAATTCAAGGTGTCTCCTGAGAAAACAATTTTTTTAACTTTTTGTTTTCAAAAAAATTTCAAAAACCAATAATCCAGTACCTGGCCTATAGACCTGTTCGCAATTTGGTGTTGGGGGAATTTCTCACTTGAACTGAGTTAGTGGGTCCCTAGACATGAAAAATCCCTGAGGTGCTCGTCCGCCATAGTGCCACGAATTCTGCAATGGTCAAATCAAATATGGCTGCCGTCGGCTATGATGAAAATCCAACTTTTTTGTTTCTGAATGTATATACACATATAATACCTCAATTTAGACTAATTATGGTATGAGAATTTCATTTCTGATATTGTTATGACCATATTGGGTGATTTTGACATTAAAAGGTCATGATCAAGGTCGTTTTTCTATTCTGAAGGCCTTCCCCACAACTTGGCCATTATAAGGAATCAAAACCAGATACAATAAGTCTAATAAATCTGACATTTAATATCCATTGCTATATATATATATTTAACACTCATGAAGAGAAGAAATATGACAATTTTAAACATCCCCTTTGAACTTATATTTTAACAGAGTGTTAGTACAATGATATAAAACAATTGGGTGCAAATAAAACTATGTAGCAATAAAAGTGATACAAATTACATCAAACCAAATGAACTAAAAGTGCACCATGCAGTGGGATTTCTCTCAAAGTGTACTGTATGCGTGCGGGCATGTTAGTGGGATGGGGTTTTTACAGAATGATTTTTCTATTTTTCCATGGCAGAATATGATGCATGAAACTCCAGCAGAACGACATCCACATCGACTATTGTCACACTTGCCTGCACACTTACATATTGAGAGCAGACTTGGTGGTAAAGGCTTAAGACATTTTGATGGCAGGAGTGTGCCAAAGTGCTCCTTCCATCCATGGTCCGTTGGCTCTAGTCTTGCTTTGGTGTCCTTGGCTACTGTAAGCATGTTGCATGCCGTATGAACCAGAGAAGCCCCTTGTTGGATGTTTTCTCTGATCACACTACTTGTGAGAGGGAGAGCATCAATTCCAGTACTTCCATGTGTGTAGATTTCTACAAATGTCTTAGCTTTCATCAAATATCTTATCTGTTGTTGTTGATCTGTCCCCAGCCCAGACATGCACCAAGTGCTTCTCAGCCAAAGCTGCATCTTGCTCTGTCAAGGCCTGCATCTTGCTCTGCCTCTCCAAAGTTGGCTCAGTACTGGACTGGGTCAAAAGCTGTAGAAACAAGTTTAGTCTCCACCTTGCTCATACAGTCATCTCCAGTCAGGATATGAGCTTTAATCACTGTCTTTGAAAGTGATGCTCCAAGTCGAGAGACTGCTTAGAGAAAGTGTCTCATGTCCCGATCGTGATATGGTTTGCAGTCGAACCAGTGGCAATGCTACTGTATTTGTGAGCTCTGTTGTCTTTCATTATGAGGTGTTGCCAGCAAAGGCAGCTGGTGGGGACGAGATCCCAGACCTATTGAACAGGATTGAAGAAGCTGATGCCAGGTTGCTGGTGCATGTTGAGTGGGCTATTCTTGTGAAGCAGTGCAAAAGAGTTATCATAGTCTCCAATGACACAGACACCTTTGCATTGCTTCTCCGCTACAGCACATACTTCCCAGAACTTGGGATGAAGGAGATCTGGTGGCAGTATGGCAATGGTGAGAGGCTGCGAATGCTTCCACTCCATCAAGCAGTCTCTCGTTTCGGAGCATAACTGTCAAAGACAGTGATTAAAGCTCATATCCTGACTGGAGATGACTGTATGAGCAAGGTGGAGACTAAACATGCTTCTACAGCTTTTGACCCAGTACTGAGCCAACTTTGGAGAGGCAGAGCAAGATGCAGGCCTTGACAGAGCATGATGCAGCTTTGGCTGAGAAGCACTTGGTGCATGTCTGGGCTGGGGACAGATCAACAACAACAACAGATAAGATATTTGATAAAAGCTAAGACATTTGTAGAAATCTACACACATGGAAGTACTGGAATTGATGCTCTCACAAGTAGTGTGATCAGAGGCCACATCCAACGAGGGGCTTCTCTGGTTCATATGGCATGCAACTTGCTTACAGCCAAGGACACCAAAGCAAGACTAGAGCCAACAGACCATGAATGGAAGGAGCACTTTGGCACACTCCCGCCATCAAAATGTCTGAAGCCTTTACCACCAAGTCTGCTCTCAGTCTGTAAGTGTGCAGGCAAGTGTGACAATAGTCGATGTGGCTGTCGTTCTGCTGGAGTTTCATGCATCATATTCTGCCATGGAAAAATAGAAAAATCATTCTGTAAAAAACCCATCCCACTAATATGCATGCACGCATTCAGTACACTTAAGAATAGAAAAACGACCTTGATCATGACCTTTTAATGTCAAAATCACCCAATATGGTCATAACAATATCAGAAATAAGTTTCTCATACCATAATTAGTCTAAATTGAGGTATTATTTGTGTATATACATTCAGAAACAAAAAAGTTGGATTTTCATCATAGCCGATGGCAGCCATATTTGATTTGACCATTGCGGAATTCGTGGCACTATGGCGGACGAGCACCTCAGGGATTTTTCATGTCTAGGGACCCACTAACTCAGTTCAAGTGAGAAATTCCCCCAACACCAAATTGCGAACAGGTCTATAGGCCAGGTACAGGATTACTGGTCCTCACATTACGGCCCGTTGCTTGGTCATTTTCCGGCATGCAATAAATATGTTTGCAAACACTGAAAGTTGGTAATATCTAGACCTCGACCAATGTGATGATACTTAATTGAAACTATTATCGGCCAATACCGATATAATGCCAATATCACTGAGCATCCTTAATCTAGATGCCTGCTATTAGAATGTATTTCTACTATGCTATTAAGTTGTCTTGGCTTGTAAACAAAAGTGAAAATGACTCAACTTTATCTTAAAGTTATATTTGATTTTTTAACCTGCTAGGACGTGGTCTTTGTTGCCATTTTCTTTTAAAGAAATGTAATGTAATTGGCCATATCTCTACATAATACAATGAGGCATACAAGTCATAAAAAATATGTATGTGTGCAAAAATGTGTAAAGAAGGTTATGTGACTGTTTTAAAATGTTTTCTTTTTGAATAGCTTTAATACAAGTGTTTTTTTTATCAAACATTTGATATAACAACAGAGACTCCTAAGCTAATAATACATGCTATATAGAATTAACAGTTTTGTATTTTATCTGTCATTTAAACAAAAAAAACTAGAACATATAAGCAGAGTCATCACACTTTACTACTAGTTCTGTCTAAATCTGTTACAACAGATATGTCAGTCTGTTTGTAGCAGTTCACAAAGCTGTGGTTGGCTCCCTAATTCAAAATCCAGGTCCACCTTAAAAAATACATTAATACCGAACTGCCACCTGCACACGCCCCCGAGCAGAACAGCGGCAGCATTTAAGGTGGACCGCAGAATTTGACCATATAGCGCTGGGGAGGCTTTTCCCACAACTCGCCTTTCGCCCTCCGCCATCTTTCCTCCCTCAGTGCGTAGCTGTTGTTTCAGCGGCCCACCCTCCCTCTTCTACACGAATCTCAGCGCACACAAATAACAGTGAAAAACACCCGAACGAACCCAAAACACACTCCAAACACACACACATCCTGCAGACCCGTCCGCTTTAACAGGACCGAGCAGCTCCGCTTCACGCTTTTAACGGGTTTAAAGGGTTTAACTGAGCCACACGGAAGACACGAGAGAACCGGCTGCTTCTCAAAACTTCAGTTTTCAGAGCAGGAAATAGAAACAATTTAAAAGACAGCTGAACGTCTGTATTTCTTTGTAAAAAAAAATGAGTAAAAAATGCTTGTGTCTACCTTCTAGCACCTCAAATATCGCCTGCGACATGTTGAAGTCTTCAGCAGCCGGCGGAGCAGCGCTCTCTGTCTCTCTGAGGCGGAGGAGTGGGCGGGGCCTGTCAGCTGATTAATATTACACATTCTATTCATTTATATTTTAATATGATATACAGTAGCAGTCAAACATGTGGACACACCTCTTCTCGGGCAATGTGTTTTCTTTCTTTTTATGATTTTTATATTGTAAATGTAATACTGAAGACATCAAAAAGGAACACGTGGTATTATTTTAATAAGTGTTTTATACTATAAACTTAGTTCTTCTAAATAACACATTTAGATTTGAAGGAAGATCTGCACACTCTTGGTATTTTAAGTCTCCTGGAATAGTTTTCTTGAAGGAGTTCCTGGAGGTGCTGAACAATAGTTGCTTATATAATCATTTATAAATATTATAAATATGTATTCATTTAATATATATTTTATTTCTACATAATTGTCTTCTTTTTTAAATTTGCTTAAATTAAAAACTGTAGCAATATTAGACAAAGCCAAACAAAAGAAATACAAACATCAGTATCCACTAAAAATACTTCTTAGGCTATGCTTGGTAGTTGCAATTTGGGACTTTAAATAAAGACTTTGGTTGAAAGAGTATGAAAAATACCCATAAAAGAGAAAAAAAAGTTTTTTACATTTACTTTGACTTTTCTTTTTATTGCAGACAGTATGAACCCAAATGTTTTATATTTTCACCCATCAAATTCATTCCAACCCATAATGGACAGCATTAGTAGTAGCTAGTCTACCCTCAATATCTTTAGTCTTTATAATAGTTAATTATACTAATCATTCGTATACATGTGTGTCATATACATAGTAAATGTGAAATACTGTAATTATTAGAATATTATTATTTTATTACAGTATTACAATGCAATATAGTAATATAGGCAAATATGTAACAGACTGCTATGGGTTATAAGTATTTCAGAGCTCTTAATATTCTTAATATTCTCTGGTCAGCTGAGACAAATGTATTAGCCTGCTTCTAAAATATATGATACCTAACAAAGCCAGCTAGATACGTAGCTAGTTATTGGGCAAATTCTAATGAAAATGTTCCACATATAATAATTGTAATTATAAAATAAAGTCTTTGATAAATAAATATATTTTTTAAACTTGCTCATCGATTAAATTCCCATTGTTCTCTCCAGAAGTGCCTGTTTCTGAGTTACAGGCGCGGCTGCCAATCAGAGAGCAGAGGAACCGTGACGTGAAAATTGTTCTCGTCCAATAGTGTCGCCGCGATTCGGCACGTGCCAGTTTTCGCGGCAAAAAAGATTTGGCGCGTAAATAAGCTAGAGCCGATCAGCTGAGACAAAAACAACAATAACAAAAAGGGAGAAACAGCGGAGCAGATCGGTTCGGGGAGCGGACGGAGGCTCAGCGGCGGACCTGTGGGCACAAAGCGAGAGACTATCGGGGGTTTATTGTGGATGTTTTCGCCTGGAGAGCGCGGCCGACAGGACAGTTGGATTATTTAGCTAGTTTTTGGACGGAGGAGCTTCCTGGACGGGTTTGTTTTGTTTCTGGCAGAAAGAGAAACCAAGGGCCGCAGATATTTTAAACTTTTACACTGAAAAGCCTCGCCTTGGTCACCTATTAACTCATAATAGTAAAAAAACTCTTTAAAATGTTTAAATGTGTAGTTGCTTTAAAAAAAAGTTAATCTATAGTTTTTAGATGCATTTCTATCAGCCATCCAGCTTAATATAAAGCTGAACTTGACTGTTGCTGTAACAATATCGTATAGATCAGCTAACGTTCATATTAACTTAACTAGGTTAGTAGCTACAATAGGCACTAGTAACTTTGTATATTCATATTTTCTGACTTTCCCTATGTTTCCTATGCTATATTTATTATTGTCCACTATTACACTTTAATAGCTTCTAAATTAGCTTATAACCTAGCTTGTATAGTAACCTTCATATTTACATTTCCCACTTTATCACTTTAATAGCTTCTTAACTATAACTGTAGCTAATATAGCTAACTATAGTAATTTGTATTCGTATATATTTCCCCATTTCCCCACTTATAGCTTCTATATTTGCTAGCCAGTTAGCTTTGGGAGCAGAGTTGCAGCTGCTGGCCTTTCAGCTGTCTAGTCATAGGGGACCAAAACAAAGGGCTGCTAGCACTCAACACTGACAAATGCAGATTTTCTGACTTTTAGAGCTGTAATCCTACTTTAAAGTGTCAAAAACAGCCGTAATGATATTTCCTTACATTTGTAATCATATTAGGCAACTTTCACTCCTCTGCTTTTTGTCAAACTTTGTACTTTGGCTGTAAGAGCCTTGACCTAGTTATCTAAGTTAGCTAGTTAGCGTAGCTGTTTTGTTAGTTTAATGAATGAAAGCCTCTCATATTAATGCATTAACTTGCGTTAAATCCGCATATTAAACTTAAATATCTCTATAAGAAATATATACATATGTCAGCCTTAATATATGTAATTATAACAAGCCCTTATAAACATGGCTCCTCCAGCAGGACGGTATTCTGGCTGCCCTCAGTGTAATTTCACTCACAGCACACAGTTCAGGGCAGTCTCCTGAACTCTTTTCCACTGAAGGCCTGAATCAGAGGGTGTTTTCGGAAACACAGCCTCATTTAAAACGCGCACTCAGACAGACAGTCCAACATGTCAAAGACCTTCATATCAGGCCACACGTCCGAGGACCTCCTGGCCGACTTCGAGTCGCTGCTGAACAGCGGGAGCATCGACCTGAGCGCCGAGCACCAGATAGTGATCATCTCCACCCCCGGCGGTGTGGAACTTCACCCGGCTGCCACCCACTCCGCGGGCGGGGACATCCTGCTGTTCGCCACGCCGCAGACCACCCCGGCCCCCCTGGAAGAGATCCGCAGACCCGCGCTGGGACGACCACCGGTACTGACCATAAGCTAATCAATATCTGCAGAATTACTGATACTGACTGAAGTAGGTGTAACCGACAAGCAGCAGCAGCAGCAGTAGTAATGATATGGTATTAAAACAGTCTACTAGTCTTACAACTGCTAGAAATGCATCTGCCATCTGCAAATTACAACCACTGTGGTTACCAGTACTGCAACTGCTACTTATTTTACTGCCAAACAAGTACAACTGCTAATCCTACTGCTGCACCAGTACTACAACCACTGCTGCTATTACTAGTTCTTATACTACCAAACAAGTACAACTGCTAATCCTACTGCTGCACCAGTACTACAACCACTGCTGCTATTACTAGTTCTTATACTACCAAACAAGTACAACTGCTAATTCTACTGCTGAACTGGTACTAAACCTACTATTACCAGTATTAGTATATAATAACACAGTATTAGTATATAATAACACTTATTAGAGTTGATTTAACACTAACAGTGTTGATTTAACACTGCCAAATTTCCTGTGTACTAACTCTACTTCTGAACTTGTACTACAACAACTAACTCTACTGCTGAACTAGTACTACAACAACTAAATCTACTGCTGTACTAGTACAACAACTTCTAACTCTACTGCTGAACTAGTACTACAACTACTAACTCTACTGCTGAACTAGTACTACAACTACTAACTCTACTGCTGAACTAGTACTACAACTTCTAACTCTACTGCTGAACCAGTACTACAACTTCTAACTCTACTGCTGAACTAGTACTACAACTTCTAACTCTACTGCTGAACCAGTACTACAACTTCTAACTCTACTGCTGAACCAGTACTACAACTTCTAACTCTACTGCTGAACTAGTACTACAACTACTAACTCTACTGCTGAACTAGTACTACAACTTCGAACTCTACTGCTGAACTAGTACTACAACTACTAACTCTACTGCTGAACTAGTACTACAACTACTAACTCTACTGCTGAACTAGTACTACAACTTCTAACTCTACTGCTGAATTAGTACATTACTGTTCTTACTAGTTCATCTACTGCTAAACAAGTACAACTGTTAATTCTACTGCTTAACCAGTACCACAACTACTAACTTTACTGCTGAACCAGTACTAAAGTCAAGTCAAGTAGTTTTATTGTAAATACTGCATATGTAAAAGACATACAGAGAATTGGAATTACTTTCCTCTCCTTCTCAAAAGTTACAGAAAATAAGATTATGAATATAAAATAGTGAGATACACTATATGTACATTACAACAAGGTTGCAGATACTTAAATGAGAACTCCGGTGTAAAATTGACGTTTGTGTAGTAAAACATGATAAAGAGTACTAACCTTTGATGAATACCTCAGCTCAGCTCTCCTACAGCTTTCAGAGATCCAGCAATTTTGTGCTTTTTGCCCAGCACTCTTTACAACGGTCGATTCGGGGGATATTTTTTCGACGATAAATTGTTTTTACACTATTATCTAGGCTCAAAATAGCTCCACACCTCATTGATAGAATCCCTGATAGAGCCCTGACCTTTTAAACGAGGCATTAATATGTTTCATCATGTTTTACTACATCAAACGTAAATTTTATACTGGTGTTCTCTTTAATCCTGCTGTTATAACTACAAATTTTACTGCTGAACTAGTACTACACCATCTCCTAGTACTAGTTCTTCTATTGGTAAACAAATACAATGACTAATTCTACTTCTGAACTAGTACTACAACTGCTAATTGCACAGCTAAATTAGTACTACAACTACTTACTCCACTGCTGAACTAGTACTACAACTATTAATTCTACTACTAATTCTACTATTGAACTAGTATGACAACCAGTACAACTACTAATTCTAATGCTGAACCAATAGTACAACTACTATAACTATCCAATCTACTGCTAAATGATTTCTACAACTACTAATTCTGCTAAACTAGTACTACAACTACTAATACTATAACTAGTCCTTTCTACCTTTCTATTAGTAGTTCCATTACTAATGCCATTACTTGATCTTTTACTGCTAAACTAGTATTACCATTATTAATGCCATTACTGTTTTTTGTACTGCTAAAATTCTCCAATTACTAATGGTGTTACTAGGCCTTCTACTGCTGAACTGGTATTACAACTGTGTCATTATGAACTAGTACTATTATTACAAGTACAACACCTAATGCAAGAGCTGTTGTTGCTAGTACAATTGCCATTATTACTATTACCAACTGCTACTAGTGATATTACTAGTTTTATGACAAAAACTATAATAACTAATGCATATAATGCTACTCATATTATTATTACTAGTACTTTTATGAATGGAATTGTACTACATTCTACAACTGCAACAACTATTACTACAGCACTCATTACGAGTGCTATCACCAGTGCTGTTATTGGTACTGTTATTGTCACTAGCACTATAATAGTACTGTTACAAGAAATACTGGTGTGGTTTCCAGTACTGCATCTGGTAATACTGCTAGGAGCAATGCTACAATCATTAGTGCTGATATAAGCATTATTTATGTATTAAGAACATTTTGTTCCTTTACCAGGTGAAGAGGAAGTTGGATTTGGACAGCGATCACCAGTACCTCAGCAGTAATGGACCACCGTCACAAATTCCAGCCCCCCCAGCCACTCCCATTCCCAGAGGTAAACATACCTTCCTACAGCAAAAATCTGCAAAGAGCTCCTGTCTTAACCTGCCTTTCTCATCTTAATACATAACAAAACAGCTGTTTTACATCAAATTCTTCTGCTTTTCTTTCCTAAATTGTACACAGAAAAATCTCGCTACGACACATCACTGAACCTCACCACCAAGCGCTTTCTGGACCTGCTGGCCCAGTCTGCGGACGGGGTGGTGGACCTGAACTGGGCCTCACAGGTGTTGGATGTCCAGAAGCGTCGAATCTACGACATCACCAATGTGCTGGAGGGCATCCACCTCATCTCCAAGAAGTCGAAGAATCACATTCAGTGGCTGTGAGTAACCTTCATCTGTGCTCTTCTGATCTCCACATTTTTTTTACCATTGGATAAACGAAATAGTCTACAAGTATTTCTGTCTTGCTTTTCAAAGAAAAAAAAAACAATAAAAAAAATACAATTTGAAAAGTATTGTGTATATAAATGTATATTCTTTGACACTTTTTAATATCCCAGCAAACAAACCAACAAATTAAGTTAAGTTAGCTAAGCTAGCATTACTATCCAGATCCTGTAGAGGTTGTATCTTACAGCTAGAAAACAGTCAGATTGTGAAAAATAAATAACCGTAGTAAACCAATACAGAGCAATGGTGAACACTGAACACTGTATTTCATCTAATTTATGTGAGTAGAGAGTTTCTTGGCTCCCATTGTGACCCTGTTTATGAATGAATGAATGAAGTTAAACTTATATAGCGTCTTTCTAGAAACCCAAGGACACTTTACAATTTACACGTTTTACACACAAGCACATTACACATCAGCACTCATCCACATACCAGTGAGAAGCGGCAGCCAATAGCGCACAGCGTACTCTCAACCGTCCACCTGGAGGAGTGCATCGGGCACTACAGCATTTACCCAGGACAGAGTGCCCATCCATATCTGGGCACAGTCATACATACATTTACACACACACTTACACACTTACACACACAAGCTTACATACATACCACACACCTTACACATACACATCAGATCAATTCAGAGTATTCAATTTACCTGATCTCCATGTTTTTGGTTCATTACTGCCTGCTCTATATACTTAAAAATGTTCCTCTGTTTGGTTTCATTTTTTTTTCTTCTTTTTGCTTTTTTGACCTTTTTGAGATAAATATTTTTAGTTGCCAAATAATCGGTGCATTGCTAATATTGCTAGGATGTATTTGATTATTTTAGAGAATGAACAGAAATATCCTAGTTAACTATTTTAGTTTATGTAGTGACTGAAAAAACACATAAGCATTAGAGGGTGGTATCTTTGCTCTGAAGCCACTTTGTGTTTGTGTTGTTTTAGGGGGAATCGTATTGACGGGGAATCAGTGGCGCGATATCAGGAGCTGCAGAGGGAGGTTTCTGAACTGTCTGAAGCTGAAGAAAAGCTGGATGAACTCCTCAACAAGTGCAGTCTCCAGCTCAGACTGCTGACAGAGGACTCCAGCAACAAGAAATATCCTTTATAGCTGTTTGCACTCCCTAAAACAGAGATGCTATAAAGGGTTTTTGCAGTGATACTACAGAAGAACTGTTTGCTAAGAGATATGTATGTCTGATAAATAAAAGACCTTCTGTGGCATCGCTCAAAAGCCCTTTCTAGCTACTTTTTAAGAGCCTTTGTGTAGGTAAATAGCACACATCCCTGTCTGCAGCATTCTCTTTAACTTGAAGCTACGCTGAGCTACGTGAGGTGTCAGGACCTGCGGAACACGGTGGACCCCCCAGATCAAATCGTCATGGTGATCAGAGCCCCTCCCGAGACTCAGATGACCGTCACAGAGCCCACTGAGGTACTAAAAACAAATTTAAAATGTTTTTGCACTCTAGCTCTACCCTGTTACATTTAAAACTATATATGGTGGTTTGAACAGCGTAGTGGATAAGTGCACCACACTACACCAGTGCAAATCTTTGGGCAAGACTTTCTGGAAAACCGTTATCACCAACCTAATGCTTGAATGTAATCAGCAGTTATTTTTGCGTCACCAGGGCTATCAGATCTCTCTAAAGAGCTCCAATGGTCCCATCGACGTCTTCCTGTGTCCAGAGGACAGTTCTGGGGTTTGTAGTCCTGTAACAGATTGTAGTCCAGCCAAGTCGTCCAGTCCCAGCCCTCCTCAGACGTCCTCAACAGCAGCACAAGATGCAGCATCGACTCCGTCTACTCTGCCCAGCGCCTCGCCTCTTCCTCTGAGTGGAGAGACAGGTTAGTGATCAAAATGACAAGTCTCATTACAGCTGAATATGTATTCATGTGTATCTAGGAGCATCTGTAAGACTTGAAAAGATCAGGGATTTGTGTTCACACAGTGATAATAGAACAATGCGATTTGTTTAATCTAATGTGGAGACTGGGCGATAAATAGATTTTATCAATTTATTAGAATTTAAAGTTAAGGACAATGTGTTTTTAAGAAAATCCCTTTGGGATCCCGTAGTTCCCGTAGAATGACCTTCCTTCTGCACGCTTGCCACACACACACACACACAGAGAGATACAAACAACACAGTGACTGGGGGAAAGCCGAAGCTAGTGTCAATTAGGAGTGTGACACTAAAAGCGCACGCTGTCGTTTTCACAGCTAAATTACCCAAGAATGCCTCAACATTAGGGGTGTCACGATTTCGATATTTTATCAAAATCGATCTAAATTATGGCATGGTCTCGAGCACTGAAGTCAAAAAGAAAAAATTGAAAATATAAAAATAACAGTTGTTTTGTCTAGTCTCAAATATGTTAATAGTTTTGTTACCCTAAGGAGCATCTTTCTCTCAGATAAAGTTAATAATATATCTTTATTAAAAAAAAACCTTGTCATTCTCAGGGACTGAGTCTTATTTTTCATGTTTAACTGTTATAGTAGAAAGGAGTTCAGTTTGTTAAGGCTCTAATTGTTCTATTATTTTGTACATGACTGTCCCTGTATTTTTTTACTATTTCTTTTGTTATGTTGCACATATGTTGCTGTTTTAATAGTGCACACTGCTGCTACCAAAAAAAGCCACTAGATGGCATTACATGTATATCTTAATTCAATTATTTAAATTTTACCATTAGTGCCTAATGTGGTGTATTACAGATCAATTGTATCACTTTGCATCACTTATATCAGCATAAAGCATATATTTGGCTAGAAAAAGTCCTACCATTTCTAAAAATTACAGTGTCCTTACTCTCTGGTAAAGATCTGTAATTCATCCATTGTGAAAAACACTCAATAATTAACACCCTTTCAAGGTTTCTTTTACAGTAAGTTTCTGTGACTCATTTACTGCTTAATTTCTCAGTTTTTACTCACAAACATGATCATTGGTTTGTGAGTAGATTCACTCAATCAGTCGACTCTACACTCAAGCCAAAGACTCTAAACACCACACAGATCACAATCAGTGGAGTTTAACATGCTCCAGCTTTTAAATGCCTTATGTCTGTCTTAGACAGTTAATAAGGCATTAGAAATGTCCTATCCCGTCACGCTACTCCTCCGGTCTAACAAGAATCGGGACACCCCCATGCCTTGGCGTGCACACGCAAAACAGAGGGGTGAAATGGGATTGGGCCTCACTCTTTCTCCTTGTTTTCTCAGAGTCATTCCTGGACCCCTTCTCTGGTATTTGTGAGATGCCTGATTTCGATCTTCCAGTGTTGGGTTCGTCGGACTTCTTACTGGATCGGGCCACTTCTGGAGGTACAGGTGGGGACAGCTTTGGCCTGCCTATAGACAGCTTCATCAGCTTATCTCCTCCCCACAGCCAGGACTACCACTTCGGACTGGAGGACCACGAGGGCATCAGCGAACTCTTCGACTGCGACTTCGGCGACCTCGGCCCACTGGAATTCTGAGAGTGGGTGAGGGAGATAGAAAGACAGAAAAAAGAGAGAGAGAGAGAGATGGTGCAGATAAAGTCTCTTAGCACTCTTGTTCTTTCGCACCTGCTTTAGCAACTGCATCCTTGCTGGAACTTTTGGAACATCAGGCACTTTTTACAGATAGGGCTGCACCATATGGACCAAATTCCATATTGGGATGTATTGCAGTTAGGCCTGGGCGATATGATAAAACTATTATAATTATTATATTATATTTATCATGATACACATGATCTCAGTCAAAGTGCATCAGTAGATCTCGGCAGATCTTTAAACTTCACTTTTATTTAAAATGTTCTGTCCTTCATCCAATTATTCTGGACTTCAGTGGGTTCTGGGTTCAGTGTTCTTTAAGCATTGATTGTATCTTTGATATGTTTAAATGTTAAGATTAAGAATATTTTTGATACAAAAAATGAAAATGAAAATATCAAGAAAAACTATAAAATATCGTCATATTGCCCAGCTCTAATTGCAGTTATATTATGTTACACTTAACAAGTGGTTCAAAACTAGCCTGACCACAATGATTTGGGTCCCATTTATGTCTTGACGGATCAGAATACTCACCGAAACACTTTTTTTTTCTGGAACTGTGATTGGTCAAGACGTTCTCAGCCCAAAGGGACACAATACACTGCAGTGAGAGACAGTTTAGAGGATCCTTTGATCAGAGCCTACTGCAGAGTCACAGTAATGATGTACCAAGTGATACATGATCATGCAGCCCTATTGACTAATCCAAGCATGATGCCTCTCTCTCAGTGAAGCAGAAGCATTGTGGAGATATTTCTGTTTCTGATTTCTCTACCTTCAGCACTTCCTGCTTCATCATGTTAAAAGGGCTACAGCTTCACGCTGTCTTACACAGATTTTACCAGCACTTGGGCTGTCCTAAAGCTCCGCCTCCTTAAGCTTTAGGTGGCCATTTAATTTATTTGTAATAACTATCTATTACCTAATCTTGTTTTTTTTTCTTCTTTTCTGTTTTAATTGTCTTAATTGTTTTAATGCAGATGTAAAGCCGAGGGTTTCTTTCGCTAAGTCGTGTATTATTTGCGTAGAGGTTTGAATTGTAACTGACGAGGTTCGTGCGCTCAGGAGAATAGACCAGTTGTATGTTCAGGAGTTCAGGAAGGTTGTTTATTTTTTTAGTTTATTTGCAGTTGTGTATTTGCAGCATGTCTTTGGGGTGCAGTGACAGGACGTTGATCGGGTATGTATGTGCAGCGCTGGATAATCAGTTATCACTGGAATTTGTAGTTCTTTTTAGACTTATTTATAGTAGTCATTCACTGAAAAGAACTACAAATTTCAGGTTATTGTTGGCATGAATAGATTGGGTCTTTAACATGGTTAAAAGGGGTGCTCCATCAGTTTGTTTTATTCCTGCATTATTAAATTATTATAGCGTAAAATAAAAGAGGGTTTGGTGTACATAAGATGTATTGTCCACTGGTGGGTTTATATAGTATATTAAATAATATGAAATAGGCAATAGGTGTGCTGTAATCATGTGACCAATGCCTGGTTCCATTCAGCTCCACTATAAGAAATATATTACTATGAATTTATTAATAATGGAATCATCCCACACCCAAACTACCACATTGAATGACTGTTTATATCTTAAAGACTTAATTTTGCAGAAATAAAAAAATGGCAGAGTTCCCTCTTTAAAAGTACCATTTGCCTTATCCAGTATTTAATAAGATTTTTTTTTCCTTCTTTATTTTTTTTTATCTTTACCCATCTTTAGTCTCACAGACTAAAAATCTCATGCCTTTTAATCTTCTGATTCTTCTAATTCCTGCTCAGTTTGCGTTTCAGAAATATTGCCTTTTATCTCAGTACAGACATGTCAGTTCTGGGTTGTTGTTTTTTTTTGTTTTTTTTTTTTGTTTGTTTTATTGCTTACGAGTCAAACGCTCAAAGGTTTAAAATGTTAAAAGTTTGCGCTCTACTAATATATTGCACCGTTCACACTGTGGTGGGAGGTCATCATTCCTCAGTTTTAACCTTCCCTCCACTTTAATCTCTTGCAAATTTGGTTTTAAATCCAGATTTAAAGCCTTATTTGCTGTGTACAGTCTTTAATAAATGTATTTTATTATTGTTATATATTTATTCCATTTGTTTTGGGGTACCAGAGTTGTGTAGACAATGAAGTACTTGTTCTAAATTGTCTCTCCTGTGAGAATAGAGGTATTTTATTTGTAATGGGATTGGTTTCGCCCTTATTTGTGCTTGTCCGGTATTTTTTGTTTGTTTGTTTTTTTTGTTTTAATTATATGTGCTAGATCTCTTATGCTATCTTATGCTGACATGCTGAAAGGTATGATGGGATAGCGGTGTGTAAATTGATCATGAAGTGTTATCCTAGGGGACCTCAGTGCTTAAGAACGCTCGTATCTGTTGTGAGATGAGGTGTTATCATGTGAGTGAGGTTGAACACTGGCCAGTGCTCATGGCAAGGCCAGGGAAATTATAAAATGAGAGTTGGATTGAGGCCTGATGTTTCTGAAGTTGGGCAGGCATTTAACATTTGTTTACAGTGTGATTATGATCATAACTTTTGGCATGTCAGCGTAAGTAGCTCCTAAACCAACTGTCATACCTCCAGCTTATCTGAAGGGTATTCGTCACTGTACAATATATACCAAACTCCTGGTTTATATACAGTACATAGATGAATTATAAAACTTGGGACTAAAACAGGTCAAATTGTCACTTTTAGAACTTGAAAATGTGCCAAAATGTACCAAATGGGCCCAATCTGCTACTTTTAAAGGTTGTATAGTTTCGACAGTGTGTCTTACAGCATATATGTTGAGCAGTTTTAGAATATTTGATAAGCTATTTGCTTCAAACGAGTATGAACTGGTAAAGTTTCATTTAGAGAGTACTCCTAAATGGCATTGCTACTCTAGTCTAAGCATTGGTCCTGTTTTTTTTAGGAGGTACTAGATTTGATTCCAAGTGTACTCTCTAAATGAAGAGTCTGTATGGAAACTAGTCCAGGATTTAAACCCCTGAACTGTTCTTTTGGAAGGCAGCTTATCGTCACTGTCCAGCAAAAACCTTTTATGTCCATTTTACTGTCTATTTTACTGTTTTTCACCTTTTACATAATCTGGTTCATGTCCCTTGCATTGTTTTGAAATGCCATAATAAATGTACTGATGCATTGGAGAAATGCTCCAAATTGACGTCCACTAAAAATTAAGAATTAAGGTTTTTCCTTCCCCTGTAAAGTTTGGCTGTAAAGCTATTTTGGAAATACAAGGTTTTTGCACGACAGTGACATTAAATGTGTGTGTATTTGTGTGTTAGCATATGTGCAAAGGGGGCTTGAGTGTTGTATGTTATATGTATATGTGTTGTATATGGATGAATAGAATATTGCTATACTACAAACACCATGATTCTAAGCTTAAGGATTCAATTGTGAGTAGGCCTGTCACAATAACTATATTATATTTTGTACAATATATGGTTGCAACATATTTTTTTATTTATTTTTCCTGGCTAAAAACTTTTGCATTATCATTATTTTAATAACAAAAGATGTTCTTAAAATGAAAATAATATTGTTTATTTTAATTATTGTCAAAACAAATCTATTGTCCGAATATAAATAGTTATCATGACAGGCCTAAATGTGAATTAAATGTGTTTTCAAACATTGTCGGATCTAGATTACATTTGTCAACTGTTCTGTCTCTTTATTGGCTGATTTTTAGTTTTCTGCATGTGTGTTGAATAAATGTTAATGAGCATGATGTCACAATTACAGATTGAGCAAATTCACAGAAAAGCAAAAAAAAAAAATGTTTAAATAGAAATAAATCCAAGATCAGTTTAGTGCCTGACATTTGCTTCTTTATATTTGCAGGCTTCATACACCGATTAAGTCTTACATTATGACCACCTCCTTGTTAATTTACCCATCATCCCTTTTCTCAGGCCCACTGAGCAAATATGATTCTATAATTCTATAACTACAGACAGTAGTCCTTTTATTTTTCTGCATACTTTATTATCCTTGTTTTACACTGTTCTTAAATGATCCGGACTCCACAGGACCACCACGAAGCAAGTATTATCATGGTGGTGGTGCGTTAGTCTGTCTTGTGAGCAGCTTCCTGAGGGCAGCGTCCTGTAAACACTGATGAAGGACTAGAGGTTGACTAACCTAAACTGTGCAGGAACAGATTTAGAGCTTCTGTTTTTGACTTTACTTCTACAAAGTGAAGCAACTAAATAGTAAAAAATACTAAAAAGTAATAAAAAGAATGAACACAGGGGGGAATACAGTGTTTAAAAACTCCAGCAGCACTGCTGCATCTGAGCCACCTGTACAAGCACACACTAACACACCACCACCATGCCAGAGTAAAAAGTAAAAAAGTATGCAGAGAAACAGAAGGAATATAGTCGGTAAATATAAAACTAAAAGGGGCCTATGTTCTCAATGGGGCTGAAAAAAAATATAATGAATGTAGAAACAATGAGGTAGTCATAATGTTATCAGTGTAGCTCACGTGCAACGCTCTAAACTGTCACTAAACTAATCTTGGCTCACTTGTCATACTTTTGGTGTATGTTGGGATGTTTCTTCAAATCATCTGCTTCCTTTGAGATTTTGCAAGAAAAAATTAAATACAACTGAAAAAAAAGTTTTTATTTTTTGCAGCTCGTTAAACATTTGTTGAACTGCATTGTGGGTAAACCGGGTGATACATGGGTGAGAACTTTGGAATTAAAAATATCAGTCAATTACTTTTTTGCACTGCCTGTCATAATAAAAGTAATTTTTTTTATTGTTATTAAATGATTGTTTTACATCATTTCAAATAAATCAGATATACCCCCCAATTTGTTTGTTATATTTTGCAAAGAGACTGCAAGTTTGTGCACACCCCTTCTAATAAATGAAATCAACTACTGTATGTTACACTTATTGCTGTTAACACAGTTATGTAACTAATTTAGAAACAGGTTCTGAGTTATGAGTTTCACTAATGCTCTTGTCGCTTAATGCAGTGAAATTCTAACAGCAATGTTCCAACACCTAGTAGAAAGCATTCCCTGGACAGTCAGAGGTGTCACGTAACAAAGTACAAATACTTTATTACCTTTTTTAAACTGTTTTAATTCCTGCTCATCATCATTTAAAAAAAAAAAACTATAAAGATAAATCTCTCCATCCAAATTGAAATTATGAATTTAATTGTGGTTGGATGAAAGTATAAACATATACCACTTCTATTGGTTTATACATGATCCATCACACCTGCACATGTCACGGATCAATATTTGGATCAATGTTGTGAATGCTTTTGAATCTAAGACTGCAGAACCTTCACCACTTCAGCTGTTCAGATTTCTGCATTATTAAAGCTGCATTATGCAACAACTGGAGAGTAGGCCTGTTATGATATCAGAGGTGTCAAGTAACCAAGTACAAATACTTTATTTTACTTCAGATTTTTTACCTCTACTTACATTTCCATACAATTATCTGAACTTTCTACTCTTTACATTTTAAACATAGCCTAGCTACTCCTATTTAATTTCAGTTTGTTTGCATTTGTCTTCGTATCCTTAAAAATAAACTTATCCCGATAAATCTCTCTGTCCAGATAGAGTGAGTCTGGTTGTGGTTGGATGAGAAGTATATATTAAGTATATATTAAGTAAACATATTCCATTCCAACACCCTATTGGTTTATACATGATCCATCACACCTGCACATAACGTCACGTCACACTCCAGTAAGAACATAGCAGACATATGTAGCATAGTATGAAGATGATCCGTGTAGAGACTCAAGAAAACTCGAGTGAAATGTCCTACCTTAGCTTTAATATATTAATATATTTACATTGTACTCAAATGCATTCATTTCCATTGAGTTTACAGTTGTATGAAAATACAAACATTATGAGGCCTTCTCAGTCCCCAGACCTGAATATTATTAAAAAACTGTGGTGTGATTTAAAGCAGGCTGTTCATGCTCAGAAACATCAAACCTAACTGAACTGAAGATTTTTTTAAAGAAGAGAGTTTTGTAAAAAAGGATGGTCCAAACTACCCTCAACCAGAAGCCAGACTCTCATTGGAAGCTATAGAAAGTGTTTAGAGGCTGTCATTTCTGCAAAAGAAGGATCTACTAAATATAAATGTATTTTTCTGTTGAGGTGCCCAAATTTATGCACCTACCTAATTTTCTTCAAAGAATTATGGCACGCTTTCTGTAAACTTTTTTTTGTCACTTCTCAAATATTACTGTTTTTATCTGATATATGATATATTTAACTGAAATTGCTGATCTGAACAACCAATGGTTTATGAAGGAAAATCTTGACAATTATCATGGGTGACCAAACTTTTCCATAATACTGTATTTAAATTATTGCACTGGATAAGATACATTTAAATATACACATTAAATACATTCTGCTACAGCTAATGGGGCTCTTGCAGGCTTGGCTAAAAAGCTAAGCTATGGTAATTTATCTTATAGCAGTCTCAAACTTGTCGTTTTCTAGGAGAAATTATGAACTTTAATTGCTTGTTAGCAACACCAGCTAGAAATGGCAAATTGTTAGCGCTAGCTAACACTAATGTAATTAGGCAAAAGTGAGCTAGTATCTTAAACTACATTTTCTAATAAATTCTCAAAATATTTTTGTGTGTATATTACATGTAATTCAAATTTAAATTCATAATTTCCAAGCAACTTAGCACAAGTTTTAGCAAAATTTGACTCAGCAGGCTAGGCAGCTAGGTTAGCTAACTAGGTTTAGCTGGTTAGCTATGGACACTTTGTTTGTAAGGTTATGGTAAATTAACACATTAGGTACAACTCTTAGTAAATAGTGAAACAATTTACAAATAATTTATACTGTTCAGTACAGTGTAATATTTTAATATTTGTTTTTTTTTAAATAGAAGATAATGCTCATACCTGTAAAATGTTCATTCTGAGGGAAAGTTCAACAGGGCTAAAAAGGAAGAAAAGGCAGTGAGGGAAACCCCCTGACCAGTCAGCCTAAGTGATGCCAAAATAACTCTACAGCCTATTAATCAGACATGTATAAAATATTAGAGATCCAGACTTGAGAAAAGTACAAGAGCTTCAAACAAAATGTGTCTTGAGTAGAAGCTGAAGTGTTTTTTTTTTAGCTGCACACTTAAAACTAAAATATCATAAACATATAAACATATTTTGCACTTAATTATTGCAGGAAGTTTATTGTAAATTGTTATACTTAATGTAACATAATGTACTCATAATAGTGTTGAATAACAATACTTGCGCACTTGCAAATCTCTGCATGCTGCAGAGAAACACACTAAGACTAGGATGCAAGTTGTTGTTACGTGTATAGACATAATATACATAGGCTACATTCACATTTCCAGGCTGAAGTGACTCAAATTTGACTTAATTCAGCTTACATTTTTCATGGCTGTGTGAACGTGCCAAATCCGATTTTTTCAAATCCGATTTGAACCACTTTGATATGTGGTTCTAAATCGGATATTTATCCGATCCATGGACATGAGACAGGAAGGTGTATAATACTATAATACTACACTAATCACAACTCTAGAATTTTTACCCAATTTCTGCATGGTTTGGTTTGTTACAAATGGCAGAGATGCAGTTATGATACAGGACTGTGTCACACATTACAAATAGAAAAAAAAAGAAAAGAAAAAGTGTCCTCTAACAGATTTCTTTTGTTTTTGCTTTTTTTGTTATACTTACATTTTTCAGATTATAAAACAATTTAATGATGATTTCATTTATTAAAGCTATCCAAACAAACCTGAGGGGGGGCAAGTAACTGCATTTTTTGAAACGCTTAGTTTATTTTCTGTATGCACAACCAGGCCTGATTACTGCCAGACCTGTAGAATCAAGAAATCACTTGGGGACTCCAGCAGACTACATTTAGAGCTATTATTTACAAATATAGAAGACATGGAATAGTGGTGCACCTTCCCAGGAGTCGTGGCCTAACATAATTACTCCAAAAGGGCAAGGACAACTCATCTGGGAGGTCACAAAAGCACTCAGAACAACATTTAATGAACTGCCCATCACACATTTGCCAACAAACACCTTGATGACCCCCAGGACTTTGGGAAAATATTGTGTAAAATTATTAGACAAAACTGGAACTTTTTGGAATGTCTGTGCAATTCTGCAAAAAAGAGTGGGCCAAAATTCCTATACAGAGGTGTGAAAGACTCATTTCCTCTAATAAATGAAACTATCATTTAAAAACTTCTTTTTATATTTACTCAGGTTATCATTGTCTGAAATTAAAATGTGTTTGTTAATGTGAAAAATGTAATATTTTTTAAAGAAAAAACAATTGAAACCTCTAGTGGAGCAAATAATTTTCCACAGCACTGTATTTGTGGAATATATCTGAACTGGTCCTCATTAGCACGCTCTCATCACAGGAGGGCAGTATTGGTACATGAGTGGATTCCAGCAGGACTCCTTTATCATTCTTTCAAGGATATTTCCTGAGTGTCAGCCTGTTTCTCGCCTTTACTGTACATTAACCTTAATGCTGCCTGTTTCTCGGCCCATTTCAACCGGAATGTATTTTAAATCACCTCTGCGTGATTCAGCCACCAGCTGCATGTTTATCATCCTGAGGGCCGGGGTGGGGGGATGTGGAGGGGCAATAAATCATCTTCAGAGCTGTAACCTCATTTAAACACAGATGCAGTGCCAAATATTAGTTTATTTATTTATTTGTTTGTTTATTTGTTTGTTTTATTGAATTTCTTTAGAGGATGACAGTCTTGTTTACCTGTAGAGTTCGGTATAAATAATGTTATATTGGGTCAATTTAATAAATATGACTTTCTAACTGGTAAGAAATAGAGAGAGAGAGAGAGTATGAGAGAGAGAGCAGATACAGTTGGCCTGCAGTAGGAGAGAACAATAAGTAAATCCAAGTGTTCATTAATGATAGATTAGCTTGGCTAGAAGGGACTGATCGTTTGCTCGGCCCGGTGCTCGCCAAGGACGATCTGGCTCTTAGAGATTTGGATCAATGTTGTGAAAGCTGTTGAATCTAAGACTGCCTGCAGAACTTTCACCACTTCAGCTGTTCAGATTTCTGCATTATTAAAGCTGCATTATGCAACAACTGGAGAGTAGGCCTCTCATGATATCAGAGGTGTCAAGTAACCAAGTACAAATACTGTGTTATCTTACTTTTTTGGTTATCTATACTTTACTTTAAACTTTTCACTTCTACTTCTTACATTTTCATCGAATTATCTGTACTTTCTACTCTTTACATTTAAAACTTTTTCAACAAGACTTGAATTTTTGAAATGTCCCAACTAAGCTTCCTTAAAAATAAGAGAACACTTCAGTTTCTGAATCAGTTTCTCTGATTTTGCTATTTATAGGTATATGTTTGAGTAAAATGAATTTTATTCTATAAACTATGGACAGCATCTCTCCCAAATTCTAAATAAAAATATTGTCATTTGGAGCATTTATTTGCAGAGAATTAGAAATGGCTGAAATAACAAAAAAGATGCAGAGCTTTCAGACCTCAAATAATGCAAAAAAAAAAAAAAAAAAAAAAAGTTCATATTCATAAAGTTATTTAGAGTTCAGAAATCAATATTTGGTGGAATTACCCTGGTTTTTAATCACAGTTTTTATGCATCTTGGCATGTTCTCCTCCACCAGTCTTACACACTGCTTTTGGATAACTTTATGCCACTCCTGTTGCAAACATTCAAGCAGTTCAGCTTGGTTTGATGGCTTGTGATCATCCATCTTCCTCTTGATTATATTTTACAATAAAAAAAAAACTCAATTCCCTTTTATACTTTAAGTAGTTTTGAAACCAGTACTTTTACACTTTTACTTGAGTAAAAGTTGTTACTTCAACTTCTACAGGAGTATTTTAAACCCTAGTATCTATACTTCTATCTCAGTAATGAACGGCAAAACTTTTGACATCTTTGCATGATATACACTGCTCTAAAAAAGTCACTAAACATTAAAATTTTACATCAGATCTCGATAAAAGAAACGTTCAAGTTAAAAATCTTTACTTGTTATAATAGTGTGATTATTTGAGATCAAAATGACATGATAACAGTCAATGGAAACCAAAATCATTACCCCATGGAGGGCTGGACTCATTCAAAATAAAAAACTGAAATCACAGTATCATCCAATTTCTGTGAATTTTATCGTGGCAACTTGTAATGTTACCCAGTAGTGTGTATGAATATACTCCCAGCCACATCTGGGCATGATCCTGAGGGGAAAGTGAATGGTGGGCTGGGGAATGTTCCCCAGATCTGGATCAGGACATCAGTGAGCTCCCTGACAGTCTGTGGCACAACTTGTTGGCTTTGGATTCACTGATACATTTCCATTAAAGGCATTTAGCAGACTCTCTCATCCAGAACAACTTATTAAAGTGCTTTGTTGTTTTCTTTGAAAGTATCCTTAGCTTGTTTCTACAGGCTAAAGTCATAAGACACATCAGGCAAGATTCTGCTAAATAATGTCAGTTATGGATACCTAAAAAGAAAAGTGCTAATTTAGGAAAAAAATGTGTCTTAATAATCTCCGTTTGATGACATAGAGCAACTCATCTGTTCAGGCACTAAGTGGAAGTTTCTTCCACCAGTAAAAACACCAAAATGTCTGGATAACTTCTGAAGCTAAAGATGATCTTGGTAAAGATCTTGCTTTAACTGTAAGAGTCAGGGTTTTGGTGGCTGATGCCTTGAAAAGGTGGACCATCCAGAAGATAGTTGAAGTAGAAGTCTTGAAGTGATGAGAGAATGCACAAGCACCTGGGTGGCTCCACTAGTGAGTTACATAATACATAATGTCTCAGATGTTCTCAACTGGATTCAGGTCTGGTGAACGAAAGGGCCACGTCACCGTGTAGGGCTATGGCAGTGGCAGTTCCTCCTTGCACACAGGAGCAGATACTGGTTCTGCTGTTGGGTTGATGCCTTATTATGACCATGTGCTGCTCAGTTTGTGTAACAGGCTGTGTCCTGGGATCTCCTCCATGCTCTTGAGACTGTGCTGGCAAACACACATCAGGACGTTCCATGCTGGAGCAACTGGATTGCCTGTGCAACCTAAAAGGGCTGCAGGAACCGTATCATGCTACCAGTAGTGAAAAGGAACTGAGCAGATTGATATTTTTGAAATGTAACTTTTTAACAAAGAAAGCCTCTTCTGAAGATGGTGCACAATAAAGCCTGCAAACAGTTTGCTGAAGTCAAGCACTGCAAGAGCATGGATTACTAGGACCATGTCCTGTGGTCTGTTGAGACCAAGATAAATTTGTTTGGTCACAGAGGGTGTCCAGCATGTGTGGCGATGCCCTGGAGAGGAGTACCAAGGCAACTGTCCTACAGTCAAGCATGGTGGTGGTACTGGTAGCATTATAGTCTAGAACTATAGGAGTGCTTTCACCACTGGGGAGCTGAATTCCAACATGTACAATGACTTTCTGAAGCAGAGCATGACTCCTATCACTGGATGGTGAGAGAATGCAAGGTCTCTATCATCCACCAGCTCTGTGATGTCATCATAGAGGAGTGGGAGTAGATTCCAGTGGAACCTTTACACTGTTGTACACAAGCTGTACACTGACTACTTTACATTATAAGTTTAATATTTACAAAAATGTGAGGGGTGTACTCACTTTTGCGTGATACTGTACACCATTTCAAATAAGTAAAATCTATGACAACAGCACAACCATTTTATTATTGTGGAAACTGTACACAAAAGTGTGTTAATTACCTTTCACCAGAGTGTAGTGTAGGTGGTTCCAATAAAACGTCTGCTAAGCACAGGCAGTCTGCTGATGGATTTTCAGCTGAACTCTGAGCTGGTGGGAGCTAGACTGCCACAAGGCACGTCCTCACATAGGCCCGCGCGATAATCAGACTGCACACTCACTGATTTTCAGACAAATTAAATGTCAGGAGGAACGGGAGCGTCGGAGCGCCGTGAAGAGCGCGGGCTATCATAAATTATTAACGGCTCTGCTCCTCCCCGCAACCGTCTCGAGAAGAACTGTCACCACAACGTTCGCTGAGTGAAGGGTGAAGTTTCCTCGGCTTCACACCCGAGTTTAGATTAACATCACCCATTACTGCTCACAGTCCTGAAATATTGTCTTCAAGCTAGAAGATTAGCATTAGCATCAAGGCAGGCTTGCTTGTAAGTAAGAGTAGAAGCTTGATAAGCCAAAAAAAGCAAAGCCTTAGACCTTAGTTTGGACTCTGTTCCAAATTTTCAGAAGTAAAAATTGCAAAAACAAAAGTCATCATGAACAAGATGTAATCTGTAATCACGCACTCAACAGCATCACTTTCCAGGCTACAGGTTACTCTACTATTACTCAGCTAGGTAAAAAAGTAGACAGGCAGGTTTGCAGCCAAAAAATAATCATAATAATAGTAAATATAATAACAACTTAATTTTATTTTTATTATGTTTATTTAAAAAAAATGTAAAGTGTGTTAATAAATGTAGAAAAGTAACATATTTGCATTATTATGTTATGTATGGAATTTAAATTAGTGATATGGCAAACGGAGGAAAATAGCTATTTGGTTGTATATAGACCAGAGTCCTATAAAACCAGCTTATCAAACTGTTATCAAATAACCTCAATTTAAAAAAAAACTTTCCATATTATTAATGTCATAAGTATACATCAGGTGGTATTATTGTAGTCATACAGACTATAATACCCAGAATGCATCTCACACAGACATCACTCCCTCACGCGATCACATGAGACACTACCAACAAGCTCATCACCAGAATATTGACTACACCTGTTCCACTCAGTAAATTATGGGCCACATGGGCCAGAAAGGACCAGGAGAAAGGACAGAAAGATAGAATTTCACCAAACATTATACATGACAACAAAATACGAGAGAGAAAAAGAGTATCAATCTTTTTACATGAGTATTGCTCAAAATCAATACCAGCGTTGGTTTCGATATTAACGATACTACTTGGAGGAAAGCGCAGTGACTTGGTGCTGATACATCAGCTAAAAGATGTGCCTGTGCTGACCAATATTACTTTTTGCAGTAATGTAAGGAGAGAGGGCCATCTACTGACCCAAGGGAGCAATTGTGCCAATTATGCTCTCTCTGACTCTGGCTGCTTACAGCAAGCTGCATGACCGGGATTTGAACCAGCACTCTTCAGATCATAGTGGCAGCTCCTTAGTCTGCTGGACCACTTAGAGCTCCAATATGTATAATTTATAAACTTTATAAAAATAAAATCCAATCAAAGTATTACTATAGATGATATTATATTATATTTTTGCAGTAGATTACAAAATGTCCTAATTTGATACTTTGGCCACTTCATGCCTCCTTATGATCAATCCTGAAGATCAGCCCGGTCATCATCAGCATCATTAGCGGGTCAGTAATGTGCTCTGCATTACGCTGGGCTACAGGCGCTCTGGCCAATCTTCTCCGTTTGAATTAAGTCTCATTACAGCCATTGCTGTTCACCTCCACAGCGAGCGGAAGGAAGTCAGCGAGAATGAAATGGAGCGGTAATGTGGATATCTCTGTGGTAGCCACTAAGGCCACTCGGACAGGCTGTCTCATTAGCTTAGCGCGGTTAGCTTGGAGCACAGCAATTAGCCGAAGGTAAACTGTTTCTCCAGCCGGCCGGGGTAATATGACTGAGATAGCAGTGGCCGGCGCTAATGGGAAAGGATGGATGGTCCTGCCTCTGGGATCTCAGCTCGGCCTGGTGCCACAGCATCGATCTCACACACATACACACAGTGACATAGATGCATTACACTGGCCTCGGAGGGGGGGAGAGACGCTGCCTCGTTTCAGCAGATCTTTTAGTATGCAGTGCTTCAAGTGACCTTTAATTTGAATATGTTGTCCTGTTTTCCGTGGTGGACTCCCAGGTCGTCGTTCCAGCACCTCAGGAGTTCCCATAGTTACGCCTCCTGAATATTAAAGCCTGTTTTCCACCCTCTCATTATAACCACTGCCTATATGTCTGTATCTTCAGCCATTGCTGAAGTGCAGATCTCTAGCTCTAGTGCTAGCCTTCACAAGGATAACCACAGCTGTGCTGCTTGGTCTGGTTGGACATTCTCTGAGCAGCACTTCCTTCTGGTAGGTTAGCATTAGCATTAACCTGTTTTGAAGTAGGTAAGGTTTATGTTTTATACTGGAGAAAATGCATGAGTCAAGACTGTGATGTAACAGTTTCAGTGTTTTGGAATTGGCACATTTGTTATCCTTACAATGTCTGATGTATCATCTTTCATCACTTCCATGCATGCACTCATCATCATTATTAGGGGTGTCACAATTCTCATAATCATCGATTCGATTTTATTTCAGATTTTAGGGTCACGATTCGATTCGATTCTCAATTTTCTTTTTTCTTTTTCTTTTTTTTTTTACAGCAGAGAGGCCTATGCCAGTTTTAGATTAATCTATGGTCAGTCATTGGTTTGATTCATCAAATTTACAATATCTTATTTCAAAAGGTGGGCTTGATATAAGTGATGCAAAGTGATACAAGTGATCTGTAATACACCACATTAGGCACTAATGGTCAGATTTAAATTATCTAATTAAGATATATATGTAATGCCATCTAGTGGCTTTTTTTTGGTAGCAGCAGTGTGCACTATTAAAATAAATAATTAAAAAAATACAGGAACAGTCATGTAAAAAATAATAGAACAATTAAAGCGTTCACAAACATATTTGAGGCTAGACAAAACAACTGTTATTTTTATATTTTCAAGTTTTTCTTTAAGAAGACGTGAATGTCCACATTCTCTGGAGAAAGGGCTGCTCTTTGAGCAGTCACAATGTCCATGGCACCCAAATCATTATCCTAGCGTTTGTCCCACGCAATTGCATGGTCCGCAGCTTTGCTCAGTCTTCTCCATTTGGCTCAACACAGGGCGTCTTCTGGTGTGTCGTTGGTGATCTTCATGTCTGCTTTTATTTTGTCATCCGGCACAGCTTTGGTCGTCCGCGTGGTCGGTGTCCTTGGGGGCTCAACCGCGTCACTGGTATCGCCACAGGGCTCTCATCACTACATACCACATGTCCGTACCACCATAGTTGAGCCTCCCTCATCTTGTTCGTGATTGGTGCGACTCTCATTTTTTCCCGTATGTCTTCATTTCTGACATGATTGAGGCGGAAAATGCCCAGGGTCCAACATAGCATCTGCATTTTCATGGCATGCATGGCTTGTTCTTCTTCCCCCAAAAGGGGTTTTAAGGTGGAACAGAAGGTGTGAACATTAAAACTAAAGTAAACTGTGTCACCTTTCTTGTGAAATGTGTGACTTGCACCATTTTTAGCGTCATCTTATCGGGATCTGCAGAGAAATCAGACCCTTATCGTCTTATCAGGAGCTTTGAGATTTGATTTAGAACGGATCACGTTCTTTAGACATATTGTAAATACACCTGCACATGCACATACATTGACAGTCTTTTAAAAGAGTCTCCATCACCACTTGCACACACAGAAGATATCTGGGGTCTAAATTGGTCGCTGATGGTATCTGTAGCCACGTCTCGGGCCCATCACCCCCCTCAGCAGGGGTGTCACCGTTATCAGCGTAGCATGCCTGTAACAGACTGACCTCACGACTTTAAAATGGAGCACCGATGTCGTTTCCCGAGGAGCGCGGGGGCCCGGGCTGGGGCCCTGCCGCCCTATCAGTCCTTCAGCAGCCCACCGAGGGAAATGGCTCTTTTATTAGACCTATATATCACACGGCGCTCGCTTAGCCTGCCCGCGACACCTGCAATTTTTCTCCCGGCTTTAAGGAAAAAGGGCCGCAGGGGTGGGTGGGGTGTGAAGGAAATTGATGGGAACGTTGCCATCCACAACAACGCCAGCTTTTGTTTGTGCAAGCCGTCAAGTCGGATGGTCATCTGTGTCGGCGTACAGAATGCCGGCGCAGGAGTGACAGCCACATTTGAATGTGTGTTTAATTAAATCAATAACCCGACTCGGCGCGGCATTGTTAAAGCCACCTCGCTGTAAACACTCAGGCCTCTGTAATCGAGCGAGCGAGACGTGAAGGTCGGCTAGACAAAGTGCTCATGAAAACCACGTCTCTCGACCTGGCGTTCTCAATACCGCGCTCGCAGCCGGGAGAGGAGTAATGAACGCAGACGTGAGCTACAGACTACTGACGGCACCATGCATACAAACCTCCATCCTATTCTACAGCACTGCAGTGCGCCCTGGCAGCCTGCAAAACCTATGACATCATTTTTTTATCATGTTCATACTGGTACAAAATCACACCACAATTTATTAATGTAATTTATAACTGTCGGAATGCTAAATACAAAATATACACATTGCGGATACATACTGGTTTAAAATCACTCCTCCTAAACTATTACTGTCAGACTGCAAACTGAACGTACTGGATATTCATACTGGATTAAAGTAGCTCTAAAGTCATTACTGTAAGACTTTTAAAGATTTTAAAATTAGACATGCTCCAGATTTATGCTGGATTTTATTCAGTCCACATCTATTATTGTCAAACTGCAAAACGTACACACTGCATACTGGATTAAAATCGGCCCACAATTTATTACTGTAAGACTGCAAAACATACACACTGCAGATTCATACTGGATGAAAACCACCCCACAATTTTACTGGATTGTACTGGATATTCATACTAGATTAAAGTAGCTCTAACATCATTACTGTAAGACTTTTGCTCCAGATTTATGCTGGATTTTATTCAGATCTCATCTATTACTGTCAAACTGCAAAACATACACACTGCAGATTCATACTGGATTAAAATCACCTCACAATATATTACTTTCAGAATATATACACTCATTTCCATCATTTATTACTTTGAGACTTCAAAACATACACATACTGATTCATACTGGATTAATAAGACCCCCAATTTATTACTCTTAGAATGCAGAATATACACACTGCAGATTCATACTGGATTAAAATCACCACACAATTTATTACTGTAATTTATTACTGTCAGAATGCATAATTATACACACTGCAGATTCATACTGGATTAAGATCCTCCCACAAATGTATTGCTGTCTGAATGCAAAACATACACACTGCAGGTTCATGCTGGATTAAATCATCTCACAACTTTAGATCACCCCACAATTTATTACTTTTTAATTTTGCTTTAGACACAGATTTATACTGTGACTGGAAAAACACATACGATTCATACTGGATGGATGTTTTGCTTCTCAGCTCATATTTCAGCCACTTTAATGACATATGACACAAACAAATAATCATACAAGTAAATGCTGCTTTTAGAAGTATTCCACTCTTATAAGAGATGTACAAATAAGATTAGTATACAGTACAGATGCAACGGTACAGCGTGGAAATGGTTCGGTTCGTATCGCAGTTCTTGGGCCACGGTATCACGTTGGGCCGGGCTCCAGGAAAGAGTCTGTGACATAGGCATCTGTTTTTAATGCTATTTTTATTTTATATAAAGCTCTGGCGTGATAATCACAATATAACCAAGTAACCAAGGATTACCATTAACGAAAACGAACGAAAACAAACAAAATAACGAAAACTGAGTAAAACATTTTCCTTAACTGAAACTAATAAAAACGGTAACAGAAAAAAGGTAACTAACTGACACTGTATTGAGAGTTATAAAACGAACTAAAACAAACAGAAATTGTCCATGGTGTTAGTTCTTATGTAATAACGCTTGCGCTAGCCGCAAAATAACGTCAGAAAACACTGAGGAAGCTGCAGAATGGGATTAGAATATGAGCACCAGGAAGATAAAAGCAGTGAAACAGGAGATACAGTACCTGTTGTAAGTACCTTATACACCAGAACACTCCACATGGAGGATAAACTGATAAATATCTCTCTTTCTCTCTCTCTCTCTCTCTCTTACTCACTCATAGTTGATAATTTTGGTGAAAACCAGGGAAACCTATTAAGTTTATTGAGTTTTTGAGTTTGTTTATTCAGTACCAGAGCATTCATTCACTTTGTTAGTGCAGCACCGAAATACCGGGGTCCATCCAGGTGTATCGAACCGAACAGGCTGAATCGAACAGTTCGATAAAATACCGAGATGGAGTTTACCAGAGCTTCACAGGTTGCCACTGGAATGCTTTTCCACTCCTTCATGACGACATCACAGAACTGGCATATATTTGAATCCATAAACTTTACTTTCAGCCTCTTCAATAAAGCAGTGGTTGTATGTGTGTTTGGGGTCTTTATCATACTGGAACTCTGCCCTGCAACCCAGCTTTCAGAGGGAGGAGATCATGCTTTGCTTCAGTATTTAACAGTACATATTAGAGTTGCTGCACCCATGCAGCCCCAGACCATGGCATTCCCACCACCATGCTTAACTGTAGGCATGACACACTTATCTTTGTACTCCTCACCTGATTCCTGCCACACATGCTTGAGACCATCTGAACCAAACAAATTAATCTTGGTCTCATCAGACCATAGGACATTCATCCAGTAATCCACGTCCTTTGTTGACATGTCTTCAGCAAACTGTTTGCAGGCTTTCTTGTGTAAAGACCTCAGAAGAGGCTACCGGTTGACAGCCATACAGACCAATTTGATGTAGTGTGATGGTCTAAGCACTGACAGGCTGACCCCTCACCTCTTGAATCTCTGCAGCAATGCTGACAGCACTCCTGCGCCTTTCAGCACTCCTGCAAATGCTGTCCTTCAAAGATAGCATTTGGACGAGACGCTGAGCACAACCAACGCAAGGTCTGTTCTGAGTGGACCCTGCTCTTTTAAAATGCTGGATGATCTTGGCCACTGTGCTGCAGCTCTGTTTCAGGCTGCTGGCAATCTTCTTGTAGCGCAAAAAATCATCTTTAAGATCCTCAGAGAGTTCTTTGACATGAGGTCCATTTTGGAACTTTCAGTGACCAGTATGAGAGAGTGTGAGAGCTGTACTACAAAAATAAACATACTTACTCCATATGCACACCTGAGACCTAGTAACAATAATGAGTCACATGACATTTTGGAGGGAAAATGTCAAGAAGTGCTTAATTTGGAAATTTAGGGGTGTACTTACTTTTGTTGCCAGTGGTTTTAACATTTGAGTTATTTTGAGAGAAGATTCAATTTACACTGTTATATAAGCTGCACACAGAATACTTTTCATTGTGTCAAAGTGTCGTTTTGTCAGTGTTGTCCCATGAAAAAATATACTTAAAAATCTGCAGAACTGTGAGGGGTGTACTCACTTTTGTGTTACACTGTAGTTCTAGCATTAACAGATATTGGAGACAAAAGGCTTTAGGTCTGTTTAACCCATTTGTGTGCTTATCAAAGGAAATGTATTAGTTTTGGCATTTTGTTTGCCTTGGACAATAATAAACATGTGTATTTATATCTCTGCTGACACAATAAAATATAGTGACTCATTGTGCTCTACCAAAAGGTTGGGCAGAAGGTAAAGGGTTAATCCTGTATAATAAACAACAGGACATTAATGTGCTTACAGACCAAAGATCTGCTGTTAACAAGTGAGACATTGACAATACTGAGGCAAATGAGAAGTGCTATCAGTGAAGCCCTGACCCGCTGAGTTCCTACATGCCTCACTCCTGTACTGGGCTCGGCCTGTTTTGATAATTAACAGTGAATCAAGCATGATAACAAGCCTGTGATTACTTTTCTGCTGTGGAAAAATCAGCGTAATAGCGTCTACTTCTCACTGCCTTGGAAAAACTCCAGCCGGGCTGAGAAAGGCATTTATATTAGAATCAGAAGGCCCCGGCTTTAATTTCACGCTGCATGCGTCTCTACGTGGGGGGAGCAGAGAATATGAGGTTTAATTTTCTGCCGTGAGTTTGAAACCGGCGAAAATAAAAGCGCTAGGTTACCAAAGAGAAGAGAGAGAGAGAGAGAGAGAGAGAGAGAGAGGAGAGAGAGAGAGCGAGAGAGGATATAGCAAAGAATCAGAAAGAGTATCACATTCAGTTACTCAGATCACTTATTTTGTTCTCAGATTCCTCTTCATACAACACAAATATACACTCTGCAGATTCATATTGAATTAAAGTAGCTCTAAAATCTTTACTGAAAAGCCTTAAAATTGACACACTACATATTCATACTGGATTTAAATCAGTCCACATTAATTATTGTCACTCTGTGAAATAAACACATTGCAGATTCACAGTGGCTTAAAGTGTCTCCAGAAATATCACTGTAGATATCACTAGACACACTCCAGATTCACACTGGATTAAAATCAGTCCATAATGATTACTGTCAAATTGTAAAATAAACACAAAATATTACTAATATTACCCAATATTACTGTTTTTTTTTTTTTACTATAAAGCGCACCGGATTACATGGCGCATTTTATTGCTACACTAGTAACTAGTAGTAGGAACAGAGGTGTCTGCAAGTTTTCCTTCTGATTCAGCAAGTAAAGCTAAGCTAAGTTATGTAAACAAAACTTTAATTCTAAAAAAAAAACATTTCAGACGAGTCAGACAAGTCAAACGAGCACTGAATGTTAATCTACACAGATTTCTCTCCTGAAAATCAGTTTATTTGGGTGAGTAAAAGCGCTTCCGTTTATTTCTGATCTAAGCTGGTAAGCTTACTGACTGGAAGAATAGAGTGCATTTTTGGGAAAATGAAAGGATTTTAAGTGCCACTTATAGTGCAAAATATATGGTACATATTTGTGTGGAAAAAGTATGTGAACCTTTGCCACAAAAATATTCCCCCTTTGAAACAAAAACTGCAACTAAAAGTTAATGGTAACTATTGATCAGTCCTGCACACCAGCTTAGAAGAATTTTAGCCTTTTACTCTGCGATTTTCACATTAACTGCTCACTTCAGGTCCTTCCACAACAATTCTAATGGATTTTTTAAATTTAGGACTTTGACTTGGCCATTCCAAAACATTAACTTCATTCTTCTTGATCCATTCTTTGGTAAACTGATTTGTGAGCAGATGGTCATTGTCTTGCTTTATGACCCACCTTTTCTTGAGATTAAGTTCATGGACATATTTCCTTTAGGATATACTCTGACCTAATTCAGAATTCATGGTTCCCTTAATGAAGTCAAACTGTTCTTGCCCAGATGCAGCAAAACAGGCCCAAAACAAAATACTACCACCACCACATGATACTTTTTGACAAATGACATCAGTGATGTCAGTAACGCGTTACTTAGTAACGCTTTACTCTAATCTGGCCCTTTTTTCAGTAACGAGTAATCTAACGCGATACTATTTCCAATCCAGTAATCAGATTAAAGTTACTTATTTAAGTCACTGTGCGTTACTCTCTCTCTCTCTCTCTCTCTCTCTCTCTCCACCTCATCTCCTCCACACACACACACACACACACACACCGCTCCCTTACCCATTCCCCCTCCGCTCTTCCCCAATCACACGCGTCTCGCTTTCTCCCCTGTCTCTCTCTCTCTCGCGCTCGGCGTGTCTTTAGTTTCCGCCCGTTTTCGTTTTTCGCCAGTTCTCGGGCGAAAGGCGGTTTTTTTTGCGGCCGCGTCCCAATTCACTAGCCAGGGCAGCGGTCTGCCACAAATTTGATTGGCAGAGGAGAGCATTTAAAGATTTTACACCACACGTGATTGGAAGTTCACTGCGCGTGTACCGTAAAGACAAGAAAAGTTCCGGTGCTTTAAATGAACACTGTCAGAATTAAATCCTTCTCAGTAGTTGGGTCCGGTATGGGTCCGTATTGGACAACGTCTGGGTCCTGACCCGGACCGCAGTCTGCAAATATGTGATCCCTGGTCTAGACCATATACACGGTTCTGTTTTATAAAACCACTCCTTGCTGCCCTGCAGAGAACAACAGGTTCAATGTTCAGTTTTACAGTGTTAAATACACTCTAAGAAATATAAGTACAGATTTGTACTTAAAAGAGTACAAAGCTTGTCGCTGGGGCTGTACCTTATATTGAGGCACAAAAAAGTACCTTTCAGTGAAAGTCCTTTTTTGTACCCATGGTTTTTGTGCCAGTAAAGATCATAAAGATTATAAACGTTATCATCAACTAAATATGGCTCAAAAACTTGATGATACAAAATTGTCTGGCTTTCAAATAAAAAATGTGCTATTTAAATATATATTGTTCATTAGTACAGTGATACAGAATACTGAATGTACCCTTTGGCTGGTTAAATGGTACAAATTTGTACTTATTGCTGTTAGAAATGACTTTGTACTTCAGAGGGAACAAATCTGACCCCGTAAAGACCAATATTGTACCTTTGAGGGTACAATTATAAAGAGTGTACCTTCGAGTACAAAAAAGTACTCATATCGTACCTCTGTTTTTTAGAGTGTATGTCAGGACAAGAAAGACTTTCTTTATTTTATATATTTTTTATAAAAACCAGTATTTATGTTTAGTAAAATCAAGAAAGACCATATTTTATTTTTTATTAAAAAAATATTTATGTTAAGTTAATTTTTTATTTTTATAAAAAAAACCTTATTTTTTTAGGAAATAGTTCAACTTAATAGAGATAAATTGTTGCTGTTAAAAATGCATTTTCCAATAAAGGGAGTATTGGCAAAACTGGTTATAATGTTTATGTTAAGGCGGCGGGAGGTGGTGTCTGCAGCTGCTGAAAGTAACTAATAAAGTAACTTGTAAAGTAACTTAGTTACTTTTAAAATCAAGTAATCCATAAAGTAACTAAGTTACTTTTTAAAGGAGTAATCAGTAATCAGTAATCGGATTACTTTTTCAAAGTAACTATACCATCACTGGTTCTTATGCTGGAATGCAGTGTTTTCCTTTCTCCAGACATAACGCTTTTCATTTAAACCTAAAAGTCCTGTTTTGGTCTCATCCATCCACAAAACATTCTTCCAGTAGATTTGTGGCTTATCTACGTGATATTTAGCAAACTTCAGATGAGCAGCAATGTTCTTTTTGGAGAGCAGTGGCTTTCTTCTTGCAACCTTGCCATGTGCACCATTCTTGTTCAGTGTTCTCCTGATGGAGGACTCATGAACACCAATATTAGCCAATGTGAGAGAGGCCTTCAGTTGCTTAGAAGTTATCCTGGAGTCCTTTGTGACCACATTGACTATTACTAAGAGCCTTGTTCTTGGAATAATCTTTGTTTGATCTGTCTGACTGTGGATTGGTGGAGTCCACACCAGATGATAAGCCCACAACTCTTTTTCTGAGGTCCTCAGAAATCTCTATTGTCTGTGCCACTCACAAATATGTAATATTGGATCGTTTTCTTCAATAAATAAATGACCAAGTATAATATTTAGTTCTTATTAGTTTAGCTGGGTTCTCTTTATCTACTTTTAGGATCAGATGATGTTTTAGGTCATATTTCTGCATAAATAGAGAACATTTTAAAGGGTTCACAAGCTTTCAATCACCTCTATATCTTATAATAGTAAAGAAAATATCTGATTTCTCTACAGTAAAAGCGAAATGGTTATCCATTGGAGGCGCCCATTTTATTTATGAAGAAATAACAGCACATGCGTGCAGTATCTGAAAAATGTAGCACAGAAGTTCAGTTATTGGCGAAACCTCCGCTTTAAAGCTGGGGAATGTTTCACAGTCTGAATCATTAGAAGAAATCATTCCACATGATGGATAGAGCAAAGGAGTCCAACCATACGGTGCTGTGATTCCGCAATTAGACCCTTTACCCCATATATGCTTGGCAAGCTGTTCAGCCTGGTGCACTGTGACGCTCCCCATTAGTGAGAGGGAGACAGCGAGGGCAGGAGCGCGGCCTTTTATCATTCACCCCCGCGCCCCAGGCCAGCCGAGCCGAGCCGAGGCCCATACCAAACACCTCACATCTGAGCCCAGAATAGCACAGCAAATATAAAGCCTTGTGATTCTCAGAGAGAAGCCTGTGAGAACATTGAGACGGTGTGAGAAGTTGTTAGATTGGATATAACCTGTGGCTCAGAGCTCCAGTTCTTATTGGGCTGTGTTCAGACTGCAGGCAAGCCTGAACTGATTCTCAAACCAGATTGGCTGAGATGAGTTATCGCAATAATCAGGCCCATTATAAATCATCAAAATAACAGTAATTATAATGACAACATATGTTTTAAAGCATGTTAATAGATATAAGCAATACAAATGTAATTGATTTGCTTGAGAAAAAGATGATTGCTGCTCACGCTTCACATGCAGAGACTGAACATGAAAAAGAAACAACCTTTGTCCTATTAAAAATAAAATACATCTGTTTTCAGCTTAAATCCACCATATTTTAAACATTATGTTATGTACAGACCACAATTTAAAGTCATAAAAAAAGAAAATCAAGGTGGTATTAAGTGAAACCACTGAAGAACACATGTAATATATCCTAGGTATATGTTTCAAGTAATATTACTGTGGTATTATGGAGTAATGGAATGTGAAACCTAAGAAAAGTATCTATTCGGTTTTGCACAAACCAGAATTTGGCATCTTATATAAAACCAGCAAATTAAACTGTTATCAAGTGACATTATAGAATTCTCTAAGAAGCCCTTCCGTACTATTAATGGTGTAAATATCATGTTATATTATTGTCGCATTTAGGAGTAATGGGAGGTCAAACTTTGGAAAAAAGCTTTTATGTTATATGAGATGTTTGTTTTGTCTGGTCTTTAGTTTCATTTGTTTATATTTTAACATTTCTGTAATGTCCACAATTTAACACTAAGGACACCAAGAAATGAAGTGTTTCAGGTGTTATTTTCCACCATTTCCTCTGACATGTTTTACATTTTATCATAACTAAGTTTTGTTTTAAAATTCTCCACACATTCTCTATTTTCTTAACGGATGCAGGCAGGTCAATCCTGCCACTGTGCACTCCTTCTTGTCTTCCATGTCTTTCTAATATGTTCAGCATGTGGTTTTGTGTTGTCTTTTTGATTTTTGAAATGCCTGGGTGTCCCTGAAAAGATGTCGTCTTAAAGGCAGTTTATGTTGCTCTAAGATCTCAATGTACTTTTCTGCATTAAAGCTGCATCTCAGTCATGTAAATGGTACAACCTCATACTAGGACAGACCCTGGCTTTTGGACTTGTGGCTGATAACAGTCTTGATGGTCCTTTTTCACCCATTGCTTCCAAATGAAATCAGGAATATTAATTTTTCTAAACACAATAAACGTTTAAAGTCCATGAGATGGAGCTCAAAGCATGATTTGTCTTTACTGCAGTGGAGTAAACATCTCGTATAATGCTGCTTGAAACGTGCTATTTTTTTGGGGGTGAAAAAGTGATCACTCTGATTGATACTTATTAGATGTGTATTGTCAGTCTGTCTCTTTTGTGTGTGTGTGTGTGTGTGTGTGTGTGTGTGTGTGTGTGTATGTGTGTGTGTAATGGTTGTACAGGTAAGTGTGTGTGAGGCTTATCTGGACCCAGCAGCTGCAGCCCGTCAGTGGCGTCTCATCAGTCCACCCGGGTTCAGAGTGTTTAAACTTAGATTCAGCATCACTCTTCCTGCCTGAGTATTTGTGTGTGTGTGTGTGTGTGTGTGGGTGTGTGTGTGGGTGTGTTCACAGCCTGCAGAGCTGTCCTTTACTGCCTCACTGACTGCTACAACAAACTTACACACACACTTACACACACCATCGCTACAGAGACAGAGTACTGTAACAGCAGGACTGAGGAAATAACACTGCAGGACAACTATACACACACACACACACACACTCTCTACACACATACACACACACACACACTGGGTGGTTGCAAATGAAAACATACACAGTAGGACACTACACACACATACACACTCCACACATTACAGAATGACTGCACACTCAGACCAGGATGACTGCAAAACATTCCCAAACACACACACACACACACACACACACATTCATATACACTACACACGCTATAATATTACACACACTTAAAGATCCAACACTGATACACACATTATACGATGATACACTTTAACACACTAACACACACACACACACACACACACACACACACACACACTGTAGGATGATACTCACACACACAGCATTGAATGATACACTATAAGATGACACACACACAAACACACTACACACAATATAGAATAACACATAGCATATAATTATACACACACACACACACACTGTAGGATGATACTCACACACACAGCATTGAATGATACACTATAAGATGACACACACACACACACACACACACACACACACACAAACACACTACACACAATATAGAATGACACACATACCATAGGATTATACACACACGCACACAATGTAGGATGACATACTCACACACACTAAAGGATGACACACTGACAAACACACACACACACACACACACACACAATATAGGATAATACTCACAGCATAGAATGATACACTATAGGATGGCACACACACTACACACAATATAGAATGACACACACACAGTATAGAATGATACACACACTATAGGATCACACACACTACACACACAGCACAGAATGATACACACACTATAGGATGACACACTTGCACACTACACACATACACACAGCACAGAATGATACACACACTATAGGATGACACACTCACGCACACTGACACACACTATATGATGACACACTACACGCAATATAGAATAACACACACAATCTTGAATGATGCACACACTATATAATGACACTCGTACACACACACACACACACACACACACACTGTAAGATAACTCACACACTATAGGGTGACACATTTGCAAAGACACACACTATAGTATGACACTCACAAACAGTGACACACACACACACACACACACACACACACATAAACACATGTGAGCAGAACCGTCACTATAAGGAGCAGGGGGTTCTGAATTAATGACGATGGAGAAGCTGAGCACAGGGGGGCAAAGAGAGATGAGAGATAGAGGGATGAAGGATGAGAGAGAAAAGAGAGAGAGAGAGAGAGAGAGAGAGAGGGATGAAAACCCACTCTCTCTCAGCCTCAGTCACTCATCTCTGTGGACCTGTCTCTCAGAGAGATAGTCTGCTGTTAACCCCTCAGAGACGCTCCTCTTCACTTCATAAACTCATTCAGCACCGTGGACAGCGACACATATTCCACACACTCTACACTCTCTCCACACACTCCACACTCTATACACACTTCACACACTATACACATTCCACATACTATATACATTCCACACACTATACACATTCTCCATTCTCTCCACACACTCTACACATTCCACACACTCTACACTTTACACACATTCCACACACTCTACACTCTCCACACACTTTACACTCTCCACACACTCCACACATTCTTCACTCTCTCCACACACTATACACACTATGCACTCTCCACACTCTACACTCTCTCCACACACTCCACACTCTCTACACATTATCAACAAACTCCACACATTTCACTCTCTCCACGCTCTTTACACACTCTACACTCTACTCACTCCACACACTCTATACTCTCCATACACTATACACTCTTCACACTCTACACATTATCCACACTCTCCACACACTCCACACTCTCTAAACTCTCCACACACTCCACACTCTCTAAACTCTCCACACTCTCTCCACACATTCCACACACTCTCCACACATTCCACACACTCTTTACACTCTCCACACACTCTACACACATTCCACACACTCTACACTCTCCACACACTCTCCACTCCCCACACACTCTACACTCTCCATACACTCCACACTCTCCACACATTCCACACTCTCCACACACTCTACACTCTCCATACACTCCACACTCTCCACACTCTCTCCACACACTCCACTCTCTCCACACTCCCTACACACTCCACATATTACAATGTCTCCAAACACTAGATACACTCAAGACACTCCACACTCTCCAGAAACTCTCCACACATTCCACACTCTCCACATATTCCACACACTCCAGACACTGCACACACTTCACACATTCTCCACACACTGCACTCTTTAAACACATTCCATACACTCCACACATTCCACTCTCTCAACACATTCCACACTCTCCACACACTCCAGAAACTCCACACATTCTCAACACACTAGATATACTGCAGACACTCCACACTCTCCAGAAACTCCCCACACATTCCAAACTCTTCACACATTCCACATTCCACATTCCACACTCCACATTCTACACATTCCACACTCTTCTTACACTCCAAACTTTTCACTTTTTCAAAACACTCAACACTTTTCACTCTGCACACTCCATACTTTTTACACTCTGCACTCTCCACTCTGCAAATTCCTTCCATTCCACACTACACTCTCTTAAAACACACCACACATACTCTACACATTTCACCCTCTGCATGCATCTTAATACACTCAAAACACTCTTTCAATACACTCTTTACACCCTCCAAACACTCTCCACACTCTATTCCCGTTCCATATACTCCACTCTCCACACAGAACACTCACTGCACTCATTCCAGATGCTCCACTCTCAAGGACACTCCACACTTTCCACACACTTTCCACACATTCCACACACTTTACGCTCTCCAGACTCTCCACTCTCTCTCTACATTCTGCACATTGTCCACACTCTGCTGCATAGCTCTGATGCAGAAGCTAACGAGTCCCAGCAGCCTGCAGATCAATGCTTTATAAATTGTTGATCAATGGCAGCGGGCTGCTGCTGTCCATCAATTAGTGTTGAAACCTCTCGGGCTGCTGTTGCAGAGAAACATTGCCCACAGCAAATGATTGGGGCACAAACCAACCAAACCAACTCTCTCTCTCTATCTCTCTCTCTCTCTCTCTCTCATTTACATTTACAGCATTGTTGGCAGGAAGAGGTAGTCATAGTGGTCTTGCCCAAAGGGTACGAAATTGAACCTCATTCAACACATGGAGAACATTGGTGGTATCCATTACACTACACCAATCATCTTTCTTCTTTTTATTTTCTTTTTGACTCTCAGTAACAAAAAGTAATAAGTGATGTATTTATTTTAAGTGTTCACCATCACATCACTCAAATAAAAATATTTTCATGTAAACACACACTTTTATATTCATTGAGACACGTGGCAAAAATAGTTTATTTTATACATACTTACATTTTTAGGATTCTCTGGCTCAGGATTTATTTAGTCTGTCATATATCTTTTTGCACAGAAGTGTTACTAGTAAGAACGAGTCCAACCTTTGAGCTGGAAAGCCCCATTGGTTCATGAAGCCTAGCTTTGCTATCACTAGAAATAAATATGACTAAAAAACAAACAAAAAAAAAAAACAGAATAACAAAGAACAGACAAGGAACAACAAAACTGACAGTCCTGAAACAGAACAACACTGAAAATACCAAAAAATTACACAAGACATAAAACAAAGGAACACTCAAACAAAGGGGCTTATATACATGATAAAGGTGAGGAACACCTGGGACTAGTAACAAGAGGGCAGGGTTACAAGCAAGATGGGTAGGAACACAGATGTCAGAGCAGGGCTAAGGTGGAGAACTTAACTACAAAACGGTGTATGGTTCATACAGACTAACACCACGAAGGTTAGCTTGATATCAAAATTGGGAATAGGCGAAGGTGGTAACATTAGGATCATGAAATAGCGCTGATACTTTCCTCTCGTGCTTTGTGGAGTCATCTTCAGGTGAAGGCTGCACATTTTTCAGCATTTCTGCTTGTTTTGCTGGTTGTTGTAGGTTTTAGCTAGCCGGCTGGACTGTGGTTAGGTTAGCGTAGCTTGCTTTAGCTCAGCATTAGCTTAACGTAGCTTAGCCTAGCCTGGCTGGTAAGCGTTCTGGCTGTCAGATGGCATTAACCGAGCGATTTTCTTTCCCATTTTTCCACAAAAGACGAATCAGTGCTGCAGGCGAGTGTGCCGCGGCTGAGCGCTAGCCTGTGCTAAGCTAATGCTGCTGCGGGTGTCCTGTGTGTATACGCCATTACTCAACAACGTGTCGCTGGAGTGATACAAGTTTAGTGTGAGAAGGCCGTGATGTTATCACATATATCAGTGCAGCTAGAACACTTCTCAACCAATCAGATTGTGAGGTCGGAACTAACTGTTGTATAAAAGACAGTAACACAAGGCCATGTGCTCGAAGAGCACATAGGGAGGAAAACAAACAGAAACAGAAGGAACAGAAACGGAAATACACAAAACATCCAAAGGCTAAAGGTGTGACAGTTGCTAAAAATCTCTTTAATATTTGTGAATTTACACAGAATTCATTTAGCAATTTGTTACTGTGCTACTTTGCGCTTGTTCATGGTGTAGAATAGTGATCATTTTGTAGGGCTAACACTATGTTCCTGTCTCTAGCATTGTAAGCCTGTTGGGAGCATTGGCTAAAAGCTCTGTATGCACCTTATTCACTCTGCGCCTATGTTGAAACAATAGAAAGTCCAAGGTGTACGCTCCTAAACCAGAAATGACAAGGCAGCGAGGGAGCCGGCAGAATGTCCACCAGTATAAATGGCAGCGGCTGTGCGGAAAACGTACAACTCTCAGAATGAACAAAAATAAGGGCAGGATTCCCCGGCTGTTTTACTAAAAGGCTACAGCAGCTGGATTGAGGTAATTGCCTTTGTTTGCTTTATTGAAACCTTACATGCTAGCTAGCTTGCTAGCTAGTTAGTTACTAACTAACCTTGTGGCTGTAGAAAAATATTCTGTAGTTCGTCTAACTACAGTTCTCCTTACAGGCTTCACTGAACAACATTTGCAAGAAAAGTATGTATCCCTTTGGGATTACTTGGATTTCTGCATAAATTGGTCATTAAATGTGTTCTGATCTTCATCTAAGTCACAACATTAGTCACAACTGTCACAGTTGTGCTTTAAAATAACATAACACAAAAAATATATATATGTTTGCATGTTTTTATTGAACACAACAACATGTTAATATTCACAGTGAGGGTGGAAACGTATGTGAATCCCTAGGCTAATGACTTTTCTAAGAGCTTATTGGAGCCAGGATGTGATGAGATTGGATTTATTGGTTAAAGCTGCCCTGCCCTATAAAAACATGTAAAAATCTAACCATTTTGAGTTTGTTGTTCATAAGAAGCATTGCTTGATGTGAATTATGCTTTGCACAAAAGAGCTCTCAGAAAATCTATGATCAAGAATTGTTGACTTGCAGCATGAAACTGGAAAGGGTTATAAAAAGATCTCTAAAAGCCTTGATCTTCATGTGTCCATGGTAGTACAGACGGTCTACAAATGGAAAAGGCTCAGCACTGTTGCTACTGTCCCTAGGCATGTTCATCCTGTAAAGATGACTGCAAGAGCACAGCGCAGAATGATCAATGAGGTGAGGAGAATCCTTGAGTGTCAGCTAAAGACTTACAGAAGTCTCTGACACATGCTGACATTTTTGTTCACAAATCTACAATAAGGAAAACACAGCACACCATTGTCAAAACTGCATCCTGCAACCGCAACTGTGAAATATGGTGGAGGGGGCATCATGGTTTGGGGCTGCTTTGCTGCCTCAGTGTCTGTGAGCCAGGCAATCATTTTTTAGTGTGGGCGGGCAGTGTTTTTTTTCTCTCCTGGCAGGATGCATTCAGGAGCATCATGGCTCCCATTAAAACTCATTTCACCTCTGACTACTCTAAAGTATATCCATGTCTGGTAAAAGTAAAAAAAAAATGAAAATCTTGCCTGCTGTACAGTTTGTAAAAGTGATTTTAGCATTGCCCACGGGGGACTAAATGATTGCAAAAGGCATGTTGAGGTGAGTTAATTTTTTATTTTTTTGTACAGGAGATTAGAAGGGGGCTTCCAAGTCCAGGGCCTGGGGTACCTCCCTGAAATTAATTTCAGCAACTTGGGATGTCTGTTAATATGGCCAGAAAATGTGGACGTAGGTAAAAAAAAAAAAAGAAAGAGTTTTTCAGAATGCTTGGGGAGAATAGAGGTGGACTATTCAAAAATGGATAGCAAAATTAATACCAGGTTCTGAAATGCCTGTAATGACTTGCATCTCAAAAAATAACAAACTCTACTTCTCTCTCTCTCTCCCCCTCTCTTTCTTTTTCTTTCTCTCTCTCTTTCTCTCTGGGTAAAGGCTTAGCTATCCCAGTCAGCTGGGTGTAATTGAGAGAGCGAAGGCTGTCGGGGCTTATTCTGCCCTAAAGGAAAACTAATAGCCCTGGAGAATGAAAGAGAGGGAAAGAGAGCGAGAGAGAGTGGTAGAGTGCCAGAGGCCTCACTTAGAAGAGATGCAGGGAGAGAGATAGAGGGAGTGGAGGAGATAATAAGAGAGAGATGGATGCTAGCTGTAAAGAGAATAGCTGAATAGCAGAGAGCGCGAGAGACAGAATAAAAGAGAGAGAGAGAAAGAAAGTCTAAATACAGAAGCTAGCTATTGAAGAAGGAGAGATAGAATGAGGAAAAGGTCAGATCAGGTCAGGTGTCTGTCCGGCTTCTCCTCTGAGACCAGTCGTTCTTCAAGGGCCAGTTTAAACGAGTGTTAGCGTTAGCGTTAGCCTTAGCTGGAGGTTTGAAAGCAGCCGTACAGAAAGTCTCTAAAGGCTTAAGTTAAAAAAGCCCTCAGCTCTGCGGAAGTCGATATGTTTTGTTCCAAAGTTTTCAGGGGAAGCAAAACAAATTCTCAGAGCTGCGTATGAAAAAGGGGCCTCAGCATGCGGCCGGCAATTTATCACAGTTAGCGGTGAATCAGGCAGCGGCAGGAATCAGGGTAATTGCTGTGGAGCTCTGACAAGACTGTTCAGAGCCTGCAGAGTGGACCCGCCACAGACCTGAAAAACTTCAGCCCAGTCACAAATGATTAATGTAGATTGTCTTTTTTTTTTTTTTTTTTAGTATTTTTAGAATGTAAAGAGCTGCATGTAGACCAACTGCCAATCAGAAATTGTGGGAAATGATAGATAATGTCATGTTTTGCGAGAGTCCAGCTGACTACAAAAATAGCTAACAATGATTTTCCTTCCTTTATGGATTAAAAAAGGAGGTTGGTAGAATTTGAACTATTTTAAAGACTCTAAGGTACATACAGTATATTTACTTTGCCTTGAGGTCAGTTTTTAATATTGGTGTTTTCACTTGGGATGGACTTATTTTAATAGGTGAGGTGGAAAGGTGTAAAAAGTATTGTCATTCATTACACAGGTAGAAATACAGATAGTAGGGTTTAAAATAGTAGGGTTTTGTAGAAGTTAAAGTATCAACTAAAGCTTTTTACTCACATAAAAGTGTTAAAGTACTGGTTTCAAAACTAATTAAAGTATAAAAGTAAATGTAACACAAGGGAGAAAAATTGCGTCACAGGGTCCTAATACTGCACCACTCCCCCTCCCCAAAATGCATGACGTTTATGTACATATTCCCATTAAAAGTGAATGTATTTTAGTATAATGCAAATATATCGCTCCTCGATCATCTTCATACTAGGCTACATATATCTGCTATGTTCTTACTGGAGGGGGGGGGGGGGGGGCGTGACGTGTGCAGGTGTGCTGGATCAAGTTAACCAATAGGGTGTCAGAATGATATATGTTTATTCTTCTCATCCAACCACAATCAGATTCTCTGTATCTGGATGGAGAAATTTATCTAAATATTTTGTTAATGATGAGAAGCCAGAACGAAATTTGAGTAAGGAGGCTATTTTTAAAATTTAAGGAGAAGAAAATACAGATAATAAAGTGAAAATGTAAGAGGTAGAAAAATAATTACTAGATAACCAAAATTTCTACTTAAGTAAGGTAACAAAGTATTTGTATTTCATTACTTGACACCACTGCTGAGGTGGCATGAAGTAACTATTAGTGGACATCCCCAATATTTTTAGCTACCTCCAATTATGCCATGTCAGTTATTTTTTTACCTGACTGCACCATCATGTATTATTAGAGATTCTGGAGCTTTTTACATTCAGTAAAACAAACAATAAAAATAATGACAGTTTATGTTAAAAGACATTTGAATTGCAATGTGTAAATATTCCATCAAATACAGTACTTTTTTTGTACTTTAAAGGGTCAGATTTGTTCCCTCTGAAGTACAAAGTCATTCCGAACAGAAGGAAGTACAGATTTGTACCATTTAACCAGCCAAAAGGTACATTCGGTATTCTGTATCACTGTACTAATAAACAATATATATTTTTATTGCACATTTTTTGTTTTAAAGCCAGATCTTTTTTTTAACTTTTACCAGACATGGATATACTTTAGAGTAGTCAGAGGTGAAATGAGTTTTAATGGGAGCCATGATGCTCCTGAATGCATCCTGCCAGGAGAGAAAAAAAACACTGCCCGCCCACACTAAAAAATGATTGGCTGGCTCACAGACACTGAGGCAGCAAAGCAGCCCCAAACCATGATGCCCCCTCCACCATATTTCACAGTTGCGGTTGCAGGATGCAGTTTTGACAATGGTGTGCTGTGTTTTCCTTATTGTAGATTTGTGAACAAAAATGTCAGATTTTGAAGCATGAAGTTCTTGACACATATTCAGTTGATGAGAATGTTTATAATCTTTACTGGCTCAAAAAGCATGGGTGCAAAAAAAGAACTTTTTTGTACCTCAACATAAGGTACAGCCCCAGCGACAAGCTTTGTACTCAAATCTGTACTTATTTTTCTTAGTGTGTAGTGTATAAATCGAGCAGCTACTCCCAGCTCAATCCTTTATACTAATCATTGTACTCCTGTGCAAATCTGCTGTGTATTTTCCTTTTGTCCTGTAGTAAAAATACATTTAAAATACACCCACAGGTAACAATAATTTTAGTTGAAGCCGTCACAGTTTTACTTTAGGGTCTAATAGCTGGAAATAGCTGGACACTCTCCTTCAGAATTTTTTGGTAGACAGACCACCACCATGTTTTACTGAAACGCGGTGTTACTTTTACGCCAGACGCACACCTTACAAAATGTTACAATTTTGTCTTGTCATTCCACAGTATATTTTCCCAAAAGTTTTGGGGATCATCAAGATGTTTTCTGGCAAAATTAAGACGAGCCCTAATGAGTCATGAATGCTGACCTTAACTGAGGCAGGTGAGGCCTGTAGTTGTTTGGATGTTGTTGCTGCACCCTTGGGGTAATTTTGGTCGCCCGGTGACTCCAAAACATTAGAAACATTAGGCTTTATAACATTTTTTTATTTGGCATGATGTCTAGCTTGTGATTATCTTTTGGTATACTTCACTTTGTCAGGCAGGTCCTATTTAAGTGATTTTTTGATTGAGAACAGGTATGGCAGTAATCAGGCCTTGGGTGTAGTTAGAGAAATTTACCTCAGGTGTGAAAAACCAAAGTTATGTTTTAGCTGGGGGGTTATGTTTTACACAGGGGAAAACTTGTTTTTACACCAACAATAAATAAGTTAGATACAGAACCACCTACATAATCTGTTGTATCCAAAATGTTGTCTGAGGGGAGTCAGAATTTGGTTTTAGTGATTCTCTAAAATGGTGTTTTTACACTGCAGAGGAACCAAAGCACGGTTCAGTTGATCCGGACTGAGAATACCTCTTTTGTTCAGACCAAATTTTGGACCTTTGTCCCAGATGGCAGTTTCTGGCACCTTTCGTACTTGTAGTTTTGGTTTTGTTTATAGCCTGAATGAATAAGGGGGATGCATACATATCTGTAGGTGAGAGAGAGTGAGAGAAAAGGAAAAAGAAAGATTTTTATGCTTTTATCTCTACTACTCTGTACATCTGTAGGCCAGTATTCCTCTAAGCTCACAACCGTAAAATAAAGTTATTTTTTTTAAAGCCTGCCCGCCCTTTATCTCTCTCTCTCTCTCTCTCTCTCTCTCTCTCTCTCTCTGCAGATGTGAAGATATCTGGGCGGGTTTAGAGATGGCTTCCTATGTCTCATCTGCAATGCAGGTTCTAAAAATAAAGCCACTCAGAGAAAGTGCTTTAAATAACCTTGCAGTAACCTCACATAAACCAGCCCACAGCTCTCAGTCTGCTGCTCGCTCATTAGCGCAGAGGCTTGTCTGGCCTGTAGGGGGCAGTAACACAACAATATCCCAGATATCCCAGTAATGATTCGGGAACATGTTCTTCACTCACTGGCCACTTTATTAGAAACAACAACCCTTGCTCTTCACTTACTGACCACTTTATTAAAACCCCCTCCCTTATTCTTCCCTCTTTGGCCACTTTATTAGAAACACCTTTCTTGTTCTTCACTCACTGGCGTGGTTATTAGAAACACCTCGCTCGGTTTTACGCTTATTGGCCACTTTATTAGAAACTTGGGCTGTCAACGTTAAAGCGGTAACGCTCGTGATTAATTTGTAATCAGTAATGTGTCTTACTTTTTTTAAGTTAGCAGCACCTTAGCAACCACCTAGCAACCACTTAGCAACACCATAGCAAGCATCACGGATACTATAGCAACACCTAGCAATACCTTAGCAACCACTTAGCAACATTATAACAAGCACCACGGAGACCTTAGCAATCCCTTAGAAACTGCTTAGGTTAATCACGCCACCAAGTTTTACCCCAACTTCTGCCGTAATCTGCCCTGCCCTCACTCAACACTTGAATTTCTTTCTGGAGCGCTTCGCTTGTGATCTGGTCTCGATCCAACCCAGCTATCAAATATACTCCTTTTTATCTGAGCTAAACTGCTGATGAGGCGCAGTTTAATCTGATATATTAGCTAGACAATATACTGCTATAAGCAAACGCTGTCTCTCCTGCTCCATACTGTTTACACACTAAGAGTGCAGTATGTACAGTGTTCACTGTTTGCAGCTGCACATCTCCGTTTAATACATCTATGCTGCTCATCCCATTGAAAACACTGTGTTTGAAAGCGCATCTGCACATTTCCTGCGTTCTCTGTTAAAGCAGCTTCTCTATATATTTACTTTCTCGCTCCCATACCAGACAGCTCTGACCAATCAGAGACAGAAGGACGAACCACATCCAACAGGATTAACTGTGGATGCCGTAAGAGGAAGCTGTCTGAAAGGGATGTTCGGGTGCTAACCCGGATTTTATACAAAAAACATAAAACTACGGCTGCCCAAATCACGGCAGAATTCTATGTGCACCTCAACTCTCCTGTTTCCACCAGAACTGTCCGTCAAGACCAAGAAAATTTTGTGGTCTAAAACCAGGTGTTTCAGTTTTACTGTCCAACCCCTGTAAGTGCAAAAGCCTCAATCTCCAGACAGACAACAGAAAGGTGAGAGTGGGTTTATATTCTGCTGATGAACTCAAGAGATGGACTGAGGGCAGGGAGGGCAACCACCCCCTTCTGTGTCCTGTATGGTCGAAAAAGCGGCGCTACAATGCCCTTCTTGTGGAAATAGATGATTGAGTCCCCCTCTTGGTGGCCTTTCAAGTTGAGAAAATGGGAAGTGGTGCCCTATAGAGACCTTCCACAAGTGAAAAAAACATAATAAAGAGCCTGGTCAGGTGCTTCTCTAATGGAAACCATTGGATAAAATGGTATGTGGGGCTCTTTAGGCACCTGTAAAACTGTTTTTGATCATACAAGAGAAAGTAAATTGCAGCCAATTATGACAATTATGAAATAAAACTTATTCCCATTCTGTTTCCAATCTGTTTCATCTGATTTTTAAGGTTTAGCCACACCCTCTCTAGAAGGTACAGACACCAAGTGGTGCATTTTTCTCCACTCCTACCTTTCAAACAGTCCGAGTCCACCACTGCTACATTCGGACCCTCGGGGTGTTACGGGATAAACATGATCCCAGAGGCAGGTTCTGAGGAGAATCACTCCTGACAGTATAATTGCATTCAAGCCTGGGTTTAATCTGTGCCTGCAAACACCACGCTTTAGAGCGTTCTTCAGAAAAGGACCGGCCACCTGCATCACACAGGCCATTACAGCCTTTACAACAACATCTCCGCTCAGCAGGAAGAAGCCTTGATCCTGTGGCCTCTTAAAAAAAGGCCTGGCAAATAGGTATTTACTGCAGGAAGCAATTCAGTGAGCACAGCAGCCTCCTCCTTTCTGTACAGCTGACCTCATCTAAAAGCCAGAGTGCACCGAAGATCCTCACCTAAAGACCCTCCATTCTCCAGCTGCATACACTTAATGGCCACTTTATCAGAAACCCCTCGCTTGTAACTCAAGGTGTAGCTCATCTGCTGATGTGAGGTTTGGGTTATCCATCTACCAGGCCTTCATCAACAGTTTCTGACTTTCTAATAAAGTGACCAGTCAGTGGAATCCCTAGAAAGTAGTTTCTATTAAAGAGTCCAGAGATTGGAATCCCAAGCGTGGTGTTTCTAATAATGTGGCCAATAAGCAGAAGTACAATGTGCTTAGATATTTATAATAAAGTGGCCACTGAGTAAAAGCACAACATGGGTGTTTCTAATAATGTGACCAGGAAATTGAAACCCAAACAATGAATTTCTAATAAAGTGGCAAGCAAGCAAAAGCACAACAGAGGTGTTTCTAATAAAGTGGCCAGTGAGTGGAATTACAAGTGAGGTGTTTCTAATAAAGTGGCCAGTAAGGAAGTAAAATGTACATAGGTGTTTCTAATAAAGTGGCCACTGTATGGAAGTAAAATGTATGTAGGTTTTTCTAATAAAGAGGCCAGTGAGTGGAATTACAAGTGAGGTGTTTCTAATAAAGAGGCCAATGAGGAAGTACAATGTACATAGGTGTTTCTGATAAAGTGGCCAGTGAGTAGTAGTACAAAGTAAATAAGTGTTTTTTTTATAATAATATGGCCAGGGAGTGGAATCTCAAGCTATTGGGTGTTTCTAATAAAGTGTTCAGTCAATAGAATCCCAAGGGAAGTGTTTTTAATAAAGTGGCCAATGCATAGAATCACAAGTAAAGAGTTTCTAAAAAAGTGGCCAGTGAGTGGAATCACAACTGAGGTATTTCTAATAAAGTGGCCAGTGAGTGGAATCCCAAGTGAGGTGTTTCTAATAAAGTGGCCAGTGTGTGGAAGCACAAGAGTGGGTGTTTCAAACAATGTGGCCAGTGTGTGGAAGCACAGTGTAGGTGTTTCTAATAAAGTGACCAGTGAGTGGAAGTACCAGAGTGGGTGTTTCTAATAAAGTGACCGGGTAGTGGAATCCTGAGTGAGGTGTTTCTAATAAAGTGGCCAGAAAGTGGAACCTCAACCGAGGTGTTTCTAATAAAGTGGCCAGTGAGTAGAAGTACAATGTACTGTATATAGATGTTGCTGACAAATTGGCCAGTGAGTGGAACCTCAAGCGAGGTGTTTCTAAAAGGGTGGCCAGTCAATAGAATCCTAAGTGAGATGTTTCTAATAAAGTGGCCAGTGAGTAGAATCCCAAGTGATCTCGTTCTAATAGCGTGGCCAGCAAAATTGGATCTATTATTTCTATTGTCTCCTGGTCACTTTTTATAAAAAGTCCACAGTGTGGAACCCCTAGCAAAGTGTTTTGTATAAAGCACTTAGTAAGTGTAATCAAAGGAAAAGTGTTTCCAATAAAGTGGCCAGGGAGTGGAAATCCAAGTGACCTCTTTCTAATAAAGTGTCCGGTAATATTTTATCTACTATTTCTATTGTCTCCTGGTCATCATGAACCCGCCCATCAAGCATCAGGGCTGATGGAACATTTTCACATCTTCACACAGATACGAGGTCTTCTTCTGACAGCGATGTCACACATTTATGAAGTTATATAAAATGTAATCAGGTAGACCAGCCTGAATTGCGTCCCACCCTCTACGACACATTCTATTTCTTTGAGGCTTTACACCATTGAGATATACCTCCTGCTCACACACACACACACACATACACGCTCACAAAAAAGCAAATGGAAAAGCAGTGAGTGAGAAAATGATTTTATCTGTGTGTCCTCGGCGGAGTCGGAGACAGATCATTCAGTGAATCCGTGTGGGATAAATTATTAGCCGTCTTTATCCGGGGAACACGCTGCCACTGCCCTGATGTTACAAAGGAAGGCAGAGAGGAGTGATGGAAGGGGATTGATGGAGGAGAGGGAGCCAGGATAGGCCTATAGAAGCGCTGTAAATGATGAGGGGCTGAAGATTTATATAAGGGTTTCAATTTGACAGGTTTGAATCCTCCAGTCTGATAGTCAAATATAGAGAAACTCTGCTCATAAATGGGGAGAATGTGGAGATTTTGCTTGAGAAACTTCTTCCATTTCTTGGTATAATTTAATATCCTTATTTCACCCTGTTCTTAAATCACCAGGATCCAATAGGACCACCATAGAGTGAGTACTATTTGGGTGGTGGGTCAATTTTAGTACTACAGTGACATTGGTATGGTGGTGGTGTATTAGTGTGTGTTGTACTGGTATGACCGGATGAGATACAGCAGTGCTGCTGGACAGGATTACTTTCTCAATATTTCACACTTCTACTTAGTGATAAAACACTTGCATCCGGATTGCACTTAAAAAAACAAGACGACCAGTGAGTTTTTGGGCTTTCTCGGTCACGACATCCCGTTCAGTAGCTCCTCCATTTCCACTTGCTGTTGTGTTTACATGGATCTCCATGGAAATGCGCACCAAAAGTGTAATTACAGTTCAGCGTAAAACAGTAGGTATTTCAGCCTTTTTTTTCTCAGAGGACGTCTGAGAAAAAAAATATACGTACATGGTCGTTCCAGACGGGAATAAAATCAAAGAGGACCCCCATACAAGAGAAAATTACCCAGGACCCCCTGAGAAACGAATCCCATCCGGATAGGGATAAGAATAATCCGCGATGACTGCGATAAACAACATCTGATCTGTGTGTGCAGACAGTCACTGTGGTCAACGCGAGGATAAACAACGTCTATCGTCATATATCTGTCCAGAAGGTTTGGTGTCGAGGTGTGGGGTGCAATTTTGTATGATGCCAAATAACATTTGGTCTTTATTACAGGCAGTTTGACAGATCAATCTCAAAAATCTTCAGTGCACCTTAAAACCGGTGCATTTTATGTACGAATTCCACCAGTCAGGATGTGAGGAGCAGTAAAGCCACTCCACTGAAGTACAGCATTATACAAGTGAGTTTTCAGTAAAGTTTCTTCAGCACTAAGGCTGTGTGCAGCAGCATTAGCATTATCCGCTAACTGCAGCGATAGCTCTTTCGCCATTCAGAGGTGAGTATTTTGGACTTGAATTTTTGAACACTCAAGGTTCCTCAATCTAGCACTTACTTATTAGGCAGCATTTACGTCCCACTAGCGTTGCGGTTAGTGGCTAATGCTAATGCTGCTGCACCCAGCCTTAGTGCTGGAGAAACTTTACAAAAAATTCACCATTATAATGCTGTACTTCAGCGGAGTGGCTTTACTGCTTCTTAATACCCGACTGGTACTATACTTATAGAATACATAAAGTCACCAGATTATGAGGCATACTATCGATTTTTGAGAAAAGGCTAATGCTACTGCTGCTGCACCCAGCCTTAGTGCTGGAGAAACTTCACTAAAAACACATCCTAACTCATCCTAAACTCAAAATATTGAAAATCTAAGCTTACTAAGCACTTTTCTTACCCAAATAAACAGTTTTCAGGAGAGAAATCTGTGTGGATTAACATCCTCGTTTGACTTTGAAAGAAAATGCTTTTTTCAAAGCCGCTTCCCCCAGCTTCCCCATTGGAAGAGAAACATGGAGACACCCTTGCTCACTTCGATGTAGGCATCCTTACTAGTGTTGCTTAGGGTGACCAAACGTCCATATTTCCCGGGACATGTTCGTATTTCACGTCCTGTCCTTTTTCAGAAAGTATGGAAATGTCCTGGTTTTTAAATTACCTTCATTGGACCAGAGAGCAGTAGACAGCGTGACTGTCAGCGTGGAGCCCTCCCTCCCCCCCTTCCGGTGCAGTCTCACAGTAAGAGCATACACAACGCTCCACCCCTCACCCCCCGCTACCAGGTGTCCTGGTTTACCCAAATGAAAATATGGTCACCCTAGTGTTGCTAAATGTACTTTATAATCCTTATGTATGACAATAGACCAGAAAATAGACACTCATTAATAGCACACCTTACACTTCAAAAAATATAGTACATTCCGATGTGCTGTTTTAACAGGACAAACCTTGTCCACATACAACCTGACAAGCACTGTAATGTGCTAATGTAAATGATTGAAGTGAAGGAAGTGCTATCCAATTGTGACCAAACCTGTAAATCTGCTAATTCAATGTGGAAGCGCTGTATTATTTTCGAAGGTTTCTCTTACGCAGTGGAGCTAGGTAAAAAAATCCTGCTAACTCCCTTCAGCAGCCGCTCATATACACTCTCCACCCTGCCTTTTGAATCTGCTCCCCTTTGTAATATCCCCTCCTTACATCTGTGTAAAAATGCTTCCTCTAATACCGCACACCGTCGCCATTGTCGGCGAGATACAGCTGTGAAGTGCGTATTCACCACCCAACGCCGCTCATTTAATGTATCAGCACCGGGCCCCTTCCTAACAACACCCGCGCGGCAGGACGGCTCGGGTACCAGTGGGATAATAGGAGCCCGAACAGGCCTCCTGTCTTTAACCGCACTCGGAGCCCGAGCTCATTTGCATATTAATGACATTTTCATGCTACGTTTCACTTTATGCAATGTCACAAAACGGAGGGGGGAAAAAGCCATCAGCATAATAACAAGCTGTAAAGGTAGCGCCTTAGCAAATCATAATCGTGCGGCAGTGAATTATATAGCCGGCACCGTCTCCCAGCAAGGGGTGAAGACGTGGACCAAATGAGCACGGGGCGCAGGAGAGAGATAAGTGGCGACGATAGTTATGAAGACGAGGGAGCAGCAATAAAGAGTAAAAGCAAGCAGCCGTTTCCGGAGGAGTGTGTGCGGAATGGCAATGAGACACGGTGGCGTTTTTTTTTTTTGTGAGTCGGCTTCGTTAATGTCTCACGCGTGCGTCTTAGACTACAGGTTAACTGCTTTGAAACCATTAGTACATCTGAGAATTATACCACAGGTAGTTCGTCACCCCACTGCTCATTGAGCTCCATTGGCTACCAGTTGATGCTTGTATCAAATTTAAAGCTTCTACAATCGCCTACAAGGTGACGACAGAACAGCTCCTTACTACCTGCACTCACTCCTGAAGGCTGCACTTTACTCCCGGCCGCTGCGCTCCTCCAATTAACGTCGCCTCGCTTTACCAAACAAACATTCACACAAAGCACACAAGTCCAGACTGTTCTCATACAGAGTTCCCCAATGGTGGAACAAACTACCTTCCACTACCAGATCAGGAGAATCTCTCGCTATCTTTAATAAACTCCTGAAGACAGAGCTCTTCAATGAGCACTTACTCTCTTAACTACTTCTAACCTCATTTTCTTCTTCCCCTCCTTCCTACTTTCAATTAGTGCTGGGGTGCCAGTTACATCCTAGGGGAAGAAGACTAGCTTCTGACCTAATGATTTAGGAACTTAATGACTTAGACATCTGACTTCTATGTCCTTGTGTATATGGAAGCTATAAAGCACAGCTGAGTAGGAAAGCGCAGCGACTCGGTTCTGAAACATCAGCTCACAGATGCCTTGTGCTGATCGACATCACCCTAGGAGTGATGAGGAAAAAGAGCGCCATCTACCCACCCAGAGAGAGCCAGGTCAATGCTGCTGATGGCAAGCTACATGAAAAGGATTCAAACCAGCGATCTCCTGATCACAGTGGCAGTGCTTAGACCGCTGGACCACTCAGAGCCCATGGATTGTAATTTTTAAGGTTCTATTACTAATGAAGCATTTTGTATGGAGATAAATACTGGAGTATTGTGAAAATGTTTTAAATATCGTGAACGTTTAAATACAGTATTTTAACCATATCACCCAGGCCTAGTTTATACTGTCCGCAACGTCCCAATGCTTTCTGCTTGGAGCTTGTAGAAATCGACTGGACACTTCTCACATCCAGTCCTTCAGCAGTGAAGAGGATCTAAAGGGTCTAAAAAAAACTTCATGGACAACTGAAAAAGAGAGTAGAAGGATCATCTCAACCTTTCCAAACAGTGAGGAGATACACAGTGTTTTGTGTGTATAGCTGCCGCTCGAGAGTTGAAGCTTTCAGAAAACAATTGACGATAAGAGACTGAATGCTTCCAAAAAAGCAATTTGCGTTATCATTAAACCTGAAAAGAAGAAGAGGAAAACTAATTCCCACGAAACTTCAGATTTCTGCATTAAAATGCATCACAGACACTGACGAGTTTTATCAACCGCTCTCTTTCTCTCTCTTTCTCTCTCTCTCTCTCTTTCTCATCAATCCCTAACCGTGCTGGGACAGCATTGTTTCACAGGTCAATTAATTCTAATTATCGCATGTCAATTTAATCTAGCTTTAAACTGCCAGATGGACACTTTATAAAAATTTCATTAACCTCCCAATTTCTAATCTCTCCACCTCATCAGACAGGGCAACTTGGAATGCCTTTAGTACAGGTAGCCCCCCAGGAGTGATCTGAGGGGAAGGGGCTTCATCTTTTACTCATCTGTAGATCTTTAAAAACTCAGGTTAAAACAATAAATTTAATTTAATAATTTATTCATTAATGTTAATTTCCATTAACTTTGCAATGAATATACAAATTATACTTTGAACCAATGTAAAAATCTACTTAAATTAATAACAAAATAATAAAAGAATACTGAAGTCATCCAGACTATGAAGGAACACATAAGGGATCATGTAGTAACTTAGAAGTGTTCAACAAACTAAAATACTCTGTACAGCATTTAGGTGCTCTTATATGAGGTGCTGATAACTTGTGGTTTTTGAGGCTGGTAACTCTGATGAACGTATCCTGCACAGCAGAGGTAACTCTTGTTCCTCCTTTCCTGGGGTGCTCCTGATGAGAGCCAGTTTCATCATAATTTTTTTTTTTGATGGTCTTTATGACTGCACTTTCAAATAAAATTTTCAGGTTGACTGATCTTCATTTCTTAAAGTATTTTTTCTTTACTTTAGTTGAGTAGTTCTTGCCATAATCTGGATTAAAACATTACTCAAATAGAGCTTTTACCTGTATACCAATTCTACCTCTTTACAACTGATGCTCTCAAACACATTAAGAGACAAGAAATTCAAGTAATTAACTCTTGATGAGTTTAGCACAGCTGTTATCTCATAAAGCTGACATAGAATATCCAGCCAAAATGTGCAAAATCTAAGCAAGAGGATCTACTTTTAAGAATCTAAAATCTAAAATATATACTGATTTGTTAAACTTTTAGTTTATTTTTGTTTGGATGACGTTAGTATTAATCTACAACTCAGAACATAAAAAAAAACTCTGAATTTAAGGTGTGTCCAAACTTTTGACTGGTACTGTATATTTTTTGCTTTAGTTCATTTAAAACCAATCAAATATTACTTTACTCAAGAACAGTAAATGACATTCAAATTGAGTATAAAGAAAGGTTGTTTCTCACATAGTTTAAACCTTTTTTTTATTACATCCAATTTTTTGTTTAGAATAAACTAATACATTTTTGTCAAGTTCTTTTTCTCCTATTTAATACATATTAAATATATCTTCATATATTTTTATCTTTTAAACTTAGTTAAAAAAAAAACTGAATAAGTGACTATACTTTAATTGCATTCCTTGAGCACTTTAGTGTAGCTATGTAGCTTAGTCGCTCAGAGAAGGTAGCCTGTGGGGAGCGACTACACACTGATGGCGGCTGAGGGGGGACCAACAGTGGTGCCAGGAGCCAGTGGGAAGAGTAGGAGAATGGCTGCAGAAAATCTCCAGATGGAGTGATCTGATTTGAAGTAAAATTTTATTTAGTGAAATTACTGTATTTATTTTACGTTGTTTTAATCTGGAATATTTGTGCTTTTATGGAAATTAAATCAGCTTTGAAGCAGAAATCATAATTTTTTATTAGACCAACATAACAATGCACTTCAAATCAAATACATGGGTGACTTTTATCACTATCTTGACTGGCACAAGATCAATTGATTCTCTGCTCTCTTGGATCCACAAGTGACAAAGTTCTGACAGTTTAAAATGGCAGAGGACAAGATAGGACCTCAGGAGTGAGAACATCCTTTTGAAGAGAACAGTCGATTCTGTTTGAGGCAGTTCGTCTGAAACTGAGAACAACCTTGAGCTGACATTTCAGGCACTGATCCAAAGCACTGTCACTCAGTTCAGTGCAGTCTGCAGCCAAGCGCTATTCAGAGGAGAATACCCTCCACACCCAGCCAGAGTTAAAATACACAGACTAGTGTAGCATTTAAATCACAATTACAACTGTATGATAGTGCTATTAATTACTGTAATAAACTGATTTTATCCAAACCCGAGTAAAACTAGCACTTACACCAGGATTCAATTGACATTAAAACAAGGTACATGATCCACGTAAAACTGGAATCAGGATCTAACTAAAACTGGTTCATCATACTTGATTTTTGAGTCATCAGTCATTGTGCTGTTCACACTATACAACTAGTTGTGCTAAAACCACGACTCCTTCAATTATTGAGACTTTCAAACTACATGACTGATTAGCGCCACGGGCTCACAAATTTCTTGCTGTGAGAAATTGCTGACTCACAGCTCTCCAGAAACTCGTTTCGTCACGAGAACACACCTGAACTAAACACTTGAGAACTAGTGATACCATACCAGAGAATTTCTATAGAGGAGAATACACACTTGCAGTATCAATCAGAGTTTATAAATGTCTGATCAGATTTATACTAAAATATTTACTTATGTCTTTAACACAGAACTATGTCAAATGTTTCAGGACTGCGAACATCATTTTTATCATTTTAACTCCAGTTATAAGCCTATTAAAGTCTATTGTTTTTTTTTAAATTAATTTTAGAATGTCTAGTTGTGGTCTCTAGTATGAATGAATGCCATGTGATCTGTCGTTTGTGATAAAAAGTGCTCCAGTTTTTCTCTATAGCCCTCCTTTAGATCACTGAATTACTGGTCTCTGAAGAAAGACAGGCTTTCCGCTTTCTCATTAATATTTATACATGCAAATATATCGCCTCTCATTGGCTAACAGCACTGCAGCAGAGAACGCCTACCTGCCTTCCCCCTACAGTCAGTTTTGCAGCTCTAAAACTCAAAGGACAAAATGTTTTCAGAGATACTGCCTTAGTTATAAAGATACAGAACTGAGTGCTAGATAAAGTTAAGCCTTAAACTTGACGTCAAACTCACAGCGTCGCTCAGAGAGCTGAGAAAAAAATGTTATCAATGCTACGGAAAACATGGCAGTGTAAAACTTGTTTTCTGTAAATAAACTGAAATATACAGGTGCACTTTCTAAGCTTTTTCTGTAAAATACATTATTCTACTTTCTAACATGAAAGAAATACTCAGAAAAAGTAGCTTTTTGGCTTAATTAAAACAATCCAATAAAGAAAAGTGGATCAAAATTCCTCCATAGAGATGTGAAAAACTTGTTGCCAGTTATCAGTAAAGCTTGACGCTAAGGGTGAAACAATAAAGTTATTAGATTTAGGGTGCAAAAACTTTTTTTCACACAGGGTAGATTGGATTGGATAGTTTTTTTTTTCCTTTAATAAATAGATCTATTCTTTAAAAAGTGTTTTTTATATTTACTCAGGGTGTATTTGTCTGATATTAAAGTTTTATATTAAAATCCAGTATGACAAAAAAGCTAAAACAAAAAAAATCTTTAGGGGGCGGGGAAATATTTTTCACACCACTATATATGAAACTACTGGTACTACTATCAGCTACTGACAACATTTGTTGTAACAACAAAGTAAATTAAACTAAATTGACAAAAAAAAAATTGTACGTTAAATGTTTAAAAGAAAATATTTTATTATGAATTTTAAAGTGTATAGAAACAAAAGCTGTAGATTTTAAATAGCATTAATTTGTCCATTTAATTTTTTTACCAGTGCAAAACCTTCTTAGCATTGATAAGTATTAGTATATGAAAATTGTTGAATCATTGAAACATTTTGAATTCTAGTTTCAAAAAAAGTTCAGTATACAGTATCCAAGATCCCTCCTGCATTCAGACCAACAACAGCATACAGAGAGCAATTAGCCAACATTTAGCAAGCACAGAATATTTACCCAGAATGCCAATGAACATCCTATAATAGTTTTCCCAGCACGTAAGCTTTTTTTCCTGCTAAAATGTTGTTCTGAGATAGCAGCTACATCCCTTCCTGCTCTGGGCATCAGTGTGCAGATGTTAGGTCTGTCAGCTACACTGCCTGCTGAGCAGGAGGGCCCACAAGCTCAGCATTCAAAGTCATGGAGGTGAAAGAATTTACATCCTGCCACCAGATAAAGCCTGGGGCACATCCCACCTTCATGCTGCCCTTTGCTCCACCTTTCCTTATCTGGCTGTTCTGCTTGTCGGAGTTTTAATTGAATTTCCAGTTGAGGTCTTATCACGCCCCTGCATGCCTGACTAGCCCGCCGATCCCCTGAACGTACGCAAATCCACACTCAACTTATCTGCTCTTCCATTATTCCCACACAGTTCTTCTGGTTCTAGGCGTCTAGCTGGGTGGAAGTGTCTAGCTGGTTCTTCAGCCAGAGCTGAGCTGAGAAATATTATAAGCTCTGATCATCAGATTTCTGCAACTAGACATAAAATGATGTTGTGATTAGAGATGCACAGAATATTTGCCAACCAAAATGATTCAGCTAAAAGTGGCAAAAGCGCGTTTAAGATGTTTGGGTAAAGAAGTGATTTATACCAAACAATGAACTTATACCAAACAATGGCTAATTTATTTTAATTTATATTTTAATTCACAGTGTTTCCTAAAGTTAGGATTTAGCAGGGACTGTGGGAGAGAGCCAACAGGAAGAGGTAATAAACACTAGGTTCAAGTAAATGATTACACTCTACACCTTTAATTTAAATCAAATTAAATTACATTAAGTTACATTTTCATACCTGTTTTCCAGCATAACAATTCAACTTACACAGGACTAGAACTTGACTTGAGTGACTTCAGTGGCTATGCTAAGGCACATGTATGATTAGAACAGCTGTACTGAGGTAAATACATGACTAAAAGTGCAGTGCTGAGGTAAATGTGTGACAAAAATATCACTGCTAAGGCACATGTGTGATTAGAATAGCTTTACTAAGGTAAATGTATGACTGAGAATGCACAGCTGAGGTAAATGTGTGACTAGAATAGCTCTGCTGAGGTACATGTACAATTAGAATAGCTCTACTGAGATAAATGTAACTAGATGTAACTGAGGTAAAAAAAAAAACTAGAATACTAATGCTGAAGTAAATTTATGACAAAAGTGCACTTCTGAAGTAAATGTATTAATAGGACAGCACTGCTGAGGTACATGTATGATTAGAATGGCTCTACTGAGGTGAATATATATGACTAAAAGTACACTGCTGAGGCAAATGTGCAACTAGAATGATGCATGTATAATTAGAATAGCTCTACTAAGGTAAATGTATGACTAGAATACTAATGCTGCAGTAACTATATGACTAGAATAGCACTGCTGAGGTACATGTGTATGATTTGACCTGCTCTACTGAGGTAAATGTATGAATAAAAGTGCACTGCTGAGGCAAATGTGTGACTAAGATGGCACTGCTGAGGTACATGTATAATTACAATAGCTCTACTGAGGTAAGTGTATGACTAGAATACTATGCTGAATACTAATACTAATGCTGAAATAAATTTATGACTGAACATGCACTGCTGAGGTACATGTATGATTAGAATAGCTTTATTGAGGTAAATGTATGACTAAAAGTGCACTGCTGAGGTAAATGTGTGACTACAATGGCACTGCGGAGGTATATGTATAATCAGAATAGCTCTACTGAGGTAAATGTATGATAAGAATACCAATGCTGCGGTACATTTATGACTAAAAGTGCACAGCTGCAGTGAATGTATTACTAGAATAGCACTGCTGAAGGACATGTATGATTAGAATAGCTCTACTAAGATAAATGTATGACTAAAAGTACACTGCTGAGGTAAATGTGTGACTAGAATGGCACTGCTGATGTACATGAATAATTAGAACATCTCTACTGAAGAAAATGTATACTGAATACTAAAGCTGAGGTAAATTTATGATTGAAAGTGCACTGGTGAGGTAAATGTATTACTAGAATAGCACTGCTGAGGTACATGAATGATAAGAATAGCTGTACTGAGGTAAATATATGACTTAAAGTACACTTCAGAGGCAGATGTGTGACTTGAATACTAACTCTGAGATTAATGGCACTGCTGAGGTACATGAATGATTAGAATATCTCTACTGAAGAAAATGTATGACTAGAATACTACTGCTGATGTGCATTTATGATTGAAAGTGCACTTCTGAGGTGAATGTAAAAATAGAATAGCACTAATCATACATGCATGATTAGAAAGACTAAAAGTACACTGCTGAGGTAAATGTGTGACTAGAATAGCACAGCTGAGGTACATGTATAATTAGAATTGCTCTACTGAGATAAATGTATGATATGAATACTAAATTTATGATTGAAAGTGCACTGGTGAGGTAAATGTATTACTAGAATAGCACTGCTGAGGTACATGAATGATAATAATAGCTGTACTTAGGTAAATATATGACTAAAAGTACACTGCAGAGGCAAATGTGTGACGTGAATACTAACTCTGAGGTAAATTTATGACTGAAAGTGCACTGCTGAGGTAAATATATTACTAGAATAGCACTGCACTATATTACTAGAATAGCATGTATGATTAGAATAGCTCTACTGAGGAAATTGCATGACTAAAAGTGCACTGCTGAAGTAAATACATGATTACAGTAACACTGAGGTAAAGGTTTTTTGTTTAATCTTTTTTCCTCTGGGATATTGGTTATTACATTGCTGGGAAAAGTTAATAAAACCTGCAGGAAAAAAAAAAAACTTTGTATAATATTTTAATTTTATTTATTTTTGTTTCACTTCCTCTGCTGGAACAGCTGTTAAGAACCAGGTACTTCTTGATCCTTTACACCTGTTTAAATTAGAGACTGCTCTCATAACCCAACCCCCTGCCTTCAAAACACCCAACCCCACACCTGAGCCCTGCAGTTCACTCTCAGGAGGATCCTCATGGTCAGACAGTGGCCTAAATTTAGGAGCTCCATGTTGTTATGTAACACTCCTTCACTTCAGCAGAGTCTGGAATAAGAAAGTGCTGAGAGTTCAGTTCTTTCCAAGTAGACGATAGTTGAAGACAAGTACAGATGAATATGTTGTGGGTGTGTTAAATTAAGCATTATGTAATGTGGATGTGGAGGCTGTAAAATTAGGACTTTACAAAGTTCATGTGCATATTTAATGCATGGCAAAAGTATTCAAACCACATTTGGATGTGATCAGAGACACATATGACCATGTTATTATTGTAGTATGAACACCAAACAGCAAACAATCGCTTACATTAACCACATCAAAAACATGGCCATCATGTAAATTGAATACTCTAAATTGCCCAGAAAATTGAATATTCTGAATTGATCTAGTAAATTGGATACTCTAAATTGATCTAGTGTGTATGTGTAATAGTGTGTGGTATGTATGTAGGTTTGTGTGTGTGTAAATGTATGTGTGACTGTGCCCAGATATGGATTGGCACTCTGTCCTGGGTAATTGCTGTAGTGCCCGATGCAGTCCTCCAGATGGACGGTCGTTTCCGGTTGAGAGTATGCTGTGCGCTATTGGCTGCTTCTTACCGGTGTGTGGATGAGTGTTGATGTGTAATATGTTTGTGTGTAAATTGTGTCAGGTCAGGTCAGGTTCGTCAAGTTTGACGCCACATCAGCTCGTCAGCTATTTCGTGGCAGGAAAGGTAACGTCTAATCACAAGGTTCTATGATCTCGTCCTCAGAAGAGGACTCGTAGGTCGGTAACAGTACAGACACATTCACTCACACACTCACACCTAAGGGGCAATTTCCAACCAAGTTCCAATTAGCCTGAACGTGCCGTCTTTGGACTGTGGGGGGAAACCGGAGAACCCGGAGGAAACCCACGCAGACACGGGGAGAACGTGCAAACTCCACACAGAAAGACCCGGGTCGCCCCAGCCGGGAATCGAACCCAGGCCGTCTTGCTGTCAGGCGGAAGTGCTACCCACTGCGCCACCGTGCCGCCCGTGTAAATTGTGTAAATTGTAAAGAGTCCTTGGGTTTCTAGAAAGACGCTATATAAGTTGAACTTCATTCATTCATTCATCAATGCCTCTTTTAGAAAAAACTAAATAACTCTACCCTAGTGTCACGTCTTTGCCCTGTTCCCTGTCGTCTCCCTTCTGTGCTCCTGTTTCTCTGTGTTTCCTTCCATGCATATTTCTCCACATGCCCCTGTCTGTGTTCATTTGTAGCTCCGCCCCTTGTTACCTGTCTGCAGGTGTTTCCTGTTTACTGTCCCCTTCTGTATGTATAAATAGTTCCCTGCAATAGTTCCCTGTCTCCCTCGTCCATGGTTGCGTGTTTATCTTCAGTCAGGTTTTGTGGTTCCATTGTTATGTATTTCTCTATGTACTTCAGTTTCTGGTTTGTTTGTTTTTTTATTTTGTGTTTTTTCAATAAATTCTCGCACTTGCGTCCGCTCTCCACGTCTCGTTCCTGCTCCAACCTGACACCTAGAGTGTTATTTTAACTCTTCTAAAATGTTACCATCTTAACACTTTCATAGAGGTAATAGTGTAAAATGTTAAATCTTTATATGACTAATTATATGATTAATATGAAAGGAAGAATGTGCAAACAAAAAAAGACCCCAGTCAACCCAGCTGGGAACTGAACCCAGGTCTTTTTGTTTTGAGGCGATGTGATTTAAAAGTATATACAGTATCAAATAAAGTACATCAAAATCATCTAATAAAGGGGAAAAAATATAACCAGTTTTATTTATTTATTGTGTTTCGGTTTAGTTACCTGTAAATGATAACAGCTAGCTAACTTGCTAGCTAGTTAGCTGACCTATTGATACCTTTTACGCTAATATTGTGTCAAACAAGTAACCAAAAAGACAACATTTGTTTCCTACAGTCTTAGTTTTATTCACATTACAAAACAGTCTGGAATTCATTTACAGTGGCTTGCAAAAGTATTCATATCCCTTGAACTTTTCAACGTTTTGTAACCTTACAACCACAAACCTAAATGTAATTTATTGATATTTTAAGTGATAGACCAACACAAAGTATTGCATAAGTGTGAAGTGACACGAAAATGATACATTGTTTACAAAAATTGTATTTGAGCATCCCAAGAAGCACTGTACAATCCATCATCCAAAAAAAAAAGTATTCTACATTTGCAAACCTACTAAGTCATGGCAATTCACCCAAACTGACAGATCAAGCAAGGCGAGCACTAGTTAGAGAAGCAGCCTAGAGGCCCATGGTCACTCTGGAGGAGCTGCAGAAATCCACAGCTCAGGTGGGAGAAATCTGTGTACAGGACGACATAATCATAAGTCGTCCCCTTCACAAATATGGCCTTTATGGAAGAGTGATAAAAAAAAAAAAATCTGTCGTTAAAAAAAACATATGAATTGCTGTTTGCAGTTTCAGCAAACATGTGGAAGAAGGTTCTGTGGTCAGGCCTAAATGCAAAGTGCTAGATGGGGAGGAAAAGTAACACTGCTCATCACCCTGAACACACCATCCCCACTGTGAAACATGGTGGTGGCAGCATTATGCTTTAGAGATTCTTCAGCAGGGACAGAGAAGCTGGTCAGAGTTGATTGGAAGATGGATAGAGCTAAATAAAGGACAATCCTAGTAGAAAACCTGTTGAAGGCAACAAAAGACTTGAGACTGGGAAGAAGATTCACCTTCCAGCAAGACAATGACCCTAAACATACAGCCAGAGCTACAGTGGAATTATTTAGATTTAAAGAATATTCATGTGTTGGAATGGCCCAGTCTTAAATCGCATTAAGAATCTGTGGAAAGACATGAAAACGGCTGTTCACAGAAGCTTTCAATCAAACCTGGCTGAGCTTGAGCTGTTTTATAAAGAAAAATAAGCAAAAAGTCTTTAGATGCACAAAGCTGGTAGAGACAAACCTAAAAAGCACTTACAGTTGTAATTGGCTCTATACTGAACAAATGATGCGTAAAATTGACTTAAAAAAAAGTTTTGCAACTTCTGCATTTGCTTTTTTTTTAGTAAATTTAATTTCATTTAAATTTAAGTAACTTCAACTTACTTTATTTATTTTTGCTGAATCAATCCTTTATTTTAGTAACCTTTACTTAAGTTCTGCATACAATATTACCTAATTACAATTACTTTACAATATTAGGTACCACTCTAAAATAAGACTACCTTTATAAAGGGTTTATAAATGGGTTTACAATTAGTTAATTAATGGTTACAAATTAGGTTATAAATGCCTTAAAATCATTGATAATCAGTTATAACACATACGTAGAAAGGGCAACAATATAGATGGCTGTGGATTCACTATTTTACAAACAACAGGTCATTGTTGCCCTTTTTACGTATGTGTTATAACTGATTATTAATTTTTTTTAAGGCATTTACAACCTAATTAGTAACTATTAATAAACAATTTGTAATTAACCATTTATTTACCCTTTATAAAGGTAGTCTTATTTTAAAGTGGTACCCAATAATTATATTTAATTAGTTAAATTAATTAAATTAGTTAAAACATACTTTCAAATATTTACATAATCTCAAAGATTTATGTAAACAGACCAAGTAGTATACTAAAAAGAATGTATTACACACCATACATGTGTTGACAGTGTAATATGTGTGTTTTAACAAAAAATATTTACATTTCAGTAATTATAATATATTATGTATCATATATTATTTAAGTAATATTGTATAAATGAAGTAATTGTAATTAGGTAAGATTTTATGCAGAAATTAAGTTAAGGTCACTAAAAGAAAGGATTGATTCAGCAAAAATAAATGAAGTAAAGTTTACTTATTTACTCTATGTAACATTTATATCTTAAAACCCATTTGAAGTTACTTAAATTTACATGAAATTAAATTTACTTAAAAAAAGAAAATGCATAAAGTTGCAAAAGTTTTTTTTAAAGTAAATTGTACACATCATTTTATTCAGTGTACTGAGTATTGATATAGGGGGGCTGAATATTTTTGCTTTTGATAAAAAAAAAAAAATGAAAACCATGTATCATTTTCGTTCCACTTCACACTTATGCAATACTTTGTGTTTGTTTATCACTTAAAATCTCAATAAAATACATTTAGGTTTGTGGTTTTAAGGTGAGAAAATGTGGAAAAGTTAAATACTTTTGCAAGCTACTATACCCTCAGTTACTCTCAGTTATTTTATCACCACCAGAAAAATAACATTTTCTTTCTTTTTCTCTCTCTTTTCTTCTTTTCTCACATTTTCTTCTCCTCTCTTTCTGTCTGACTTTCTCTCTCACTTCTGATCTCTGTTTCACTCAACCCCCACTCCCTCCACCCTTAACTCTGAGGGTATTTTCTGGTTCTGTCAGTCAGTCAGTGAGTAAAGTCATTAGATGCTCTCTGAGTGTTAAACTCGATTCACTCCTCTTCCCGCTCCTCTTATCTGACTGGCGCCACAAAAACTCGCCCGGCGTCCTTCAGTCCTCACAGATCCACCGTCGTCGAGCAGACGGACTGATCACGACTCGGAGGCTTTGACTCCACTAAGGCTTATTAATTAGCGGGTGGAGCGCTAATTGCCGTGGTTTAATGAGGAGGGATTTGAATATCCAGGCTGAGGGATTTTTCACTGTGACTCCGGCTCTTTGTCTGTTTGATGAGGCTAATTCAATCACATTGTTACGGAGCAGCTTTTTGTAGCTCTGAAGCATTTCATTTCCGAAGATGTTTAAATGAGTTAGAGTAGAAATCTGACTTTACTTCTGCATTAAAAATCGCCCTCAGTTTAAACATGTAGAAGTTTCTTAAGCTCTGTCAATAAACTGTTCTCTGTTCACTTGGTTCACTGTTCCATTTTGGTGAATTCTAACTAGCCAAGGTCTTTCCAGTTAACCCTTAGAACCCTACGGACGGATTTGCCGTCCAAAATCGCACCTTGTGTTCTCAGCTTAATTACTCAGGAATCCCTTCATACATAAATATAGTCCATATATGGTTAGAAAGGGCGGAACTTACTCTTTCTAAAAATAGTTATCTCATCCCAGTGCGGTAAAGCATCTACAAGAAACCTATTGAGAAATCACCTAAAAAAGTGAGATCTCCTTCCCCAACCAATAATATTTACCTTCAGAGCTTCAAACATATTTATATTGTCGCTGTCCAATGAGAAACACTTATCTCCAAAACAGCAACTTTGTAAACTTTCAATGGAAGTAAATGTAAAAAGAGTTTATTTCGGTTAATTTTGAAGACTTTCTATTGGTCCATTCATCAAGAAATTTTGGCACAGTGTAAGGGACAGTTTGTCTGTTCAAATTATGTAGTAAACTAAAAATCGACAAAAATGGAGATGTGTTTTTCATAGGACAGCGACGATATGATGTTTCAAACCAAGTAATATGACTCAAAAGTGTCCACGGAAAAGTGTGGAACTACCTACCTGCAAACTAAAGCTAGGTATGCTGTGCATTACTTTGTATAGTTTTTATTTTACCTAGTTATTTTGGACTTATTTTGCACTAAACATTTTTTTATTTAGACTAAAAAGTTTACATTTTGGTATATATATTGTTTTTTTGTGTGTCCTTAACAAAATACTGAAAGGCTGCTCTGAGTGTCAGATTTTTAGTAATCTACATGTATTCTAGAGGGAGGTGTGGTTATCAAGAAAAATAAGTCTGCCTGATGCTCTCCATGTATTCTGTCAAAGTAATAAACCATGTAATGAACTATCATCAATATTCTTATGCTTTCAACTCATATACACTCTAGTCTAACCATTTTTGACAAAATATCTTAGATGTGAATATATTTAAAGTCTATTTTGACCAAAACATGGCCAGTTCCAGGAAAATATAACAATTCTGCTTCCTTTTACATTTTAAATGATTACTTTTTTGATCAGCCGTATGGCTTCTGGAGTGAAATAGCTCAGGGCATGTGACAGTCTAATATAATTTGTATGTTATACGACCTGATAGAGCAGGGGTGTCCAAACTTTTTTTGTTGGGGGCCAGAAGGAGAAATATATTTGAAGTCACGGGCCACACTCTGTAATAAAACAAATAATGAAATATACCACTTTAAATAATACTTTTTCCTGATTATTTCATTTACATTTTTTTGGCCCGTTTTTCTGCACTAGAAATGCGCACTCTCTCCGCTTTTAGACTTTTTGGCCCGTTTTTCTGCACTAGAAATGCGCACCCTCTCCGCTTTTAGACTCTTTGGCCCGTTTCTGACACCTAGTGTTCAAGCTTTGAATCTCACATTATAAAAACCTGCTTAACAGCGGGCCAACTTTCCTTCTATTTCTAAAATACTTTGCGGGCCGCTCCAAAAAAAGGAAACGGGCCGCAAATGGCCCGCGGGCCGTAGTTTGGACACCCCTGTGATAGAGGAACTGACAAAAACAGAGAAAAAACACAGCAAAACAGTCTAGGGTTCAAAGGGTTAAAGGTGCTATATGCATTTGTCTCTTGGGAATGATTGTTTTTATTTTAAATTAACAGTAAAACTAAGGCCAAGTCCTGAGCAGAGTCTGCATCGAGGCTAATGGGCCCTATCTATTACTAGATTTAGGGCGTGTCCATGTGTCTTTGGTATCATAAAAGTGCAAAAAATATGCCTTGTGCTGCTCAAAATGTGCAAAAGTCCTGTACTAATTCTCTTACTAATTCTCTCTCATGGGTGTATTTTGGGCGTAACATAAAATAAACCAATCAGTGTGTCACTTGCCATTCGCTTTAAGAGCCAGATGAGCTCTGACTTTGGCAGACTCCTGCTCGTTCACGCTGTAAAGGTACGCCAGCAGCTAATTTAAGGCAACAGCAATGTTATTTTATTCTTTATTCTGTTTTTTTATTTTTATCAAATTGTTATCCAATATACATAACATAAAAACATTCTGTGATAGATTACTTAAAAGCTGACTTAGAAATAAAAGTATTTAGTTGTAATGTTTTTTTGCAGCAAGTTCCAGTCTTTGACTGCAGCAGCTTGAAATGCTGACAGACCAGGTACTGTGTTCATCTTGGGGACCTGTAGCATGATGCGCTGAGTAGTACTGTCAGGGTGAGGTGCAGGGAAGACGTGGAGGCGGACGTAAACGCAGGTAAGAAATAAATATTTAATAAACAAATAACAAATAAACAAAGAAACAAGGAACAGGTAAACACGTAACAAAGATAAACCAAAAACCAATAACCAAAATAAACAGTGAAACAAAATAACATAAACCTAAACAAACAAGAGAGACTAAAAATAAACTAACAGGGCTAGGTAAATATATATACATGGAAATAAACTAATAAATAAACAAGGAAATAGACAAACGAGAGAACAAGCAAAAAACGAGAAACAAGGGACTAAGGCTATGAGAGACAAGAAAACACTGAGATAAGCTTTGAAACACAGAGAGAGACGAACGACAGGTGAAGGTGCAAAGACCGACAAAGACAAAGTGGCACAGGGGATCTATTTATATGAACAGGAAACACACTAGAATTAGAAACACCTGGGGAAGGGGCGGAGCTACAAATGAGACATGTGGTGGAAAACTACTGAGACAGGAGACACAGAGGAGCACAGGTCACATGGGGAAAACACACAGAGACATGAGACAGGGCCAGGACGTGACAAGTACGGGTTTTATGGGCAGTGTAACACTGTGAGCAAAGCACACACATTACCTTCAGTAGGTGGTACCTGGAAATCCTAATTAAAAAAATATCTAAATAGTTTAAGTTGGTGGTATCCGTTGTGTGGTTTAATGCTGGCATGTTTTTAGAATGTTGCCAACATATCATTGCATTCATATGCAAAAATCGACAAAATCGACATATGCATTCAGTTTTTTTTTTATTTTTGCTGGTGACCAGCTATGCAGGACCATGCTAATTTTTTCCCTATTAGTGGCTTGAGAAAGTTCCCAGGCTAAGTGATATGTTTATGCCCCGGTGTTACAATGTCAGGTTGTTTGTGCTTTAGGTGATTTAATATGCTAATAACACTTAACTGGAGAGGAGCCTCGCGCTCTGTGAGAAAGCTAATGTTAGCGCTGCTGCTTAAGCTGCGTATATGTTGCTCTAAACAGCCAAGACTTAATGTAGCAACAATGAAGGAACAAAATGGAGGAAATGCTAATTTTAGCACTGTCTAAGTACAGCCCATTTGTAATTTCTCTCACACTCTATACAGCATGGTACAGTCATTCAGAAGAGTGTATTAGATGTACTTCAATTGTCTTTACTCTTTTGTTTATCTAGTTAACTGTTTAACACAAGTGGTAAATTAGCCAGAGTGCTAATTGGTAGAATATATGTAGGTTTGCATAAGCAGAGCTGCAGTAACAGTTTATATCCTAGTTTAGCCAAGTTTCTATGACTCACTAAGATCTTAGTTATATGTAGTTATACCTGGGTACTTGGTACTTTATATAATTTACTCTAGGCATATATCATACTTATGCTGTGTTCCATTTACCTCAGACAGCCTGTTTTAGCAGAATATAACCAAAATAAAACCAGGCTACTGTTGTTAGCATTTACACATGTTAGCATTGCAGTCAAACCAGTTGAAAAGATTATGCCAGGTGCTTTACACAAACTAGAAAAAATACAAAGACCTAAAAAATTAAACAATTTAAAAGCATTTAAAAAAGCATTAAAAAAAGGTAGGACTTCACAATAAGGGTACATTAATTACCAATACTTAGAATACCATAGAATGTCTCAATTAATTACTAATTGATACTACAACCCCTGGCAAAAAGTATGGAATCACCAGTCTTGGATGAGCACTCCTTCAGACATTTCATTCTGTAAAACAAACTCTGATCAAAAACATGATACAATAATAAGGTCATTCCAAAGTGCAACTTGTTGGCTTTCAGGAACACTCAAAGAAATGAAGAAAAAACATTGTGGAAGTCAGTGAATGTTACTTTTATTGACCAACCACAGGGAAAAAAATATGGAATCACTCAATTCTGAGGAAAAAAGTATGGAATCACTCAAATTGAAGGTAGAAAATAAGGACACACCCAGTCAATTTCCTTTCCCTAAATGGACACCTGCCTCAGATTAGATCTGCTCGTTAGTCTGCAGTTAAAAACACCTGCAGTCATGACACCTTGGAGGGCTGCTGGACGAATTAGAGTGGCAAGAACCATGGCTCCAACAAGAGAAATGTCTCTTGAAACAAAAGAGAGGATTGTGAAACTTCTTGAAGAAGGTAACTCTTCACGCATGGTTGCTAAAGATGTGGGCTGTTCACAGTCAGCTGTATCCAAGATATGGACCAAATACAAACAGCATGGAATGGTTGTTAAAGCCAAGCGTACTGGTAGACCGAGAAAGACATCAAAGCGTCAAGACAAGCAACTTAAGGCCATTTGTCTTGAAAACCGAAAAAGTACAACTAAACAGATGAAGCATAAATGGGAAGAAGCTGGAGCCAATGTATGTGACCGAACCGTAAGAAATCGCCTAAAGGAAATGGGATTTCAATACAGGAAAGCTAAAAGAAAACCATCATTGACACCTAAACATAAAAGAACAAGACTGCAGTGGGCTAAGGAGAGGCAATCATGGACTGTGGATGACTGGATGAAAGTTATCTTCAGTGATAAGTCAAGAATCTGCATTGGACAAGGTGATGATGCTGGAACTTTTGTTTGGTGCCGTTCCAGTGAGATTTATGAAGAGGCCTGCCTGAAGAAAACAATCAAATTTCCACAGTCCTTGATGATATGGGGCTGCATGTCAGGCAAAGGCACTGGGGAGATGACGTGGTTAATTCTTCTATCAATGCACAAGTTTACATTGACATTTTGGACAGTTTTCTCATCCCTTCAATTGAACAGATGTTTGGAGATAATGAAATAATTTTCCAAGATGACAATGCATCGTGCCATAGGGCAAAAACAGTGAAGGCATTCCTTGGAGAAAGACACATTCAGTCGATGTCATGGCCTGCAAATAGTCCAGATCTCAACCCAATTGAAAACCTGTGGTGGAAATGGAAAAAAATGGTCCACAAGAAGGCTCCGACCTGCAAAGCTGATCTGGCAACTGCTATCAAAGAGAGTTGGCACCAAATTGATGCAGAATACTGTTTGTCACTCATCAAGTCCATGCCTCAGAGACTGAAAGCCATTATAAAAGCCAAAGGTGGTGCAACTAAATACTAGTGATGTATTTTGAATCATCTTTTGTTTATCTGTTTTTCATGATTCCATACTTTTTTCCTCAGAATTGAGTGATTCCATATTTTTTTCCCTGTGGTTGGTCAATAAAAGTAACATTCACTGACTTCCACAATGTTTTTTCTTCATTTCTTTGAGTGTTCCTGAAAGCCAACAAGTTGCACTTTGGAATGACCTTATTATTGTATCATGTTTTTGATCAGAGTTTGTTTTACAGAATGAAATGTCTGAAGGAGTGCTCATCCAAGACTGGTGATTCCATACTTTTTGCCAGGGGTTGTAGTTAAGGCATTATTAATCATTACAACATTTTCATCTAATATCTCAATTCGTTATTAGTTATAACATTCTCAAGCATTAAAATGTTTAATAATGTCCTAACTAGTGACAATTAAATGTTAATAAAATGTAAGTTAAGACATTACTTTACCATTTAAGATTTGTTTTTACTGTTGTTAAGTACTGTTATTTAATGTAACCCAACTGTTACCAAAGGGTTACCAAAATAAAATATAGTAAAATTAATTCTAAAAAAGAAATATGGAGAAAAACTATAATGGTACAGCATATGTAAAATAAATAAAATAAGACATATACAGAAATGGTTTATAAAGGAGTTTAAAGGTGGTTAATTGTTATTAATTAGTGTGTAAATGCTTTAAAAACATTAACAATCAGGTACACTATATGAATACAAATGGCAACAGTAAGCTGTTGTTTGCCAAATGAACAGTTAATAATTTAGAACAGTTTAGTCATTTAAAGGACCAATAAGGAGTGAATTTGTCAGTAGAAAACAATAAAATGATGTCATCAGATATTAAGGAAACATGTAGTTAAAGCCCTGAAATATGAAGCTAAAGCACTGTCATCTCTTTTCAGCAGAGCTAAGGCTGGTATTTTCTTACTAGAACTGTGTGGTACATAATTGATATCTGTTTGGGTTGGTGTCTCTGACTTTACCTGCTGCTCATTCGCTAACACTAACTCCACCCCCGAGGTTGCCAAGTTTCAAAACCCAACAGCAGCCATAGAAGCCAGCACAGCAAATCTTAATTGATACACAACCAGAGGTTACCTAACATAGATAGTTGGCTAGGTTAGCTAAAGTGATCTGGACAATGCTGGCTAATGCAGTCATCCTACACATGCTAATCTGAACTGCAGACAGTCACAACGGAGGAGCAGATGTTAATGTACCTGATTAATACCTTGGCATTGGTGAGTATGCCGTAAAAAGATGCTAGAAACCAAAAGTTAGACTCTTTATTGAGTCAATTTATCTACAAATGTGATTATATAAAGAGCAAGTTCTTACGTGCAAAACAAGTAATGGTAAAGGTTACTAATAGCCATTCCTAGAAAATAGCTATTTAACTGTATATTCACCTCTCTATTGTGTAAAATACAGTCAAAATAACATTAGATACCGGTTTGGTAGAAATAATTGAACTCATCTTGCACTTGTTTGTGTAAGTTCAGTGTCCTCAGCTCGGCAACCCGAGTGAGCTTGGCGTCTGTGGCGTCTCTTTGGTGTTTTGAAATTGGAGTGCACAAACTTTTAATTCCTACTAAATACTCCTTTGGAGTCATTGCTGATGATCGCTGGATGATTGCAACCAGGAATCATTGCTGGTTAGACCAATAAACTTAGTAGTTAAATGTTTAAATTTATTTACACACATTTGAGTGTGACAGATTTAATGCTGGCTGATTTTTGTTCACTCCACCCTCAGCTCAAATTTGAAAGCTGCTGAAACATGGGCTAAAAAATTAGTACCTGGGGAGTGGCACTGGGTGATGTATGGGTTTAGGGGTGGGACAGAAGGGAGAGCTGACTAGGCTGAGCAGAGGTGAAAAGAACTGCAATAAAAGCATTTTTTAAAGTTTAGAAAATGTTTCTAAAAAAATTAAGCAGAACTGGTATGTTTCATTACTATAAATGAACAAATTAGTTACCAAAGCTACTAATTTAAAAAATACGGTTTAGGGCTTAGTGTCTCTTTAAACCTAGTCTTATTTTAACGTTTTACCCAGTTGTTCCCTCATTTTTAGCCTGGATTTGTTTCTGTTTAATGTTTTGTAGCTTTGATTTTTAGTCTTTTGCACATCCAAACACCATTTCAACCATGTTCAACTGTGTGTATGACTGATTTAATGAAACACAAATACAGAGAACTGACACTAAACCGTATAATACTACTACTTTTACTACATAATAGTGTATCTCAGTAGGAAATCCCACTTATGGGACCGTTCCAGTTGAAAATTCCTTTTCTTGATATTTGGATATTCAGACATCGGAGTTTAAATGGAATTCAGCATTAGACTATAAACATATCCAGGCTACATAAGCTCCTATAAGTTATTCCAGCACATGTCTGGCCACCTCTGTTTCTGCAGACATGTGACCTTTAAAAATATGTAAAACCTTTCTTTCAAAGGATGAATATTCATCTGACATTATTTTCTGAAAATGTTGCTATAGTTACCGTCCACCAGGGGAGAGCTTCTAAAAAAGGAGGCTGAAAGATGGCATGGAAATGCTAAACATCGCTCTCTCAGTGCCGTTTAGAGATGCAGGAAAAGAGAGAGAGATAAGAAGAAAGAGAGAGAGAGATAAGAAGAGAGAGAGAGAGAAATGTTATGACAAGTGAACGTGATTGAAAAAAATTCTTGGGAAGCTCCTGTGCTCTGTAGGCAAACGCACATAAAGCTTGATTGGTATTCATGCTCTGCACTTTCATTACATTTTTCCCACCATTAAAGTGTTTTATAGCACTCTACATCACATTCTCACGCTTCTCAAAACCAGGCCTGAATGGTAGAGTGAAATCCCTGTAAATATATTTACCTCTGTGTCCTTTAGGATCAGGAAAGTGACCTGTAACATGACTACTGAGAAGGCAGAAGGGGACAGGGGAGTCTGTAGCAACCAGGCCTCTAAAATATATGTTTGGCCTCATGTACACTCGCTGACAAAATAAATAACACACTCCAGATATCTGCAAAACCTGAAATGCCGATTTGTTTCAGGCATACAATACTGTGAAAAAGTATTTTTACCTTACAAATTTCTTTTGTTTTTGCTTTTTATCATACTTACATTTTTCTGACATTTAACAAACACATTTTAATATCAAACAAAGATAACCTGAGTAAATATCAAGCTTTACAGATATCTGGTAACAAGTCTTTAACATCACTGTGGAGGAAATCCAAACCTTCATTTATTGTTTTCCAACACTGACTTTAACTGAGGCAAGTGAGGCCTGCAGTTCTTTAGATGTTGCTCTGTGTTCTTTTATGACCTCATGGGTGAGCTGTCCATGCCCTTTTGGAGTAATTTCAGTAGGCTGGTCACTTCTGGGAAGGTTCACCAGTGTTCCATATTTTCTTCATTTACAAATAATAGCTCTCACTCTGGCCTGCTGGAGTCCCAAAGTCTTATAAATTACTTAGAAATGTAACCTTTCCCACACTGATAGATGTCAATGACTTTGTTTTCTCTTCTGTTTTTGAATTTCCTCAGATTTCGGCAGAATATGTGACTTTTTGAAATCTTTTAGCTGCTTCATGTTGTCAGACAGGTTCTATTTAAGTAATTTCTTAATTCTACAGGTCTGGCAGTAATTTAGTCTGGATGTGGCATCACAGTTAATCACAGTTAATGATCACAGTTAATTCCCTTAATAAATGAAATTATCATTTAAAAACTGAATTTTGTATTTACGGTAGTTAGGTTATATTTGTCTGAAGTTTGTTTGATAATCTGAAAAATGTAAGTATGACAAAATAGCAAAAAAAAAAAGAAATCTGTAAAGTGCTCCCCCCTCTTTTCTATGAAAAAGATACTACTTTTGGGAAGTGTACCTCCTGGTGAAAGTTCATTGACTGCGATGATGACATCCCTCTATGATGCTCTCAGTCACCTCTAGTAGTGATATGAGGAGAACTAACATCTTAGCGATATGTGCATGTGTTTCCTGCCATTCCATCTTTCATATTTCAGCAGGACAATGTTCTTAACTCTCCTAACTCTCTCCAATGGACTCCTTTTCCCAGAATGCACCGTACTCTGATCACACACACAGTCACAATCACATGACCACTCTCCCCAGATGCACATCACCTGTTTTCTAATTGTTTGCACCTATCTTTAGCACTATACATAGCCCCTTGTCTCTTTTGTGTGTCAAAGAGTATTATTCTGGTTTTGTCCAACATTACAAAGCATTTCTCCTACCTGTTGTTTCAGTTTTCCATGTATGACCTTGTTTTTCCGTGTATCTACCTAAACTGTCTAACTACACTTTGGTATGTCCCTATTTTTGTATGTTCTCCTCACGTTGCCAACTCTGCCTGTATTTGTATAATTTTTATACTTTTTTCCCATTTTCTCCCCATTTTAATTGGACCACTACCCAACCCACTCATTGCATTGCTGAGTAGCATTACAGCGCACTCAGAGGAAAGCACAGCGGTTCTGATACATGAGCTTACAGACACCTTGTGCTGATCGACATCACCCTTTGGAATGATGAGGGGAGAGAGAGCCATCTACTGATCCAGAGAGAGCAAAGCCAGTTGTGCTCCCTCCGACACCGTTGGGAAGCTGCATGAACAGGATTCGAATCTGCGATCTCCTGATCATAGTGGCAGCGCTTAGCCCGCTGAACCACTTGGAGCCCCCAACTCTGCCTGTATTTGATCACTCTTTTGGATTTTTAATGCTGAAATATATACATAAGTTTGATCAGGCAGATTTGCATTTATACAGCTTTGTTTATGTTGCCATTGTTTTATGTACCAACCCTGGAGTCACATTCATCAAGATTTGCATGACCTCCCGTGAGCTCTTAACGGCTGTAGTGGAGCTGTTGCGTCCTCCCTACAACAGCAGGGTCATTACAGCGCCGTTAACAACCCTCCTACTGTTACTCAGGAAACCCACACCGATGGAGACACTCCGTTATGGACAATTAGCTTCACTTCTCACAAAGAATGACCTTCATTACGCTGCTGAGTGTGCCATTCATGAGCTTTTAGAGACGGACAGCGTTGTGTTCTCACTGTCCACTTTATTACAAACACAAACCTTGCTGGTCATACCTTGCCTGGTTTATTTTATTGTCATTGACCACAAGTTACCATGGTGTGACAATAGAAGCATGTAGCCAACAAAAAACAGCTGGTCCAGGAACTGCCCAAGTGCTTGATACTTTTACAGAGTGCAGCCAAAATACTAACTGCCCACTACTTATATGATGTTATGATGGAATCCAGCTTATTCCTGCATGCCTACCTTTCAGAGTTTGTTTCTTCTGCGTTTGTGTTAGAATATTAAATGGTTTCTGGTCATACTGTATTTAAAGTGAATTAAAAAGTAGCTAGCTATGCTAACCTCAAATTTCAACAGCTATTTTATTGATGATTCCCAGGACTTTCAGAAAACATTCTGTTGATGAGACAAAACAGAACCCTTTGGAAGACGTGTGTCCTGTAACATCTTGTGTAAAAATAACACATAATTTCAGAAAAAGAACATCACACTGAACATAAAACATGGTGGTGGTAGTGCAATGATCCTGGCTGCTTTGTGGCACAATCAAGTTAATAGGTTTAGGGGGCAAATATTTTCATTTAGGGTCAGGTTAGTTTGGATAGATTTTTTCCTTAAAAAAATAAAAACATCTTTTACACACTTTTCATATCTTCCTCAGAGTCACCAACCCTGAGTTCAGAATCCAAGATGGCTGCCACGCACATTAACAGTAGTAAAAGCAGTAGTATTATAAAGTATATAAACATTTATATCTGTTTGTGTCTCATTAAATCATTTGTAAACATAGCACTGTCCAACATCTACATGTGGGCATGTTTCCATGGTGATTAAATGTGCACAATATTGTGTAATGTGCTGTTGGATGGCAATCTTAGGGTGTACTCACACTAAGCATGGTTGATTTGTGCTGGAGCACGGTTCTGCCCCCTCCCCACTCCCCCACTGGCCTGCACTCAAACTGTGTTTAAACAATCCGTGCCCGAGCACGCTTACGTCATCTCTCACTGCTTAGTGGGCTTGCCGGTGATGTGAAAATTGTGCACCCCTGCCATGAAAAGCACCCTCTCTCGGGAGCATGTACACACTGCACTGTCTTCTTGATTAAAGTGGAGATAATACACTTCAACTTATTTAGAAATACACACCAAAAATCACAGTTATCTCAGTCATGCTTACATACAAAGCGACAAAGCGCCCGAGAGGGGGCGCTTTTCCAGGCGGGGGTGCTGAATTTGGGACAACAGAGCCATGTTTGTTTATAGGAACGTCACATCACTGACATCATATTGGTCCATGCTTGGGCACGGGTAGTGCTTACACTGCATGCGTACTGTGAAGTAGTAAAACGAGCCGTGCTTTGAGAGGTAACCGTGCCCAGGCATTGCATGGATTGTTTAGTGCGAGTACATCTTTAAATCCACGACGTGACACAACAAGAGGTAATCTTCTTCTTGACTCAAAACACCAGCCTGCTCTGAATCCTCAATCTGACTCTCTAACACGCATGCAGATGTGCTACAATCCTCTCTGTAGGTCCTTCAAGGATGCGCCTGCATCCATGAACCCCCCCCCCCCCTCACTGTGCATCGTACATACTCCTCTCATCATCTCTCAATCTGAATACCAGCATTAACTCAGCCACTGAAAACACACTCAAATATGTGTCATTCATATTTGAACACTTCCTTAAATAGAGTTTTTTTTATGGCAACCAACTGTGTTATATACTGGCATAACAAAGAAATGTGTTTCTTTATCAGAACCAACTGTGTTTAATTCTTTTGACTATTTATTCTATTTATAAGACTTCAGACTACATTTCCAGTCATACATGCATCCACTCAAATTGACAAGGTGAACAGTTTAAGTGAAAGTAGAGTATGTTGAATTGTTAATGATTACTTTGTTCTGTTTTAAAGATAGAGTCTTATTTCTAAAATAATTTTGGGGCTTCTGGACCAGAGTCTGCACAAAGATTCATGTCTTGTCATCTATTGTGTATATTTGGTCTGGTGAGTTCTGGTTTCACACCACAGTTTAGTGAACAGTGAATAAAATAACTTTTGTGTCGTTATCTGCAGGCGTCATCTCCATACCTCATATTAACTTGTTTGAAGACTTGTTTTTTGATTCGCTTTGTTAGGTGTTGTGCTGAATTTGGACCAAACAAGGTAGATCCAAAAGCACCCTTAATTTATTTTGACATTTTACCACAATAGGGTGGACATAATGAAGACAATGAAAAATTTTATGAAATTAATATTATTTACAAAATAAATAAATGCCCATAAAAATGAATAAATATATAAATAAATAAATAAATGCATGCATACATAATTGTATACATAAATAAATTATTTTATAAATACATTTTGTCATTAAAAAAGTACACACTAAAAATGATATCATTAATATTTCATATCAATAATTTTTCATATTTCTATGCATAAACCTTTATTTGAGGCTGTTTCTGCATTTATTTATTTAGGCATTTATTTATTTCCACATTTCTTTATGTATTCATTGATTAATTCCCACATTTCTTTATGTTTTTTATTTATTTATTTATTTTCACATTTCTTCTTTTATTATTTCTGCACTTGTATGTTAATTAGGTAGGCGGTCCTATCCTCGCTCTAAAGCAGGATTGGTCAACTGGTCATACAGACAGAAGCAACCGGCTTCTAACTATTCTAACGTTAGAGTAGAATATATGGAGAAATGTGTAAATAAATTAAAAATAAATAAATGTTAAAATAAATAAATAAATGTTGAAATAAATGTTTTAATAAATAAATAAATGTTAAAAAATAAATAAAGGAATAAATAAATAAATGTTAAAATAAATAAAGGAATAAATAAATAGATGCAGAAAAATATAAATAATTAAATGTAGAAATGCAGCAATCAATAAATAGTGTGTGTGTGTGTGTGTTTTCTGTTTTCTCTCCGGGGCTGTAGGGGGCGGTATGTTCGGGAAGCCGCTCCGGATCAGCGACACTGAGCGAGAACACAGAAGTTTTGCGGTAAACGGGCAGTGTGGGGATATTTACCCTTAAAACAGGATTTCTATTGGAGTAGAGGAGGCGTGTGTGCAGTATGGATGTTGGAGAGCTGCTGAATTACCAGGTATTTACGGCTTTAACTCCTTTAGTTTTGTGTTAAATGATAAAATAGCTGTGGAGTGAGTGAGTTAGCATCACCCGGCAACAACAACATCAGCAGCAGCTCGAGCATGTTAGTTAGCTTAGCTAACTAGCTAACAGACCGGTGCAGCTCCTGATTACTGCTGTTACTGTGCTTTAAACCCCTCCTGGCACTGTTTTTACAAGAGTCCCTTGCTTAGAAAAATGCTATAATATTAATAAGCTGTATGTGTTTATCTAATAGCGTTCATACAACCCTTTAGTTTGTCAATTTAGCTTCTCTTAGGAGCTCTTATTAACTTACTAATACAGAGAGAGCTACAGTCGGTTTACACACACACACACACACACACACACACACACACACACACACACACACACACACACACACAGCTTAAATAGGTTATGTTACCAAACTACAGTGGCAAGAAAAAGTATCTGAACCCTTGTGTTGACCTCAAAGAAGCTAACTTACCTAGTCAGAGTCAAGTGCTAGCATACCTGGCGTCTTGCTTGTTTGGAGGTGTGTAACTTACTGAAGCTAAGTTGACTGGGGAAAAAAAAACTCTGCACAAAAAGATACGCGTATCAAGGATCTGAAATCAAAAGTTGTTGATTTACCAAAAGCTGGAAAGGATTAGGAAGAGAATTCAGAGGCTGAAGAAATTCTCAGATCTACAATAAGGCAAACAATTTACAAATGCAGACTGTTTGGGACTGTGACTACTAAAATACCAGCTATTGATTCCAAAGATTCGCTTGGTTTTTCTGCTATCACTTTGAGTGTTGAATGAGTGTGTCCAAGATCATAGTTTGTTTGTGTGTTATTATTTTAGGCACATTATATTTGTCTACCTTTGACTTGGATGAAGACCAGATCGCATTTTATGACAAATTTATGCAGAAATCCAAGACATTTCAAACGGTTCCAATACTTTGTCTTGCAACTGTGTAAAGAGCAGTCATACAGGTGCATCTTAAAAAAATTGAGATAATTGAAAAGTTACTTTATTTCAGTAATTCAGTTCAGAATGTGAAACTCTATATTATATTATATAGATGTATTACACACAGACTGATACATTATAAGCGTTAGAATATTATATATATATATAAGACCAATAGGTACTTTTGGCACTGTGGGCAGTGTGCCAAGTCCTGCTGGAAAATGAAATCCTCATCTCCATAAAAGTTGTCAGCAACTGGAAAACTCTGCACTGACTTTAGACTTGATAAAACACCGTGGATCAACACCAGCATACATGTCTATCCAAACCATCACTGATTATAGAAACTTCACACTAGACCTCAAGCACTTTGGACTGTGTGTCTCTCCACTTTTCCTCCAGCCGCTGGTCCAATGATTTCTAAATAAAATGCAAAATTTAGTGATGGTCCGTGATGGTTTTCATGATTCACTCTTGCTATTTTAAAGATTTATTGAGAAGGTTTTCGAGCTGCCTTCATGCTCACCTTTGTTGTTTAGTGGCTTGATGGTGGACTCATAAGTTTTTACATTAGCCAGTGTGCAAAAAGGCCTTTAGTTGCTTAAGATGTTCTTTTGGGTTTCTTTGTGATTGCACAGACTATTGCATGCCTGGGTGTTTGCTGGTGGATCACGTCTGGGGATCTGTCTCTCTGTGGAGTGGTGGTGTCCTCTCAGTTTAGAGATGAATTTAGTATCTTTACTAGCCTGATGAGCATCAACAACCTCAGGGCTGCACACTATATTGTTTGAGTATCATCTTTGCAGTGTGCACAAGCTAAATAGTTATATTGCAGGACCTGCAATGTAGGGACACTCTGATTTTTGCAATGCATGAAACAGGGACTTAATCACAAAACCGAATGTTTAATGGATTTCAAATATAAAGAGAAAAAAGGAGGAAATAATAATAATAATAAAAAAAGAAGAAATCCGGAACTGAAAAAATAAGCAAGGTTACTTAAGGCAAATTTAATCATGCCACACCTTTCTTAATCCAAAAGTAAATTCAGCACTGTTTTAAAGTTTAATTGCATTTTTTCAGATTGTATTTGATTACTCCAAGTGCCTTTTATTTTAAATACATGAAATGCTTTTATGTGTTATATGCTGATTCAATGACATTTGTAGAAATCTGGTGATCTTGTATTTAATATTGCAGTATAGATATATTGCAGTAGTGTGATAAATATATATTTTTTCCCAATATCATGCAGCCCTAAACAACCTTTTTCGTGTGCTCCTTAGAAATCTTTTGGTGTTGTGAAGCTCAAACTTTGATAGATTCACGTTTTTTTTTTTTTTTTTTACCAAAAACTGGCTCCTACCACTCACACTTGATTAATCATACCATTGATTGGAAACTCCTGACTCTAATTTTGAATGATCTGTTTTTTCTTAAGGATTACACACTATTGACACTCAGAGATGTTTAATATTGAATTGAATTTTCTTAATTGGAAGCGTTCTGTTTTGTCTCATATCTTTGATTTGGTTCTTCTCATGTACTTAGTAAATTTGTGTCTGATCTTATGATGCTTTAGGTCAAGTTTATGCAGAAATCTCTAAGTTTGAACTTCAAGCACCACTGTGAAAGGCTAATATTTTTGTTTAAAAAGCTTATGCCATAACAAATGCTAATTATGTTTTACAAATATTGTGACCAGAATCTTGATAAAATGATCATTATTACCAGTTATTCTATTAACAGTTATTCCTTGTCCTATATAACTTCATTCACCTTGTGTTCTCCTCATTTACAGCCTGACCGAGGAGCAAAGCGACCCAAGGAAGAAGATGGCGGCGATGAACCTCGGGCCAAACAGAAAACATCCAGCCGAGAAGCTCTGAGGTACACAGCAATGGGGGAACCTGAGGATGAAGATTTGGAAGACAAAGAGAAGATCCTGGAGAAGCTTATGGACCAGGATGAGGTTGACCCAGAGGTACTGGTTGAAAGTAGTTGACTCATTTTGCACAATTTTAAAATGGGATTATGAGGATTGCTCTCAGAGGGAATCTCAGTAGATGGACAATTGCTTATGTTAAGTTTTTTTTTTAGATTTAACTGAGCCTATCACGATAGTTACATTATTAAATTATCACACAATGGATGTACATGACCTAAATAATATATAATATAATATAATATAATAATCGGGATATTATCTTTTGTGGTTATTTGTTTGTTTGTTTGTTTACATATTTAATAGTGAACAGTACTCCGCACACACAGTGTTGACTGAAACAGGTGAAAAAAAAATATTTTTCCCAGCTATGATTAATTTAAATGTTGTTGTCTTTAAAAGAGTATAATGTTTTGTTATGCTATTATATTATCATTATATTAGTGGCCATTAAATGGTCTTAAAAGGAGAGTAATATTGTTTATCTTAATAATTTCTTGAATGATATATCGTCCACAAAAAATGATTGTGACAGACCTATATTTTGCACGTTTCATTAACTAAAATACAAGAAAGTTATATTTAGTCCCACGTTGCTTGTTTTAACATGGTAAACGTACAGACTACAGTACGATAGACTCGCCTCTGAACAGCGTAAGAGCTAGTGCTTGGTCTGGTTAATGCTGATGCTGCTCCAGCAGAGTAAGCCGGTGTTAGCAACAGGCTAGAGGTCGATATTACTCACCTCAGAATGACAAAAGGGCTAGTGCTTAGCACGGTTCAGCAGAGTGGCTTTACTGCTCCTTACAACCTGGTAGATTTTATACATAAGACACAGTACATTAAAAAGCGCACTGCCGATTTTTGGGAAAATGAAAGGATTTTAAGTACACCTTATAGTGCGAAAAATACGCAATATTGCAACATCAACCAGCCCTACTTTACATTAATTGTTTTTTAGTTTTCTGTCAAGTTACAAGTTACCTTTTCAGGTGTTGTCAAATTCTGTCTCTCTGCAAGAATATGTCTCTTAGTGTCCTGCAACAGAACGAGTATAACACACTCCCTCTGGATTCCTTTTTATGTCTGTTTATAAATAGGGTTTAATCTACAGGTTTGCTAGATACAGAATTGTTTGTTTGGTTTCTGATGCTGTATGATGTTCTATTATCTAGAAACAAATGAACTGAATTGCTGATTACAGTAAACATTAAATTGGCTGTTTTGTAACTTTACAGTTGATGATGACAGAAAGTATGAAACAGAAGCAGATGGAGATGAAGATGTTTAGCTCTGTATGAAAATGCCAGGAGCTGAAGGCCAGAACTTTTTGTTTTTTAACAGGGAGAGCTGGTGGACGAGGCCATGGTGAAAAAAATGATCCTGACCTTTGAGAAAAGGTCATACAAAAACCAAGAACTCAGGATTAAATTTCCAGACAACCCAGAAAAGTGAGTTAAGAGGAAACACACACACACACACTTAACCTCTGTATATCACTATAACTTTCTGAAGCTTTTTTTAATATAATTTACTCTTACTCGTGAAACATTAAAAAATAAATTATTTATTCTAAGTACCGGTACGTAATAGTAATTCATGTGTATTTGTGAATAATTTTATATTTGATTGAAATACAAATTTTGTTAACTACTAATTATACTAAACTACCAAATATACTAAAATCGGAGCTACAAGGCAGATGTAAACTTTTGAATGTATTATTTAATATTATTTAATAAGAATTTCCAATTTTATTATGCAGCAAAAAATAAATGCACAGAAATAATAAAAATAAAAGACAAAATTTAAAAATCTACATTTTGTAAAGTTAATACACTTAATACAAGTACAGTAGTACTTGCTATTTTGTAGATACTTAATTTACATTTACATTACATTGAATTAAATGATGAAATACCTAACACTTACCCTAGTACTAATATTAACTGTAACACTGTTGAGAATAGTTGAACTATTTGAATATCTGTACAAAATCTATTGGAGGAAGTGTAGCAGAGTTCTTATAGGCAAGTCTGTTCACTTGGTGGTAATATTTGTAATGCTGTGGGCAGTTATTTCCTTTTACTCAAGACTAGGTTCTGATCTCTATGAATGGGGAGAGACTAAGCTACTTAGAACTAATTCAATTAGTCCAATTTACCATTTATTTAGCATTTTACCATGACATAAATTAAGCAATTACAACTCTACAATTTAAACTGTTTCTTCAACACTGAAAATGTCCAGCAGACAAATTAACCAAGTACAATATGAAATTAGAATCAAAGGTGTTTGGATTATTCACGTTCATTACTCAGGTAGAGGTATAGATAGTAGGGTTTAAAATACTTCTTTTTTTTAGGTTGAAGTATCAAATCAAGCTTTTTACTCAAGTGTAAGTATAAAGTAGTACTGGTTTTAAAACTATTTAAAGTATAAAAGTAAGAGTAATGTAAGGGGGAAAAAATGACATTAAGAAAAAAGCTTAGGCCAAGTCACAGGGTCCTACAGTGCACTACTTCTCCTCCCCAAAACACATTTTCTAAAAGCCATAATAACTATAATCTTATATTAAAATGTTAATGTTGATAAATTGGGAATGCTCTAGACTCCCTGTTTCAGCTCAATATATGCCCACTGAAAATGAATGCATTTTAGTAGAATGTAAATATATTAAAGAAGCTTGACGAAGTCAGGACATTTCAAAAGTTTGAGTTCTCTTGAGTCTCTGCATGTATCATTTTAATACTAGACTACATACAGCTGCTATGTTCTTGCTAGAGTGGGGGTGTGACGTTATGTGCAGGTGTGATGAATAAACCTCTGGATGAAGAGAGAGTTTTTTTATTTAACGATGAGAAGCTGGAATGAAAACAAGCTGAAATTAAATAGTAGTAACAAGGCCATTTTGAAAAATTTGGAGTAGAAAGCTCAGATAGTTGTGTAAAAATGTGAGTAGTAGAAGTAAAAATCAAGTGAAAAAGAATTACTCCAGTAATGTATAGAACAATTTAAACCATTTGCGTCCAAGTATTTTGGTCTCTCAATAATCTTACATTACATTACATTACATTACATTTGGCAGACGCTTTTGTCCAAAGCGACTTACAATAGTCAAATAGTCTTGGTTGCGTTATATTTGATGCATCTAATAATTTAAATCCCTGATTGAAAAAAAAAAAAACACACTTCCTGAATAGTTTATTCTATTTGGCTCAATAATGCATGCAATATGTTTTATAAATGCACAACAAGAGCTATGCTTTAGTGTCCTAATGTCTAGCTGTAGCCACAAGCTAAGATGTTAGCATCAGATTAGCACACAAGCTAACATTCTAACAAAGCAACTCAATGCATTCCTGTAGATTCTTGTGTTTTTCGAAAACCAGAATTTTTAAAACTGTGAGAAATATTAATTTATGTCCATTTCCTTACCTTTATTTTTGTGGTCATGAACAGGTTTATGGAGGCGGAGCTGGACCTGAATGACATCATACAGGAGATGCACGTGATCGCCACCATTCCGGAGCTGTACCACCTGCTAGTGGAGCTGAACGCCGTCCATTCTCTGCTGGGGCTTCTGAGCCACGACAACACTGATATCCTCTCACTTTAACAGTTCAATAGAATGGAGTGAAATAGTGAACACTACTCAGTTAATGGCGCTGATTTGACGTAGGAGTAATTGTGCTGTTATCTACATGTTTAACAGCAGACTGGATCACTAATCTGTATTGATTTCAGTGCAGCAGAACATTCAGTTTAGATCAGTTCAGTTCCTGGTTGCAGGGATTTTATTCCTGTCAAGGTCAAGTGTGTTGCAGCAGTACAGACTGAAAGTGTGGATTTTTCTTATTCAGACTGATGTTTTTTTTTTTTTTTTTTAAATTTAGAAAAAAAGGTAAAGGTTAACAGGAACAATAAATAAAGAAATTTGTAAACTGCTGTAGGCAGGTTTTATTGAGCTACACATACAGGTGCTGGTCAACGAATTAGAATAATTTGAAATAGTGCAATCATGAAATTCTTTGAATGCATTTTTTGTGCAGAAAGCAAATCAGGTGTTCACCGTACCTGTCCTACTCGTTAGAATAATCACAGAACTCGTTACCTGGAAAAAAATTTGCTCAGCTGAGCTTTCCAAAAGGCCCATTTAGGCCATTTAACTGTGACACTGTTGTTTTATTGAATTAGAATAATGGAGAAACCGTTTCATTGAATTAGAATAATTTTTATTATAATTACAATCATCACTTTCTCAGTATTTTGTGGCTGCCCCCTTGGCTTGTATGACTGCCTGAAGTCTCCGCGGCATCGATTTGACCAGCTTGTCGCAAGTTTCCGCACTCACAGCTTCCCAGGCAGTGGCGATGTTTTGCTTCAGTTGGTCCAGCGTAGTAGGCTTTCTGTCGCGAATTTTCCGCTTGACGATGGCCCAAAGGTTTTCAATGACATTGAGGTCAGGCGAGTTGGCCGGCCATGCCAAAACTTCAAGCTGTTTTTTAGTGAACCAATCTTTGGTCGACTTTGCCGCATGAGCCGGTGCAAGATCCTGTTGAAATATGAAGTCTTCTTCGCCGAACTGTTCCTCAACAGTCGGAATCAGGAACGTTTCCAGAACATCTTGATATACGGCAGCATTGACAGTCTTCTTGAGGAAGCAGAGTTTCCCTACACCTCGAGCGGACATGCATCCCCAGACCATAACGCTCTGGGGAAACTTGACGGATCTTTTCACGCACTCGTGGTTGTAGGTTTCGCCACCACGACGCCAGACACGAGGACCTTGGTCACCGAAGGAGATGCAGAAGCGTGATTCGTCACTGAAGACCACTTTCTGCCAGTCTTCAGCAGTCCACTCGCCGTGTTCTTTGGCCCACTTCAGCCGTTTCTCCATTTGTTTCTTGTTCAGCATCGGTTTTACTGCTGGAACGCGAGATTTGAAGCCGAGTTCGTGCAGACGACGGTAAGTGGTTGATCTGGAGACGTCAGCGCCGGTCTGCTTGTTCCACAAGTCGGCGAGCTCGGAAGTGGACTTGAACCGGTTGCTGACTGCGATCTTTCTCAGCTGCTTGTTGTCGCGAGCAGAAGTTTTTCGGATGCCGGAACAGTTGGTGCGCTTGCTGCAGTTTTTCTTGAGAGCTTTGCAGACGGAAGACTGGCTGATGCCGAGCTGCTCAGCAATTTTAGTTTGGGTCAAGCCTTGTTGGCGAAGGGCTTGAATTTGAGCCACTATTCCGGTTGAGAGGTCGCGCTGCTTACCCATGATTGATTTTACAACTTTTAAATTCTACTCAACCCTGACTTTATACTGCACAGTGAACACTCTTCACAGAAAACAAAAATTCGAGCATTTATTCTAATTCAATGAAACGGTTTCTCCATTATTCTAATTCAATAAAACAACAGTGTCACAGTTAAATGGCCTAAATGGGCCTTTTGGAAAGCTCAGCTGAGCAAATTTTTTTTCCAGGTAACGAGTTGTGATTAGTCTAACGAGTAGGACAGGTGCGGTGAACACCTGATTTGCTTTCTGCACAAAAAATGCATTCAAAGAATTTCATGATTGCACTATTTCAAATTATTCTAATTCGTTGACCAGCACCTGTACAGAAATAGTGTATGGAGTTGTGGAGGTTCCTATTGGTGTCCTGAGATAATCCATCCATTCCACACAGCTCAAATATTCAAACAGTTCCTTCAGATTTAGCAGAAGGAGCACAGTGTTGATGGTGGTGCATACTGTAGCATTAAACATATTTTTAATCAGAGATAGGTCTGACCATGTGGCTGGCCATGGTATAGTATTTGTGTCTTCAAGGCAAGCTCTTGGGATAGCAGTTTGTGGATGAGCACTGTCTATTTGGAATAGTGCATCAGAGTGTGCAGAGCATGCAGGTTACTGGACCTCATTAAAGGTCTCATGCTGCTAAAATCTACTTTTTCTTGTTCTTTGTGAAATACTATAGGTCTCTCTGAGTTGTATATGCATGCTGCTTATGAAACTGTTTCTCAGCCTCCCTTACAGCTTCTGTTTACACAGCTAGTTAGCATTGGCTATCTTGTGTAAGTAACTGTAGGTTTAAATCGTATCTCTGGTTGATTCAGCGTTTTACAGAGCCCTGTGAGGCGTGTGAGGCGCTTCAGGGACAGATTCGTTCACATTTCACACAGATACAGCTCACTTACATCTGTGAATGCGAACCGAATTTCGCCTGGGTTCGACGCATTTTTAGGACATTGAGTAAAACTGCACCCAGGCTCAACAGACGAACAGATGGATTCTTTAAGAATTCTTTGATACAGTGGCCAGAACTGTTTCCTCAAATGTAGTAAGGCTTTCAGGTCTAAATCTAGCAAAGCATCCCCAAACCACCCTACAACCACCCCCATGCTTAACAGATGGTAGTTCTACATTTGAAAAGCATTGTTTTCTCTAGCTATAATAGCCAAACATTTTGATTTGTCTGTCCAGAACACACTGTTCCAGAACCCAAAAGCATCCTGTAGGTGCTGCCTGGCAGGCATTTGTATTTTTATGTTTGTTTAGCATTTGTTTCCATCCTGCAGTTCTACCATGAATATAATAGTTTTTTTTTTCTAAAGGTTGAGTTGTACACACTGATCAAAGCTGTGGCAGAAGAGGCCTACAGTTGCATTTCCCAGTTTTGCTCCTTAACTTGTAGCACATATTGCTATTGCAGTGGTGGATCTGCTGCAGGAGCTCACAGACATAGACACTCTACACGAGAGCGAGGAGGGAGCTGAAGTCCTCATCGATGCACTGGTAAGAAAAGCACTTTTCTTCTGTTAAAGCTACCGTTTCACAGTAATTTATGCTGGTTTATTTCACTGTGCTACCAGAATACACTGACATGCCAATTGTCATGGGGCAGGAACTAGTGTTGTGTCCCATAAGGCAACTGTAAGGCCTTGCTTGACCTCTGATAATTTGCAGGTGTGGGTGTTCTCTAGCTGTGCCCCTGAAGTAACACATCTAGATTAATTTGCATATTGCTATCCTATGACTTTTGGTCTGTCAGTGTAGGTGAGTGCTAAGGTGGTCGTCTCCACCAATAACAGAAAAATGTTGGGCCATTGCCCCTGCAGACCGAGTTCCAAGCTTAAGCAATGCTGTCAACCCTCAAATTAAATCTCTCCATTTTGTTTTTATCAGTGCTGCTCCTAGTCATGGTAGCCCATGTCACGTAAAGTTTATTTGCTTAACTTTTAATGGATTGATATAAGACTTATTCATTATTGTGTGTAACATTTTTAAAATACTTATTAAATGAAAACCTGGCTAAAGAGCAGAATCAAGTAGTAGCAATAGGCTTTCAGGTCTTGATGCAGCAAACCATCCTTAAACAATAACACTACCACCACCATGCTTTACAGTTGGTGACAAAGTCCCTGTTTTTAATACAGCACAGTATAGGTTTGCCTACACTAGGCGTGGGCGATATGGCCGTAAAATAATATCACGATATTTCATGGTATTTTTCAAGGTAACGATACTCTTGGTGATATGACAAAACACTTGGAAAAAAAAAATAAAAATTAAAAATACACTACTGCACTGCAAGAAAAAAAAAAAAAAAATATATATATATATATATATATATATTTATTAGTACATACAATATAATACTTACACCCCTAAGTGAGAGATAAAAAAAATACAAGAATTTTATCAGATTTGTAACAGCATATCTCCATATATCCAGGATTAAAGTAAAATAAAATATATAATCTATAATCTAATATATAAGAAACAATCTCTGTCTAGTAGATATATAATGGGAAATGGGATGGGTGATATGGCACGATATTTTAGGGTATAAAAAACTTTAACGATATTATTGCGTATGATACGATATGGCACACCCCTAGCCTACACTGCCGACTACATCCTGTGAGAAACACTGCAATATAAAAAAAAAAAAAATGTCTTTGACACCATCCGCCTCCCACCCTCCCCATGCGAGCTCCTGTTTGAAATCAAAGCGTCATTGTTTGGTGTTTTGATTCACTTGATCGCTGAAAAACAGACAAAAGCAGTAATATAAGGCATTTCAAAGCTGGGAGATATTTAAAATCGTATTTTGTGAATTAACATGTTATCTGTGCTATGTTTGGATGCTTTGAGGAACTTTATGGTCTCCATCCACATGGTTGGGCACATGCTTGTAAACGCATGTGTTGAAAGCTGTGCACCTTAGTCCATCACAGTTTTGTGCAGGTATTTCCAGTTACAGCTGAATTCACACTTTTAATTAACCTTTTAAAAAGGCAATTTAAATGCCTGATTAAAGGGGCGAATATTGTTGTTTTGCTGTTTTCCTTGGGTTTTGAGTGATCGGCTGACTCTAAAGCGTTGACTCAGCTCTTAGTTGGTCGTTGATCTCTGACACGAGACGCAGGTGGGGGCGGGGCTGGTGACTTTACGGGTTCTGCACTGTTTAATATCACAATATATATCGTCAAAAAAACATTGCAATGTCAAATTTTTCTAATATCGTGCAGCCCTTGTCCACACTCACAATTCAATATATGATATGTTTTTTTTCTCTCTCTTTTCTGACAAATAATAAATGTTGTGTAATATTATGTGCATCCCTAACACTAATTTAAGGTACTTTTTTCAGATTTAGGGAAGAAGAAAGTTTAATTTAACTTGAAATAAATATCAACTTTTCCATAGAGAAATTTTTTTTTTTCAATAATCATAAGGTCTGATTGTTGATTGCTGTGTGCAATTGACTCATAAGGATGCTAAAATGTCTTAAAAACAAGCTATTCCAAACTGAGAGCTGCGAACAGAAACACGCAGAATTAGGTGAAAAACACTAAATGTCACCAAGCAGGAAAAATATCCAACATGATTCAATAGAGTGCTGAATAGCAGCGCTATTGAACATTAGGTATTGATCAGTTTTCTTTCTGCTTTGTGATTTTTTTATGTTTGTGTGTGTTTGTGTGTGTACTGACATTTAGAAATGCAGGGATTGAGTCATTTCAGATATCAGAGGCAGTATATGAGGCTATGATTCGGACTAGTCGTGGCATTTCATGCTGTGTTTGCAATCAAACGTTTTTCAGGCCCATGGTTGGAGGACGTGCAGCAGAGCCTGCAGTTGTATTCTAAAGGAAATTATCACAGAAACAATTACCGTATTTTTCGGACTATAAGGCGCACTTAAAAACTTTTAATTTTCACAAAAATTGACAGTGCGTCTTATAATACGGTGCGCCTTTTGTATGGATTTTACTCGTCAGGTTGTAAGGAGCAGTAAACACACACTCCGTGCAGCGTTATAGAGAGTTTCAGTGCTATACAGAGTCCAGAGCCGTGCAGCTCCGAGGCTGAGCAGCAATAGCATTAGCTAGATGCTAACCGCTAAGCTAGCTAGCTTATTCACTGAGATCAGTATTATCTAAATTTTACTCGTCAGGTTGTAAGGAGCAGTAAACACACACTCCGTGCAGCGTTATACAGAGTTTCAGTGCTATACAGAGTCCAGAGCCGTGCAGCTCCGAGGCTGGAGCAGCAAATAGCATTAGCTAGCTTATTCACTGTTCAGAGATCAGTATTATCTAAATTTTACCCGTCAGGTGTAAGGAGCAGTAAACACACACTCCTTTTAGAGCCGTGCCGCTCCGAGGCTGGAGCAGCAATAAATAGCATTAGCTAGATGCTAACCGCTTAGCTAGCTAGCTTTTTCACTGTTCAGAGATCAGTATTTTCTAAATTTAGCACTTTTAATACTGCTGGAGCAGTATTATTAGAGATAGATGCTAATCGCTAAGCGTTCACCGTTCAGAGGTGAGTTATCGGCCTGTAATCTGCTCTGAGACATGATGTCCCAGATGTGCTCAATCGGATTCAGGTCTGGGGAACGTGGGGCCAGTCCATAGCTTCAATGCCTTCATCTTGCAGGAACTGCTGACACACTCCAGCCACATGAGGTCTAGCATTGTCCTGCATTAGGAGGAACCCAGGGCCAACCGCACCAGCATATGGTCTCACAGGGGGTCTGAGGATCTCATCTCGGTACCTAATGGCAGTCAAGCTACCTCTGGTGAGCACATGGAGGACTGTGCGGCCCTCCAAAGAAATGCCACCCCACACCATTACTGACCCACTGCCAAACCGGTCATGCTGAAGGATGTTGCAGGCAGCAGACCGCTCTCCACGGCGTCTCCAGACTCTGTCACGTCTGTCATGTGCTCTGTGTGAACCTGCTTTCATCTGTGAGGAGCACAAGGCGCCAGTGGCGAATTTGCCAATCCTGGTGTTCTCTGGCAAATGCCAAGCGTCCTGTACGGTGTTGGGCTGTGAGCACAACCCCCATCTGTGGACGTCGGGCCCTCATACCATCCTCATGGAGTCGGTTTCTAACCGTTTGTGCAGACACATGCACATTTGTGGCTTGCTGGAGGTCATTTTGCAGGGCTCTGGCAGTGCTCCTCCTGTTCCTTCTTGCACAAAGGCGGAGGTAGCGGTCCTGCTGCTGGGTTGTTGCCCTCCTACGGCCTCCTCCACGTCTCCTGGTGTACTGGCCTGTCTCCTGGTAGCGCCTCCAGCCTCTAGACACTACGCTGACAGACACAGCAAACCTTCTTGCCACAGCTCGCATTGATGTGCCATCCTGGATGAGCTTCACTACCTGAGCCACTTGTGTGGGTTGTAGAGTCCGTCTCATGCTACCACGAGTGTGAAAGCACCACCAACATTCAAAACTGACCAAAACATCAGCCAGACAGCATAGGTTCTGAGAAGTGGTCTGTGGTCCCCACCTGCAGAACCACTCCTTTATTGAGTGTGTCTTGCTAATTGCCAATAATTTCCACCTGTTGTCTATTCCATTTGCACAACAGCAGGTGAAATTGATTGTCAATCAGTGTTGCTTCCTAAGTGGACAATTTAATTTCACAGAAGTTTGATTTACTTGGAGTTTTATTGTGTTATTTGAGTGTTCCCTTTATTTTTTTGAGCAGTGTATATGTAATGCCATCTAGTGGCTTTTTTTGGTAGCAGCAGTGTGCACTATTAAAACAGCAATGTGCAACATAAAATAAATAATAAAAAAATACAGGAACAGTCATGTACAAAATAATAGAACAATTAGAGGTGTAACAAACTGAACTCTAACCTACTATAACAGTTAAACATGAAAAATAAGACTCGGCCCCTGAGAATGACAAGTTATTTTCTTTAACAAAGATATATTATTAACTTTATCTGAGAGAACATTCTCTGGAGAAAGGGCTGCTCTCAGTCACAATGCGGCTTCAGTGTGCTGCGTCATTTGCGTAGCGCGATGCATCATTGCATCACTGCGCGTCAATCTCTTTTTGACTTCGAGGCTCGAGACCATGACATAATTTCGATTGATTTCGATAAAATATCGAAATCGTGACACCCCTAGCGTGTAGTAAATCTCTTAATTAATTATGGGTGTGTTTTGGGCGTAACGTGAAATAAACCAATCGGTGTGCCAGTTGTCATTCTCTGACTTTGTGTGCTCTGACTTTGGCGCGTTGGGATCTTAACAGTGTGGCGCTTTGCGTGTCTCGGAAGAGAAAAATGACCTATGCATTTAAAGGAAAAGCAGTGTTAGTTTATCGCTGCATGTCTTTCGCAGGATGCACAATAGGGCTCTAAATGTCTCCCAGATTTTAAATGCCTTATTTTCCTCTCCTTTTTAGTGATCAAGAAAATCAAAACGCACAACAATAACTTGTTTCCTTTCTCTTTGATTTCAAATGGAAGTGTATGAGGAGGCGGGACTAATGACAGCACTAAAAATTTTTTTGGGTTGGATAGCCCTCAGCTCTCCTCTCTAAAAATTTTTTTATAAATGTATTATGTTCTTGAGGCATGCTTGAGGTTCAAATACTTATTTTACCCAATAAATACAAATTTAATCTAATGTTTTTAGACTGATAATGTATTTGTAAGGGGGTAAACTAACTAACTAGATGTATGTCTGTCTGTCTGTTTGTCCTCCTCTACATCTATCTATCTGTCTGTCTATCTATCAATACGTATAATTGAAGGTGAGTGAGCGGAGGAGAGTAAAGCCCTGAAGTGATCAGCTGACTGAATGGCTGAATGCTGTTTGTTAGTGTGGATTTGATTTGTTTTCTGTCGCTGGTTTGTTTGTTTACGAGGTGATTAATGTGTGTCTGCTTTATTAGCTGGAGGGCCAGGTGGTGGCTCTCTTGGTGCAGAACATGGAGAGGCTGGATGAGACGGTGAAAGAAGAGGCAGACGGAGTCCACAACACACTGGGTACGACACACACACACACACACACACACAGGTTTTATTTCAAGTACTTTAAGTGTGATTATACTTGTAGTTTTAGTTCTGTTGATCTGGATCAAGCAAGCAAATAATACATTGTTACATTTTAGTCTTGCTTTGCCTTGGGTGGAAGGATTAAAATAAATTAAACATTATTAAACAGTATTATGACAAGGTCCTGTGTCGCGATATCTGTCTGATATAGGCCTGTCACAATAATTGCAATATCGATTTATCATACAATAAATGAACATGACCTCAATAATTTTTGATAATCGTGATATTGTCGTTTGTTCACATATATAACAGTGAACAGTATTTTAGCCAGTCATGCTTCAATAACTGTGAGTCCATAAAAAAATAAGTATATAATTTGAACTAATTACAATACATGATTAATTCAAGTTTTGTTGTTTTTAAAAAGTGTATAATTGTTTTTTATGCTATTCTGTTATCATTATTTTAGTGGCATTTAATAGTCTTAAAATGACAAAAATATCATGTATCGCAATAATTTCTAGGACAATATATCGTCTACCAAAGAATCTTATCGTGACAGGCCTAGTCTGATATTTCTCGCCAGGTGAGACTTGTGCACGGGTAACCAAAACAAATGTTTGATCATTATGGCATTAAACAGCATTGCTGGTCTGTTCAAGTTTAACTATAATGCTTACATTCACCCTTTATACTTCAGTCACATTTGCATCAACCACAAAAACCTTGTATCGGCCTTGCTTGCACCCACCCATCATCAGAATAAGAGCCACTCCCCTTCCATCTCTGCTCACTTTCCTACCTACATACCTGCCCCCTTCATGATTTCTTTTTTTTTTTTTTTGCATGTTTGTCACTCTTAAATGTCTTAAATGTTTCAGATCATTAAACAAAATTAAATATTAGTCAAACACAACATAATTTTTAAATGATGGTTTTAATTATTAAGGAAGAAAAAAAATCCCTGTGTGAAAGTGTTAAAGCATAGTTAAAACATAACTTAACTGTTTATCACACCTGAGTTCAATTTCTATAACCATACCCAGGCCTGATTACTGCCACACCTGCTCTCAATCAAGAAATCACCTAAATAGGAGCTGTCTGACAAAGTGAAGTATACCAAAAGATACTCAAAGGATAGACATCATGCCAATATACAAAAAATAAATGAAAAAAATGAGAGAATGTAATTGAGATCTATCATACTCGCTAGCTCTTTTACTGTTCAGAGGTGAGTATAATCGGCCTTTATCCTGCTGCTAACCCCGGCTAGCACTGCTGGAGCAGCATTAGCATTATCCACTAAATTAGAAGGAAAACATGGCAACACCCTTGAGCCTACTAGTGTACTAGTGTTCCGTATAATCCAGTGCGCCCTATAGTCTGAATAATACAGTATTAAAGATGGGGCAAACACTTTTACACAGGGCCATGTAGGTTTAAATAATTTTTGTTTCACTCTTAATCAGAGGTGGAAAGTAATGAATTACATTTACTCACATTACTGTAGATTTTATGAGTAATTTGTAATTTTTTAAGTAGTTTTTAAAAAAGGAAACAATGGAAAACTCCTCGTTACTGAGTAAAAAATTATAAAATACTGGGAAAACAACTAATTGTCTGAGTTAAAAAAAAAAATTGAGTTTTGTTCTCCATGGCAGCGCAGCTTTACTTTTCCCAGCAGTGTTTATTATGGTTAGCGGGAGAGATGCTATGTGAATCAGCTGTGCTCGAGTTATGCTACTCATCAATATGTGCTTCTTTACGGCACTGCGCATGCGCCGACCGACATTTATTTATTTTTTTTCATGTTTTTCATAATAATTCCTTAAGTTTTTATTGGAAACATTAGACAATCTTCTTGGATGTTAAAAAAAAATTAAATAGCAGTTAAATCATAGCAATGGCAAGTTAAAAAATAATAATGAACTGTAAATCTATAAAAATACGGTTTATAGTCACACACATGAACATAACCTTTTAACAGTAAAAAAAAATGGATCATTGAAACCTATGCCACTTGTTTTTAAAAATGTTGTACGGGTTACTGCCTGAATGGTCCAAATTATTATTTGGAATAATAATTCATTAAAACAATATCATTTCTGATTTGTTTTGTTTTACTTTTTTACATTAAATAAATAAAAGTAACTATGTAACTTTAACTCAAAGTACATTTTAAATTGAGTACTTTTTTTCCTTTTTTCGAGTAGATTTTTAGATAAGTACTTTAACTTAAGTAGAATTTTAGCAAAGTAAAGGTACTTTTACTTAATTAAAGTTTTCAGTACTTTTTTCACCTCTGCCCTTAATATTAAAAACCTTCATTTTAAAAACTGCATTTTGTGTTTGAAGAATATTTAAAATAAGTTCCGTGATCTAAAAGATTTAAGAGTGACAAGCATTCAAAAAATAAGAAATCATTCCACTGTATACAGGAACATTGCTATTCTTCTGCAGAGAGATTGAACCAGTCTTGAATTTGCTTTCAGACGAGTTTGTTACTTTGAAACCCAGCTGAATTTGTCCAAACTGGGTCAGAGCAGCCAGACCAGAGGTGTGTGTGCGTGTCTATGTGTGTGTTTGTGTGTGTGGGTGGGTAGTGCTGATTTAGCTAAAGCTGTTTCCATCCACGCCAGCCTTTAATGTTGAGCTGCAGAAAAGGCAGAAGGCTGTGAATGTTTAGCACACACTCTTCCCGGTGACTTTATCTTGTCACGCAGCAGCCTGAGCGTAATCCGCCATCATGCAGCGCTGCCTGTTCACTGTTGCCTGAAGAATTGCTTGTTTTTTGCTACTGTTTTATGTGAAAAAAACAGTTTTTACAGTTGTTTATTTTGGCTTGTTGCTTTTTATTCTGCTTTATTTGCTGCTTTGTAGGAAACTAATTGATAAGGGCAGTATTTCAAAAAGTACTTCGCAAAGTCAAGCCTTATATATTGTCTTATAAGAGAAGAAATTAAGAAGTGATGTTTCTATTGTCTGATCACAACAGAGAACCATGATTATGTTATTATTAGGGGTTAGGTATTCTGTCCACTGTGGATAGTAATGCCTTTTGTCACATCATCTATCTGCACCCCCATATCGGGCCACCAGTTATTCATATCGCTTTATCCTGAGCACGCTGGCCAGTGTTCGGTCTCACACACAAGATAACTCCTCACAACTTATAAAGGTGTGGGTGATTACAATATTTTTGCATTTTAAGGTGCACTTAAAATCATTCTCAAAAATCGACAGTGTTCCTTTTAATCCATTGAAGCCACTCCACTGAATTACAGCGATATTAAGTTATTAAGTTTCAGTGTTTAGTGTCAAGTTTCTCCAGCACCTAGGCTGGAGCAGTATTAGCATTAGCCACTAACTGTAGCGCAAGCTACATTCGCAGTTCGCTTATTCGCAGTTCAGAGGTGAGTATATCAGACTAGCCTGCATGTTTACTGTGTTAAAACATGCTATTCACGACGAACAGCTAGCCAAAAGGCGCCCTGGGTTAGGGCTGCACGATATATTGTTTATGCATCGCAGGGCGTGTGATGTCACTTAAGGCAATGGAATCAAACACATCATGTTGAAATGTTTTTGTTCAGAAGTAGATACACAGCGCTGTCTCTGTGTCTGTATGAGTGACAGGCTACTGCTTCCTGAGAAGCACGAGGGAGAGGGAGAGCATGAGGAGGGGGAGTAAACATGATGTAACCACATGGCCTCCATCCACATGGTTGGGCACATGCTTTTAAAACACGTGTTGAAAGCTGCGCACCTCAGTCCAGCACAGTTTTGCAGTGCAGATATTTCCAGTTACAGCTGAATTTGCGCTTTTAATCCCAGAAAAATTATTTATCTTTTAAAAAGCCATTTAAATGGCTGATTAAAGGGCCAATTACTGCTGTTTTGCTGTTATCCTCGGGTTTTGAGAGTTCGCCGCTGACTCAGCTCTTCATTGGTCCGGATGCGAGACAGGTGGGGGCGGGTCTGGTGACGTTGTGGGCCCTGTTTTGTTTAATATCGCGATATATATCATAAAATAAAAATAATATTTTTTATTTTTTTAATATTTTTTAAAAAGTACATTTTTTCTAATATCGTAACAGGAACACTTAGGGATCCTCAGTGTTGCGCTGTCGGGCAGAATTTACTAGCACTAAGCGCTGCTGCTAACCACACTGTTGACAATTTTGGCAATCTACAGGGTGCATACGGTCATGAAAAACCTCGAAAAGTCATGGAATAAAAAAAATAAAAAAAGCAATTTCCAGCCCTGGATAAGTTTGGAAAAATAAAAATTCCCCAAATGGTTTGGAAAAGTCATGGAAATTTGGTCTACAAATCTTTGTGTTCGTAGAAAATCATAACAGATATATCAGCTCAGAGTTAATTTAGTAATAAAGCACTACACAATGGAGCTCTCAGGATCTGACACACATTTTATTTATTTATTTGATTTTTTGTGACCAGCATTTTTTTTTTTTACATTTTTTTTTAACATTTTATAGTACATTGTATTACCCAATTTACCAAGCCTGCTTAAAATACTCTGTAGTTAATGTCACAAGTGAAGGACAAGGAAAAGAAAATTACAGTATGTTATAACAATTCTAACAAGCAATTGTAACAGTCGTACAGTAATTTTAATATCAGAGAAAACAATATTTTCAAAAAGAGAAAAAATTATAAAAGAAAAAAAAAAACTGTCAGCCTGAAGATGAGTCTTTTGTAGGAGGCCACTCTATTTAATAACTCGTACCATTCACTTTAAGTAGGAGCCTGAGAGCACTTCCAGTGTCTTAATAGTAGCCTCCTGCCTACCATACACATTTTATTATTAAAGATTGTGTCAAAATTTTATCTGATTTATTTGAAACCTACTATGATTTATTTTAATTATACTTTTAGTTGATTTTAGATTTTATTGTCCATGTCTGCATGTTTTAAAAATCATATGGTCATGAAAATTTGCCTTGAAGACATGTAAAAGTCATCAAAAAATCTTTTTTGGGTTAAAATGTGTATGAACCCTGAAACTAAGCTTACTGTAAATAAATAAACACTTTACTCACCCAAATAAACAGTTTACAGGAAAGAAATCTGTGTAGATTAACATCCAGCACTCATTTGACTTTCTGATATTATTATTTTTTTTAACCACACCCTATAATCTGGTGCATTTTTATGTATGAAAGCCTCCAGAAATTTTATTTTACTTTTCGAAAGCTGTCTTGCTCTCTGATAAGAGCTCTGTGGACTGTCCTACACATTGTTGTAACTAACTAAGCCTGACTTTTATTGCTCCTGTAGTTTTAATTCACACTGCAGGGTTTCAGTCCTGCCTAAATCCAGGAGCATATGGATGTCAGAGTCAGCCAGCTGTGTTAAAGGCTTTGATGGATCGAGATAAACTTGAACTGAACTTGGACTTGGACAGCAACTGTAGGAGTGAACATTGGCAGGCCTGTTGTTGACCTGAGACTGACCTTTCGCTTTACTGTCGTTCCAGCCATCGTGGAGAACATGGCGGAGTTCAGGCCTGGACTGTGCACGGAAGCTGCCCAGCAGGGACTCATGCAGTGGCTTCTCAAAAGGATTAAGGTAAGAAGATGTTTAACAGTTGGTAAACATTTAAAAAAAATGGCAGAAGACTGTAACTATCGACCAATCTCTGACATCAGGTTTTCCCACTCCTCCATGCAGAATTCTTTCATATGTGTGATGTTTTAGGTTTTCTTCCATGCAGATCACTTTTATAGTGTACCACTCACTCAAACAGACAAAGCAAAGATCTATGATGCTTTTACCTTACAGGAAAACTTTAGTTCTATTGATTGATCCTTAAAATGTGTATCTTTAGTTATTTGTGTTTAGTTAGATCACATCCAACTCTCTGTATTGTAAAAAAAAAAAACAGTTAAAAACAGAGGTGTTGATTGATTAAAAAAATAATTAATCTCACAATTTGCTTTAACTTCTAGTAATAGATATTTGAATGTAAAATGAAAGAATCTCTCTAAGATAATAATAATCGTAATAGTATTGTGATTTTATTTTTATTTTTTTACTTTGAATACAAATTGTCTTTTGTGATTGTTCAAATACCAAATGAATTTCAATTAATGCAAAGTATAAAAAAGAGAAAGAAATGAAATAAAAGCAGAGTGGATTTCAGTAGAAATAAAGAGTAATCTATAGTCCCATTCAAAAGTATATTAGTATTTTTATGCAGTTTCTAGCAGGTTTTACCAATGTAAACACAGTGGTGTTACTGATCAAAAGTTTAGAAGGTACAGTCCCCTCCAAAAATATTGGAACAGTGAGGTCAATCCTATTATTTCAGCTGTAGACTGAAAAAAATTGAGACAAAAGATCAACATTTTAGTTTTTTTTTTTCAGGTGTTTACATCTGGATCTGATACACAGTTCAGAAGATACTATAGCACCCACCCATTTTTCTTGTGAGCAAAACATTGGAACATGTGACTCTTAGGCGTGTTTTTTTTATTGCTCAGGTGTGTCCTGAAACATGAATTATTTAAACAATAAACAGCACTTAGTTTCAGATTTGGGTTTTATCTGTGCAGACTGTGTATTTATAGTTGGAGGAATAACCAACTTGAAAACCAGTGAGCTATGAGTCTATGGATGAAAAACAAGCAACTGTGAAGCTGAGAGAAGATCATTAGAATCATTTAGAACAATTAGAGCACAAATATTGTCCATAGCCAGAACACCTGTTTGGAATGTCCTAAAGAGAAGAAAGTCATCACTGGTGTAGTAAATAACCAAGGAAAACCACAGCAGTTGATGACAGAAACATTGCGAGTGCTGTAAAGAAAAAAAAAACCCTCCAGAGGGCAGAAGTGAAGGAATCACAATCTACTGTTCACAGAAAACTTCATGAACAAAAGTACAGAGGCTTCACCAGAAGATGAAAACCACTAATAACGAGGTGATTTGGGAAAACCAGGCTGGAATTTACCAATAAGTACAGAGAAAAGCCTGTGGACTGATTATGGACTGATGAGACAAAAATTAACCTTGTGAAAGAAAGGCTAAAGTTTGAAAAAATAAAGGATCTGCTCATGATCTCAACCATTACCAGCATAACCAGCCCTTCTGTGACACACAGTGGAGGTAGTGTCATGATTTAAGCTTGCATGGCTTGCATATTATGGGACAGGCTCATTAATATTCATTGATGTAAAGTGAACCAAAATGGCCCAAAACCCACTGCCGCCTGGAAAAGCATCACAGAAGAAGAATGCAGAAGGTTATTGATGTCAGCGAGTTAGAGACATGATGCAGTTATGCCAAGCTCGGACTACACAACATTTTTGTCCCTCACGATGTTCACTATGTCAGATTTAAGCAGTTATTTTCTTTTTAAGTTGTTGTCTGGGAATTGGCAACACCACACGTTAGTCACCGACCAATCATCGTCCGCGTCCTCAAGTGAGTTCGTAGTTCATCGCGGGGGAGAAGCATAGAATCTGAGAATCATGGCTACAGAAGCCCTTTGCGTAATGGAAGAAACTAAAAAGAGGGGAAAGCGACTGTGGGCTCGTTCCTGGGTGACCCAAATGGACATTACATGCTTTTTGTGCTCCATAGAGAACTTAAGGTATGGTCAAGATGTAGCTCCTTGGGTTTCAGTGCCTGTAAACAGAATATCTCATGGATGAAGTAGATTATTAGATGATCATTAGATTTTAGATTTTTTTTGTTTCGATGGTTCAGTGAACTGCAGGAACATTGTGCCGCTTTATTTTCCCGTGTTTACATCTGTGCGCCACATAACGCTCTGTCTTCCTATTGGTCAAAGTCAGGAAGCACATCGCGGAACATGTCAAACTAGGCGATAAAATACAAAAAATTCTAACATTCTCTTTGACTGTGTCACACTACACGGACCTTAGTTGCGGCTCCGACAAAATCGGGCTAAAATTGTGTAGTCTGAAGGATTTGCAACTAAATATTAAGTCTTATTCACTTTAATTTACTTTAAGTTTATATGTTCCAATACTTTTGCTCACAAAAAAATGGATGGGTTCAGACAGAAGCTGCTATTCTTCTGAAATGTCTATCAGATCCAGATGTAAATACCTGGAAATATAAACTGAAATGTTGATCTTTTGTCTCATATTAGTCTTTTAATGTTAAACCCAAAAGTTTTCAGTTTACAGCAGAAATAATGGGATCGGCCTCACTGTTCCAATACTTTTGGAGGGGACTGTACCTTCTGCACTTCTGAGCAGTAACTCCACTGTGTTTACATTGCTAAAACACTGCATAAAATGCGAATACATCAGCAGGCTCTCTAAAAAGAGTGAAATAAGGCAAGATGATGGGGCTAAAATGGGTAAAACGTTGGGTTATGGGTTAAAAAAATGAAGGTTTTCATTAAGGCAGCCTCATTTGTTTCACATGATGTTTTCCCTTCTGTGCTCAGCTGGCTGCTGCAGGTTGGTGTATGTTCTTCATGGTGTACTTGAGAACAGCCTTCATTTTTCAGTTTTTACAGCAGTTTCAGCTTAACTCTGATCCTCCAGGGTATTCCTTCTAAACATGCGTGTTTCAGCTCATTAAATTTTCCATAATTAGCTGTAAGGTTGACTGAAGGAAGTCTGGAAGGAGTGCAGAATTCAAACCACAGAGGACTCTGGTCCCTCTGGACCTGGGAAACCTCAGGAGTGTTTCAGTTCAGAATTGTCGCTCATCTCTGAACTTTTTTGCATGAGCAGTTTTGTGATTTAAAAGAAAAAATAAAAGTTAAGGACAGGTGCTTTAGGTGGAACGGCTGCTAAGAAATGTGTATTAGTAAATTACAAATAATAATAAAAAATACCCTCTAAAAGGCAGCAACTGAATGAGCTTTTTTGCTATTTTAGATTTCAGATAAAACTATGTTTAGTGGTTTATAAGTAACATCTAATACTAGAATTTGAGAAAACTTCACACTAGACCTTAAGCAGTTTGGACTGTGTGTCTCTCCACTCTTCCTCCAGACTCTGATCCCTTGATTTCCAAATGAAATGTAAAATTTACTGATGATCAGTGATGGTTTGGAGAGACATGTCATCTGCTGGTGTTGATCCACTGTGTTTTATTATCAAGTCTAAAGTCAGTGCAGTTTTGTTTTCCCACAAAATCTTACAGCACTTCATGTTTCCCTCTACTGACAACTTTTATGGAGATGCAGTTGGATTTCATTTTCCAGCAGGACTTGATGCACTGCCCACAGTGCCAAACGTACCAATTGGTCTTATATAATATTCTAATTTTCTGAGGTGCAATTTTTTGGGTTTTCATTGGCTGTAAGCCATAATCATCAACAATAAAAGAAATAAACACTTAAAATAGATCACAGATCGCTCTGTGTAGTACATCTATATAATATATGGGTTTAAAATTTTTTGAGATGCACTTGTAGATCTTGTATAGATATTTTACCTTTGCTCAAAGTAGAATAAATTCTTTCTCTAACAAAAAAAAGTAGCTCATGTTAATATTGGCTGTAATCGGTTGTGAGTGAAGTGGATGAGAAATAAGAAAACACAGGATACAAGGGCTGAGAATCACCTCTGATTCCCAGATTCAATTCGGTTTCACAAAATCCCAATTCACTTTGATTTCTAATCTGATTCAATAGCGATTAACTTAGAGATGTTTCATTTACTACAATAGGTTTTCTTTAAATAAGGATCAATTACTTTTTTTTTTATTCCCAGCCTCACCATATGTAAGATGGATACATGCACCATGTAACATATTTGTAAATTTATTTGAGTTAATTTAATTTTATTTCTTTTTAAACTTGGGATTTGTGTTCAAAAACAATGTCTGATAAATACTTAATATAATATAAATATAAAACTGTTTTAAAAGTGTAAAATGAAGTGTATCAGAAAATGATGTGCTGCAGAGCCATTTTTCTTGCTTTATGTTATTAAGGTAAAGATTGCTGTATGTTGTTTATGTAATCTGCATCCCCTCTTTTGATGGCGTTTCTTAAGCAACAGAAGAAATAAGCAATTTGCATGCGCCAGATGCTGCGTGGATGAAAATGGAAATTCCTGTCTCAGCGATGGCTCTAATTCCCTGTAGGAAATCTCTGCTGCAGTTGTTGATAAAAATACAGGCAGCTGCAGTAAGATGGGCTGCATAATGCAGGATTTCCATCGTAAAGTGCATAACCAGCTGAAACATTACTGCATAATTGATCAGCTGCCTGTGAGGTTTGTCGGTCTGGTGGCAGCGGCGTCTTATATTGCACTGAGACTCCAGTATGACGGGGAAGATGCGCGTGTTCTCCTGAGTTAGACAGAGCAGTGGGTGGGATCATTTTTAAAAAGTCGAAAAACGAATTGCACAGATGCAGACGGCGCAGTGGGGTTTTAGCTGGAGGGGGTGCATGTTTTAAATGCAAAGCAGACGCATTGTTCCAGGAAATCAGATGATTTGTGGAGATGTGACGTGGATAGATTAGCAGTGTTGTGCAGGACCGCACTTGCTTTCCCAGAAAATTGTTACATTTTTCTGAACTCTTCTGTAACTCTTGTCAGGATGAACAAACAAATCAAAGTTCTGTCTTAACGAAATTCGGTCTAAATCTAACTATAGCCCAATAAAATAGTCTGAATCCACCTGTAACTGACCACAGCCTGACTAAATTCCTTCTGAACCAGGTGTAGCTTGTCAATTCTTTCTCAATCTATGTGTAGCCATACAAAATGATGTTCAAATATGAGTGCAGACCAATAATGTGGAATAATGTGGAAAGAGGCCATAGTTGTTATATTAGATTTATTTATTTATTTATTATTATTTATTTTTTTTACACATTCTTTCCATGTAATGTAATTAAAATGTACACTTTACGTAATCAGAACAGTGGAATCTGAAGACATTAAGTCTTTAGAAAATGAGCCACTATCTGACACCAATCTTTACATGTAAACTAATAATTTAAATGTAATACTGTGTTTCTGAAAAACGATATTACAATATTACACAGCAATGTATACTCAATAGATAGTCAGTAGACTCTGTTCATATTTTCTTTATGCACACGTCCACATTCTCTGCTGATCCCTCCTGACCAGAAACAGCCATTAGGTTGTGCACCTCTGCGTGTTTTTATTCGTGGGGTGTTCCTTAATGGCCTCCTGCTGAAAGCTGATTGGCTGCTGAAGTCTTGATGAGGGCGGCTCTGCTGGCCCGGCGGCGCCGAGCTGCGAGCAGTCACGAAGGACTGTGACCCGAGAAATTGCCCACAAATAAAGTAATTAAAGGTCAAATGGGAGCGTCACGCTGGTTTCAGTTTGATTGAATTAGAGGTGCTGACTGAACAGGCACAGAATTAGCTCACGAGCTCCAACGGCTACTGACACAGGAGAAGTGGCAGCAGAAACGCTGATGGGGCGAAATGATGAAACTGCAGCTTAAACTTCTTGTGTGTGTATGTGTGTGTGTTTGCTCTGTATTTTTATGAAACAGGCAAAGATGCCTTTCGACGCTAACAAGCTGTACTGCAGTGAAATCCTGGCCATCCTCCTTCAGAACAACGACAGTAAGTCTGAACCTCAGGTTTAAAACATCAGCTCATTATCGTCACATTAACGATTGTCTTTAATTGACGTTTTAATCATTTTAATTGGTTTAAACTTTGTACACTCAATTTCAAAACAAAATAACACACTTAGATTACTGTAAAGCTCTGCATAATACATAATAAGTCTCAGTAAAATTAGTAAATGATTACAGATGTGATCTAATGGCCACTATGATCAGGAGATTGTCTGTTCGAATCCTGATTATGCAGCTTGCCATCAGCTGCCGGAGCCCTGACAGAGCACAAAATTGGCCTTGCTCTTGTTCTGGGTGGGTAGATGGCGCTCTCTCCTCTCATCACCATAAAGGGTGATGTCGATCAGCACGAGACATCTGTGAGCTGTTGTATCGGAACCGAGTCGCTGCGCTTTTTCCTTTTCCGAGTGCTCTGTGATGCTACTTGGCAATGCTGCATCAGCAGCAGTTTGAAAAGAGGCGGTTGCTGACTTCACATGTATCAGAGGAGGCATGTGTTAGTCTTCACCCTCCTGGTGTGTTGTGGCATCACTAGTGATAGGGGGAGTTCTAATGAGTGGGATGCGTAATTGGCCTTGTAAATTCAGTAGAAAATGGGATAAAAATGAGAGAGATGGTTGACTGCTAGACATTTCTCTGTTACACACTTAAAGACTACATTTCACACAGTTAATATATTTTAAAAGAAAGAGCATCATTGAACTGCTATAAGCAGGATAGTCCTTTTTATGAGTTATCTGCAATCTAAGTTGTCTGTCTTTTGGTTGCAAAAAGAAACCAAGGCTATGGTAGCTGGGCGATTGAGGTGTACAGGGTTTCCCCCAGGATTTCCTTGAAGGTGCGGTGGCAGGACCCCCCGGTTGGGAACCGATAATTTATATCACGTTAATGATATCACGATATAACACAATTACACATGTTTCCAGTTATTTTCTTTATTTCCAACTGTCACTGAAAAATGCCCACTTAAAACAAAAAGTTGCAAAAAGTAGGTTTCTTTAAAATAAATCCTTATTGTTCTTTTTTCAGATACGGTAAACGTAAAAGTGTGCAACACAAAATGTTAAATTATACATAACAGAGGAGAAAGGGCACAACAGACATGTTATCTATATACGTTAAAATAAAAAAACTATTAATTGTTTACGTTTAATCTAGCTGCTTGAAAACTTCAAATGTGAATGCACAAGACACAATACGAGACACAAACATTACAATTTTCTCACTGTACAGTATACACAATTAAACTTTATACAAAACCAAATTCAATTTAATATATTTAATATATATGTATTATTTATTCGCTCTTATCTGTATTAGGTATTTTAAATGTGAGAATGAGTAAATAAAATAAAAAATATTATTGAATTTAATTAAAAATTGTGCTTATTAAAACAGACAAATAATATCTTTAATCTTTAATTTAATTACAATAAAATGTTTACTGGACCGTGAAAACAAATGCATCACAGAGCTGTTCTAGGGTGCCTCTATTCTAGGGCCCTACATCCTTGCTTTATGACAGCTCCACAGAAACATAGCGTGATTTTCACTCCACCAGGTGAGTGAGCCTGAGTGGACACCTGCGTAAGTTGAAGCTGTTTAATCACTGTTTAATTCATCTCTCTCTCGCGCGCGCGCATTATGTTTCAGTCTCTCTCTCTCTCTCTCTCTCTCTCTCTCTCTCTCTCTCTCTCTCTCTCTCTCTCTCTCTCTCGCATTATGTTTCAGTCTCTCTCTCTCGCTATTTACAGGCGCGCTCTCGCTCTCTCTCTCTCTCTCGCGTTATGTTTCAGTCTCTCTCTCTCGCTGTGTCCTATACTCACACTCTCTCTCTCGCGCGCGCGTTATGTTGGCACTGCATGACTAACTACCGATTTCCACCCCCGAAGTTCAACACATGGCTGACGGAATTATTCCCCCCTAAATTTAGCTCCGGCAAATTTAAGACATTTTGGTTGAAATTTTAAGACAAAATAAGACTTTTCAAGGCCTTATTTGACAAAAATGAAATTTAATACCATTTAAGACTTTTTAAGGACCCGCGGCCACCCTGCTACATGTGCAGGACTGGAACACAGCTGTGCGTTTAGGAATTACGGCTAGAGAGGCCCTCACCTGTAGCCTCCCGAAATAGATGCAACATGCGAAACCAGCCGTGTTGTGTAGGCTACGTCTACAACATATTACCGATATAACCCTTGAACAATGTTCAACAACTTGTTCACAAATATAAAAAAACATCATTTCAGCGCCACATACCTCGGATTCAGTTGTCCAGTTTGACAGCCGGTGTCCTGTCGAGATGATCAAATTCCAGTGTCAGAAACGAGAGAGGGCGGGGCAACGCTGATCAAGCGCGGGAAAAACGCCGGGCTCAGAATTTTCACGAAGGGTGGCGGGGAAGAACGAAGGCGTGGCGGACCGCCGCACTGAAATGAACGTGGCGGAAACCCTGGGTGTATGTAGTGAAACAAGATAATTAGTATGATTTTTTGTCAAATAGTCCATCTCCGTTCACTCCAAGCATTCTCAATACAGCATTTTTAGTCGATGCTCCCAACAGGTTTACAATGCTAGCTATAGGGGCATAGCGCTGCCAATGCAAAGAAATCACTATTTAAACATCTTGAAAGTCCGTCACAATAAGTTGACTGACTAGAACAAAAGAAAAGGTAGGATAGGGGAACAGATTGTAAAATTAATTCAGTTGAAATGCATGATTATTATAGAGATTTTTTTTAGCAACAGCTGGAATTCATTGATTTGCTTTTTAAAAAGTGTAAAATTTTAAAGGCTTTAAAGTGTCTTGTTTTAAATGTCGGGTCACTCGGATTTCTACGAATAACCTGTGGAGCTACTTTAAATTTGTTAATGGTGTAGAAACAGTGTTTTTTACACCATTTACTTTAGCATTGTAACCTCTTAGGAGCATCGGCTAAAAGCGCTATATTTCGGAATACTGACAAAAGTTTTTCGACAAACGTTTGCACTCTATCATGTTTCACTACAACCAAGTCCATTTTACACCAGAGTTCTCCTTTAGTTTCCCATGTCTCTCTATACTTAAGAGAAATGCTGGTTTCTGTGATGCAAAATTATTAAAATTGTAATAACAAATAAAAACCAATCAAACAATACAGGATTACATTGTTTAATATGGTGAAATTAATCATTTTGCTACTCCTTTATATTGTTTGTATGGCATAATTTGCACAAACAATCCCTGACCATTTTGTTTACATTTTTTGTTGGATTTAAACTGCACACTTATAACCTGCGATATTGTACGATATATATTTTATATCTTGCAAAAAATATTTTTCAATATATTGATGTTCCTGATGTTTTGCCTTGCACTAACCCCTGTGGGGTTATATTGCATTTTTTTTTATTTAAGATGTTTGTTTGTTTGTTTTAATTACTGATTTATTGCATAATTCGTGATGTTTATAATCATTTAATATAAATAATAATAAGCATTTTCAGCATTTGTACACTTACCTTTTCTTTTATATAATGTCCAACCAAATGCAAGTCCACACACTTTTTTTCCAGATATTTGCTGAAAAAAAAAAAAGACTTTTTATTAATCATCTTCGATCAAATTGATTCTGATGCAGCTGTGTGTAATAAATGTCACTGTGTTTTAATTGCATTCCATGTCTGTTGAAATGACCAAAATGCCCTTTAAACAATATATGGCCATTTCCTCTGATTTTATTACTATAGGATTTCAGCTAATCTAATGACCACAAAGTGCCCACAAACACCCCCAGCCTGAACCGCCATCTTCATACAACAGGCAAACTGCATTCACAGAGCCTGGTTTACTGTTACTGTTATTGCTAGCATTAATTAATTAGTTTAGTTTTTTTATTACCATTTCTGATCTACACACCTACTGTATGAATGTCATCCTGTTATTCAGTCTCTGCCTTAACATTAACACTCAAGTTCCCATAGCAAATAAAAACTCATGACCGATAAAACTTTAATAGAACACATAGGTTTGGTAACTTAATCAAATGTATTTGCATATTTTGACAAGTAGATTTTTTTTTTTTATAATCGAATACTGGTGCCTTGCCCTTTGGTCTAAAGAAACCAAGAGAAATTTGTTTGGATAAGATGGTGTCCAGCATGTGTGAGGAGTACCAAGACAATTTTTTTCCCTTGCCTTCTGTCAAGCATGGTGGTGGTAGCATCATGGTCTGGAGTTGTGCCAGCACTGGAGAGCTGAATTCCCACATATACTGTGACATTCTAAAGCAGGGCTTAATTTCCCCTAAATTTTGGAAACTGTGCCAGAGGGCAGTTTTGCAACACAGTAAGGACCCCATACACCTCCAAGATAACAACTGCCTTGCTGAGGAAGCTCAAAAGTAGAGTTTAGATTGGGCCCAAAAAATCCAGCCTGACCTGAGCCTGTACTCTTTCTGCCGAGCCCGACTCAACCTGCCCCATAAACTGTTTTTGTGAGCCCGAGCCCAATTTAAACCAGACAATTTTTTTTGTAAGTACGCCGTTGAAACTGAGCTTTTTGGGCTGTTTAAATGAGCGAACTCCATTCAGAATGATGTGATTAAACTTTGCAACACTGAAGAAGCATATACCTATTATTTAAGAAAAATGTTTTTAAAAATTAATCTCCCTGTCTACTTTAACTTAATTAACACTATCTAAGAAGAAAAAAAACACTTTCTGAATAAGTTAATCTTATTTTAAACATGAAGCCTTAGTGCAAAACACATAAAACAACAATAAGGTTGTGGACAAGGGGATGAGCTCAGGTGCTCACAGTTCTTACTGTGCAGTTCCAGAGCTGCGTGATTTATAACATTCTAACTTGTGAAACTTTTTATTAAAACACAGTTTGCTTGGTTACTTTGCTATATTGTGATTATCACGTCAAAGGTTTATATAAAATAAAAATAGCATTAAAATACAGGATCTGGTCGGGTGTAGGCATTGAATCTTAGCTCTAAGGTAAAGGTGATTGACTGGCCAAATATATCTCCAGACCTAAACCCAGTTAAGCACCTGTGGGGCATCCTCAACCAGAAGATTTTCTTACGATAGGATTTCAGCTAAATTTTACACGTTTTTTAAAATCAACACTGTATCAGCCCTAGTCTTTAAATTCTTAATTTATACCCAAACTGTTTATGCTGAACAGCCCTTGTCCTATTCAGATATTTAGGTAAGCAAATATATCCTCTATAAACCTATATATATATATAAAAAAAAAAAATGCAGTGCCTGTCCGTAGTTCATACTGAGCTCATGTTGATGGTCCTGTAATATGTCCCCTGTTTGCACGGTACATTTACCCCGGGTGGCAGATTTAGTTCCTGGATTTGAAACACAGAAGCCCATTATCAGCCGATTCACTGTTGAAAGACACACAGAGATTTGCAGCCGAGTTTCATCATAAATCATTTGCACTTTGCATTGGTCTGTGTGCAAAACCAAGCCAGACAGCTGGACAGCTCTGTCCTGCTCAGCCAAATTCAGGACAAGGCTGCACTGGGAGATATCATGACCTCACCAAATCAGTGTGTGCATTTGTGTTTGTGTGTGCCTGTATTGGGTGATGTCTGTACATGCATTATATGTACAGTGGAGTTAAAAAGTTTGGGCACTCCTGATCATTTTCATGATTTTCCTCAATAAATCATTGGTCATCATCTCTGTATGTTCAGTAGGATGCAGAATAGTGCACTGTATAGTGAATAGGATACTGGATAGTGCTCTGTGTGTTCAGTAGGATGCAGAATAGTGCACTGTACAGTGAATAGGATACTGGATAGGGCTCTGTGTGTTCAGAAAAATGCAGAATAGTCCACTGTACAGTGAATAGAATACTAGAAAGCGCTCTGTATGTTCAGTAGGATGCAGAATAGTGCACTGTATAGTGAATAGGATACTAAATAGCGCTCTGTATGTTCAGAAAAATGCAGAATAGTCCACTGTACAGTGAATAGGATACTGGATAGCGCTCTGTATGTTCAGAAAAATGCAGAATAGTGCACTGTACAGTGAATAGAATACTAGAAAGCGCTCTGTATGTTCAGTAGGATGCAGAATAGTGCACTGTATAGTGAATAGGATACTAAATAGCGCTCTGTATGTTCAGTAGGATGCAGAATAGTGCACTGCATAGTGAATAGGATACTGGATAGGGCTCTGTGTGTTCAGTAGGATGCAGAATAGTGCACTGTACAGTGAATAGGATACTAGATAGCGCTCTGTATGCTCAGTAGGATGCAGAATAGTGCACTGTACAGTGAATAGGATACTAGATAGCGCTCTGTATGCTCAGTAGGATGCAGAATAGTGCACTGTACAGTGAACAGGATACTAGATAGCGCTCTGTATGCTCAGTAGGATGCAGAATAGTGCACTGTACAGTGAATAGGATACTAGATAGCGCTCTGTATGTTCAGTAGGATGCAGAACAGTGCACTGTAAAGTGAATAGGATACTAGATAGCGCTCTGTATGTTAAGTAGGATGCAGAATAGTGCACTGTACAGTGAATAGGATACTAGATAGCGCTCTGTATGCTCAGTAGGATGCAGAACAGTGCACTGTATATGAATAGGATACTAGATAGCGCTCTGTATGCTCAGTAGGATGCAGAATAGTGCACTGTACAGTGAATATGATACTAGATAGCGCTCTGTATGCTCAGTAGGATGCAGAACAGTGCACTGTATATGAATAGGATACTAGATAGTGCTCTGTATGCTCAGTAGGATGCAGAATAATGCACTGTACAGTGAATAGGATACTGGGAGTCACTCTTTTTTCAGTAGCTGTATAGTAAATAGGGCACTTGATAAGGTTTTGTATATTTAGTTCACAGAATAGTGAACTGTATAGTGAATAGAGCACAGAAAGGTGTGTAGGGCACAGCGAAAGGCACTTTGTTGTCTTTTGAGGACAGACAATTTTTTTGTACTTTTTAGTAAATTTGGCACCGAGACAATATTGCACAAAGTAGTGCACTGTGTAGTACATTGTCTAAATTGAATATGACAGAATAGTGCACTCTATGCATTGATCAGCAGACAACACAGCCTGCTCTACTGGGAATAGGACATGATGGTGTACCTGGTAGTGGTATAGTACAGAACAGTGCACTGTGTTTTTAAACGGAGTAGTGCATTCTGAACGGCCCATGTGCTATGGTGTCACTGTGCACCAGCTTTGTGTTATTTTCTCTCTTTCTCTCTCTCTCTCTCTCTCTCTCTCTCTCTCTCTCTCTCTCTCTTTTTTATCCACCCAGCTTGTTCTGTCTCATCCTCTGTAGCACCAACTGAATTTATACATTGTTCATGTTATTCTCTCCACCTCCTTCACTCTTTCTATTCTTTATTTTACTCACGTCTCTCTCTCTCTCTCTCCCTCCCTCCCCCCCATCAGGCACCAGAGAGCTCTTGGGAGAGTTGGACGGTATCGATGTTCTTCTGCAGCAGCTTTCAGTAAGCCCCCCTGCCAATATCCCTACTGCCCACCACACAGTCCCAGTCTCTCTCTCTCTCTCTTTCTCTCTCTCTCTCTCTCTCTCTCTCTCAGTAGCTTTAGTGCTGTCTCTTTTCATATTTCTTCCCCATTTACTCTCAGAAAGGCTGGCTGTGTGTGTGTGTGTGTGAGACCTGTTAGTGCTGAACCCACAGGTGGGATTGGTTCATGTTGAGTAAGAGGAAAACACTTTGTCTCAGGTCAGAGAGCTGAAGGTTAACGGGGGGAAAATGTGAGTGCAGGATTTATTTGTATAGTGATAAATAGAGTTCTAATAGAGGCTGGGAATTGTTTTAAAATGTTCGATACCTTAAAATCAGTACTGATACCCAAACGATACTTTTTTTTTTATATCTTTTTTGTAAATTGCAACCAAAATTATAAAAAGCGATAATTATTCTCACACAACAGATTTATTTAACAGCCACCATGAGAAACTCCATCTTTCTGGATCTTGTTGGAACCAAAAAACAATGAGCATGACTGTGGCACTTTATTAAGAACAAAAACAACAGCATTACTTTCAACGCTGAAACTATAAATATTTTCCCTAAACATATTACTGGATACATTTCAGTTTTTAAGAGTTCTTTTTTTTAATATCAGCGTTAGATTGTCAAAATTAAATTATATTTTTATTAGTGGTGTTAATCTGGCAGACCTTTAAGGGTTTCATGAAAAGTATCGAAAACGGGCACAGAATCTTTTTCGACTTTTCGGTACTCTGTAGTACACTGCAAAAAAATAAATCTTAGCAAGTGAAATTTCAAACTTTCAAAATGTAAGGCAATAAATCTTATTTTCTTCTCTGATAAGACTTTTTATCTTACTAAGCATTGTAAGTGTTAGATGATTTTGCTTATTTTTGGGATAATTATCTTAATCATTCTTACTTAGAATTTGTACCTTATTTTAAGTCATTTGAACTCAAAAAAGGACCAAGCAGCAATCAAGTTATTCTGATTCTTGTGTCCAAAAACAGTGACTTTTACTCTCTTACTAAAAAAAAAAAAACGCTTACCCCATTGGCACATTTTTTTGCTTAATATACATATATTTGTCTTAATTTGCATATATTTTGTCTAGTTTTTGCCAATGGATTTTTTGCAGTGTGCCGAGGCATTTAGGTCGGTGCCTTTTTGGTTTCAATACCCAGCCCTTGTCCTAATCACTATTTACTACATTAATAGATATAATAACCCTTTTATTTTGGTGAACAGAAATGGTTCTAATTACTAAAAAAAAAACAGCAGCTCACCTCACTTAAAGTAAATAGACTTGGTTAATATCAGCTCAATCCAGAACTCGTCTGTTCACTTCTAGTAAACAGAAGTAGTTGTGCACGGTACAGTAAAGAAGTGCACAGAATAGTGCACTCTATACTGATCAGGATTGAATAGTGTGCTCTGTTGAATAGGCCAAAATGGTGCTCGTAAAAGTGAAAAGGACAGAATAGTTCACTCAATTGAATAGGACACAATAGAGTGTCTGTAAAGAGTGGGACATAATGGTGCACCCTAAAGATAATGAGTTAAAAAGATACACTTTTAAAAAATGATGCATGTCTTGCATGACACTACTAGTGTACTAGTTGCTAGTGTCTTATTAAATCAGTTCACCACAAAGTACTGTCCAACTTCTATCTGTGCACATGTTCCCATGGGATTTGGATGCACAGAATACAGAATAAAGAGTTATCAACTGGTACCGCTACCAATATTAACCTGGTACAGTTTATAAAACATGCTAATGCCTTCTAAAGTGAAGAGAACTTGACAGTACACTCTGTAGTGAATAGGGCATGATAGTGCACTCTAAAATGAATGGGCTACATTAGTTCACCATAGCATTATTGGGACAAAAACATACACTTTTATGTGATTAAGGCACAGAATAGTATACTCCTATAGTGAATAGAAAAGAATAGTGTGCTATATAGTGAATAGTCTATAGTGAATAGGACACAGTAGTGCCCTCTGTAGAAATAGGACATAAGAGTGTGCTCTGTAGTGAACAGGACAGAATCATGTAACGTATAGTGAACTCTGTAGTGAATAGGTCATATAGTGCACTCTAAAATGGACAGGACACAATAGTGCGCTGTAGCATTAACGGGCCAAAAACATGCGCTGATGAATTAGAGCACAGATTAGTATACTCTATAGTGAATTCGACACCATTGTGCACTCTGTAATAAATATAATATATAATAATCAGTGCACTTTGTAGTGAATAAGACAGTAAGATAAGTTAGTGCACTGATAAGTAATTACAGCACAGAATAGTATACTCTTTAGTAAATAAAAAGAATAGTGTACTGAATAGTGAATAGGACATGATGGTCTGTTGTGGCTAGGGCCCAAAATAGTGCACTGTATATAAGAATAGGGCAGGATAATGCACCTTTGAGTGAATAAGACACAGCGCAGCACAGTTTAGTGATTATGGCACAGAATAGTATGCACTATAGTGAATAGTCCACAACAGTGCACCCTAGAGTTAAAGGGGACAAAAACAATTTCAGTAATTAAGGCACAGTGCACTTTGCAATTAATAAAGCACATTGCAATAATGCTTTAAAAAGTTTTTGTAAAAAAAAAAAAAAAAATGAAAATGAAAGTGTGCCAGTGCTTTAAAGTGTGCCCTGTCATAATATTCATTAAAAAATAATACTGTAAGTGTTGTTGTTGTATTATAATAGTATGTATGTACTAGTCTATAGTGTGTATGTATTATGCTGTATAATAAACGGTGAGTTAAGTTATTAAGGTGTAAAGACGTGTCTCTGTGCTGCAGGTGTTTAAGAGGCACAACCCGTCCACGGCGGAGGAGCAGGAGATGATGGAGAACCTGTTCGACGCGCTCTGCTCCTGCCTCATGCTGCCGGCCAATCGCGACCGCTTCCTCAGGGGGGAGGGGCTTCAGCTGATGAACCTCATGCTCAGGTCTGTGACTGGTTGGTGTTTATAGACTGACCCTTCCCATGGCTTTTACCCTTCATTCACAGTAAGAATATGTTGGTGGAATTAAAAATGGGGCCCTTTTTTACAAACATCTGTCTGTTTTAGAAAGTGATTTCTTAGTAAGTGAAATCATCTAGAGGTGGTTGGTGTGGAGGGGTGGATAACACCACTACCTGCCAGGAAACTACAACATTAAGTGGGACACAGGTTCAATTCCCAGTCTGGGAGACTGTGCTGCGCTACACCAGAAAGAGTTTTTGTCAGACTCCTAACTACTCAATGCTATGAATGTGTAAAGTAAATCTAGTCTAGTTGTCTAATTGTTGCAATAAATAGAGTTTTTTTTTTTTTTTTTTTTTTTATAACCAGTTTGGATTTCTTTTTTTTTTTTTTATCTACTCAAAGTGTCTTGCTTTTTACAGTATTTAATGTATTAATGTTTGCCTTTTTTTTTTTTTTGCACTCTAAGATGCATTTAATTTTCCCCAAAAACATCTGTGTGCCTTATGTATGAATTTTACCAATTGGGTTGTAAGCAGCATTAGCATTAGCCACTAACCACGCTAAGCGCTAGCTCTTTTGCCATTCAGAGGTGACTTTTATCAGCCTGTAGCCTGCTGGTAACCCCGACTAGCACTGCGGGAGCTGCATAAGCATTAGCAGCTAACCTGCACTAGCTCTTTTGACGTTCAGAGGTGAGTATATCGGACTGTAGCCTGTGTGTGTAACATGTAAAACAAGCTACATAAGACGAGACAGCTAATGGTTAGCTTCTAATGCTAATGCTGCTGCACCCAGCAGAAATCTAAGCTTACTGTAATTAAACAGAAGCGCTTTACTCACCCAAATTAAACAGTTTTCTGGAGAGAAATTTGTGTAGATTAACATATATACATAAATATACAAATAAACAAAATAGTGTGAAGTACATCTATATAGTAAGTTCCACATTTTGAAAAAAACTTTTTTGAGGTGCACTAGTAGTATTTTAACATTAAAATGTCCTGCAAATTTTGTCTAGGGAGCTAAAACTTTAGCTGTCAAGATGCAGTAAAACATGCATTGGATTAGGAGTCTCACCAATAGGAAACATATTTATATATGAAAAAAGAAAAGAAAATAATGTTAGTCGACTACTAAAATAGGCAATAGTCTATAGTAATTACATTCCCAATATTCAATAGATAAATGTACTTAAAATAATGTTAAATAATAATTGTGATAAAATTCCTATACTAATCTTTACAAATCTTAGAATAATGTCTATTGTGTATTTTAAATTAATTTAAGATCATTTCATTGGGTGAGAGACATATATTATATTGCAGACAGAAGAAACAGAGGAAGAGTCTCAGTCTCTTCTCAGAGTAAACAATATAAATATTGTAGCACTAAGACTGGAGCAGCAAGACTGATGCCTGCACCACTGTAGAACAGCAGGCACCAACAGCAGGAAGCAGTTTTAATCATCCACTTCCAGAACATGTACAGCTCTCACACTGACGATCACCAGAGGAGGGCAATATAACATGTAATTTAATCATGGCAAATTACATTATACCATCCTGGACGTATTGTGGATGTTATTACTTAATAAACATGGATCAACACTGATCAACAATCATTAAAAAAAATCTTACATGTAATTTGTTTTTTAAGTTTTCAAAATATAGTAATACACAATGTGTTTCAGGATTACATATATATTTTTTGTGAATATTGCCCATCCCTTACTGACCCCCAGCTGTGAAGGGGCAGATTTCATACATACTTGCTTTAGTCATTTCTTTTCATGTAACTGTAACTGTGTCTCACAAGACTTTTACACAGGTAACCAAAACAAATGTTTGATCATTACGGAAGCAAAAAGCAGCTCTGCTGTGCTTAAGTAAGCAGAAATGCTTCTAACAGTGCATTTACACTCCTTTCATTTTCAATGGATGAGATTGTGCACTCTGTAGTGCTTAGGACATGATGGTGCGCTCTGTAGTGAATAGAAAATGATAGTGTGCTCTGAAGTTAATTGGACACGATAGTGCACTCAAGTGAATAAGACACAGTAGTGCACTCTGTAGTGAATAAGACATGATAGTGCACTCTTTATTGAATAGGACACAGTAGTGCACTCTTTAGTGAATAGGACATGATTGTGCACTCTTTAGTGAATAGGACATGATTGTGCACTCTGTAGTGAATAGGACATGATAGTGCACTCTTTAGGGAATAGGACACAGTAGTGCACTCTTTAGTGAATAGGACATGATTGTGCACTCTGTAGTGAATAGGACATGATAGTGCACTCTTTAGGGAATAGGACACAGTAGTGCACTCTTTAGTGAATAGGACATGATGGTGTACTCTGTAGTGAATAGGAAATGATAGTGTGCTCTGAAGTTAATAGGACACAGTGCACTTAAGTGAATAGGACACGATAGTGCACTCAAGTGAACAGGATGAGATTGTGCACTCTGTAGTGCTTAGGACATGATGGTGCACTCTGTAGTGCTTAGGACATGATGGTGCGCTCTGTAGTGAATAGGAAATGATAGTGTGCTCTAAAAAGAATAGGGCACATTAGTGCATTTAAGTAAATGGGACATAATTGTGCACTCTAATGGATAGGACATGGTGGTGGACTCTGAAATGAAAGTGATATGATGGTGCACTCTGTAGTGAATAGGACACAACAGGCTGCCACAATACTGACACTACGCCGAAATGTACCATAGAGATTCGGTCATAGGTTGCCAGGTCTGTACAGAACCCTTGAGGGGGTTGCCAGTTGAATACCGAACCCTCAGTGGGGGATTCTGACAATAGTTCTAAGGTCTGTAGAGACTGATGTGAGATCATACAGGAGAGAAGTTGTTGGGTTAATGGTAACCAGCTGCAGTAATCACATACTGTTTTGTATTTTACTGCATACGATTAATTATATATAATTAATAATCAGAGTAAAGTCTGATTGACATCCGTTACAAGATAATTACTTTCTTAAACATTTCAGAATTCAACTGCAGTTTGAGCGTTTAAGTCAAATAAAATATTTTCAATTATGTATTTCAACATTTAAATGAAATATATATGTTGTTAAAATTTTGTCTTAATCTTGTAAACACAGTATGGTGTCTTGTAACGTCTCGTCACACCCCTAGTTTATGTAAGTCATGTATGATAACGGGACTATGGCATTATGGGAGAGAGGTCCAGCAGGATCGCTGGTTCAAATCAGTCATTATGCAGCTCCAATACATTAGGGTACTATTGGTCATGCTGTGTGTAGATAGCACTCTCTCTCTCCACATCATTCCCAGTGTAATGTTGGTCAGCGCGGGTGTCTGTTAGCTGATGTATCAGAGCTGAGGGTTCGATGCTTTCCTCTGAGTGTTGTTGGGAGGATTACTCGTAATAGGGGGAGTTCATATGAATGGTGTTTGATAAATTGGCATTCCAGTCTGTGGAGAAAACTGGGTAGAATTAAATAATAAAAAATGTAAAATGTATACAAAGAACAAAGTATATGAACAAAAAAAACAAGCAAATCTACAAAAAAGGCTCAACCGAAGTGAGATTTGAGGAGAAGTGGATCTGGAAGTGTCTCAGCTCTCTGTCTGGCATGTGTCCACCACGGTTTATCGTCCGTCTTGTGTGGATTTAGAAGCTGATTGCAGCTGAGCAGAGATTCAGTCTGTATGACTGAGCCAGCAGTTCTGCTTCACAAACCTCATCCCTCTTTCTCTCTCTCTCACTCTCTCTCTCTCTTTCTCTCATGATCTTTTTCTCACGCTCACTCTCTCTCGCTCTCTCTCTCTCACGCTCACTCTCTCTCGCTCTCTTTCTTTCTCTCTCGCACTCACTCTCTCGTTCTCTCTCTCTCTCACACGCTCACTCTCTGTCGCTCTCTTTCTCTCTCATGCTCTCCCTCTCATTCCCCACCTCTCCGGCTCTCTCTTTCTCTCGTTCTCTCTCTCTCTCACGCTTACTCTCTCTCGCTCTCCCTCATGCTCTCATGCTCTTTCATTCTCCGTCTCTCACTCTCGCGCTCTCTCTTTCTTTCATGCTCTCTCATTCCCTGTCTCTTTCTCGCACTCTCTCACGCTCTTTCTCTCACACGCTCTCTCTCTTTCACTCTCATACTCTCTCGTTTTCTCTCTCTCTCACACGCTCACTCTCTGTCGCTCTCTTTCTCTCTCATGCTCTCAAGCTCATTCCCCGCCTCTCTGGCTCTCTCTTTCTCTCGTTCTCTCTCTCTCTCACGCTTACTCTCTCTCGCTCTCCCTCATGCTCTCATGCTCTTTCATTCTCCGTCTCTCTCTCTCGCGCTCTCTCTTTCTTTCATGCTCTCTCATTCCCTGTCTCTTTCTCGCACTCTCTCACGCTCTTTCTCTCACGCGCTCTCTCTCTTTCGCTCTCATGCTCTCTCATTCCGTCTCTCTCCCTCTCTCTCGCTCTTATTCCCTGTGTCTCTTTCTTCTCTCTCACTCTCTCATGCGGTTGCACTCTCATTCTCTGTCTCTCTCTCTCTCTCTCTCTCTCTCTCTTGTTCTCTGTTTTTCATTCTCTTGTCCTCTCATTCACTCTCTCTCGTGTGAGCTCTCTCAATTCAATTAAATTAAATTCAATTCAATTCAAATTGGCTTTATTAGCATGACTGTTTTAAAAAAACAATGTTGCCAAAGCACACAAATGTCAAAACCGAACCTATAGTGAAACAACGATGAAAATGTTAACATAAACATCGATTATTTAAAATAAAAAAATGTAAAAAAATTACTATAATAATAATAATGATGACAATAATAAAAACAACAATAATAATAACAATAGTAATTATAAAAATTATAGTGATTATAATGATCAAGTATAATAATATTAACAGTTGTTTCTCTCTCTGTCTCTCTCTTACTCTTTCTCTGTCTTTTTCTCTCTCTCTCTCTCTCTCTCTCTCTCTCTCTCTCTCTCTCTTACTTTCTCTCTCTTTCAGTCTTTCTCTGTCTCTCTCCCTCCCTCCCCCTCCCTCTCCCTCACTCACGCTCTTACTCACACGCTCATCTCTCCACCTTGACATCTGAAATATTTTCAGTGGGCTAGATAAACAGTGTCGTTTGTCATCTGCGGATGGAGAGAGTGGCGGAGTGACAGACAGCTACATTTCCCAGAGTGCCGAGCTGCTCTGTGGAGAGCTCTGATACAGCTCTGTTTTTCTTTTTCTTTTTTCATGAGTTATGTTTTATGAATTTGCCCGCAGTCCCTCTCATGATCTTATTATGTGCTGCAGATTCATTAATTCTATATGATTTACTTCAAAATAAATTATTTACAAACTGGATGTACCTGGATTCCAGGAAAGCTTTGCATTAGCTTTTCTCTTACTTATCAATTTTATCTTTGTTTGCATTAAACCAAGACTGAGATTTGCATAGATTCATTTCATTTGTATCAGCAGGTAAAAGTCTTAGAAGTTTTAAATTCATTTAGCTAAATAAAGGCATTTATTTGACTTTTAAATATCTTGTATCCATCTGATAAATTTATATAAAAAAAATATTTCACAAATTTTCTGTGCAAGTTGGCAAAATTAATGGGAAACTGTGTGGAACACACATTTTGCACTGGACCCTATTGTCCGCGTATATGCTAGGGGTGTGACGAGGCACTAATATCACGAGACGAGAAGAGACACGATACTGGTTTCACGAGAAGAGAAAATTTTTTAAAGAAAATGTCAAAAATGAAAACTTAACAGACTGGTTTCTCTCACACATTGATTCTATAAGAAATAGAAATAAGAATAAGAAATAAAAATAAAACTTATATAGTGCAAACAATAAGTGCAAACCACAACCAGTCATATGAAGCCTATGGTTTGTGTTTTTTTTCTCCTAAATATCTTGTAATTTAACTATGCAGAACCATAACCAGTCATATTAAGCCTATGCTTGAAGTGCAAACAGAGACAGAACATTTTTTAAATTCAGTACAGAGCTAAGGGATTAGTACATCTGCCTATGAAACAGTCACATGTAGGATTTACTTACAGTATTTATATATGGTTTGTGTCTTGTTGGTCACTCTGTTACTGTTTATTGTTTCCACTGGAGCCAAAATGCAGCCAGACACACAACTTAAAAGTAGCAGAAGCATCTTCTTTACAAATGCCCGAATTTTCCTCTTCTGCTGAAAGCTGCTCTCACTGCTCAGCCACCACGCTCTATCGCTATTGGTACTGGGTTGCCAGATCCCTCTTGAAAAGTCCACCATTAACTGTTTTTTTTTGCCCCGCGAGACAGGTTTAAGCCTGATGAGAAATATCGACCGTTTTAATCTCGTTCCACGAGATCTCGTCACACCCCAAGTATATGCAGTTTTATTTTGTTTCACTTTGTATAAAACTGTTACTAAAATATGGATGGGTTCACTCATAATTACAGCGATGACTAGTTCATATAATTTTTTTTTAAATAAATAATGATGTTCAACCTTTTGGCATTTTGTAACTGTAAATGTGGTCTTAGTCTGTTCTGAATGGTATTAAAAAGTTCTTAAAATTTATTTTCCACATATTAAGAGTAGGTTATATGGCCCCTAAAATAATATCATATTTTTTCAGGGTATTTATGTAATGATATTCTTGGCAATGAGAAAAAAAACGGAAAAATTACAATTAATTTCTATTGCCACAAAAGAAAAGTTAGTTTTATATTAATTATATATTACTGTTTCAAACTATAATTGAAAAACAACATATTTAACACATTATAAACACATTTTTGTAATATAATGTCGCCATAAAATATACCACAATCAAAAAAATGTAGAATATTAAGTGCATGAATTTGATACCCCTATAACCCTACAACCCTAATTCCAACAAATGTAAAAAACATAAATAAAAACAGAATTTGATGATTTGCTAATCATCTTATTCTGTTTTCAGGTATGTTTTACACAATTTCCAACTTCATTGGAATTGAGGTTTTATGTCACTAGCATATTGCTATCACTATATATTTTTTTGCATTATTTTATTTTGGTTCATTGTGTAAAAGGTTTATTTTAAAGCTATGTTTGGATATCACATAGACTCTGACTGTTCTCTGTTTAAACACTGTGCTTCTGTGTGCAGGGAGAAGAAGCTGTCTCGGACCAGCTCTCTGAAGGTTCTGGATCACGGTATGATCGGGCCCGAGGGATCAGATAACTGCCACAAATTTGTGGATATCCTCGGCCTGCGCACCATTTTCCCTCTGTTTATGAAGACGCCCAAGAAGATGAGGAAAACCGGCATATCTGATAAAGAGCATGAAGGTACCTCACACCTCTTTTTCTCTCTCTCTCTCTCTCTCTCTCTTTCTCTGTCTTTCCACTTTCATTATTTCCTTTTACTTTTTCAGTTTAGATTTAATCCTTTGTTCTTTCTGTAAACACTAACATTTCACTCACACAACTACAGAAAGATTAGTTCAATTATAGATCCTGAAGTACTGAATAATTTGTACTATAATAAATACTGAATAATAGTATAATTTGTTTGTACATACTGAATAATTTCTAGTAATAACTGTGTAAATCACTGTATTAACTGATTAGTTAATCGGTTTGTTGGAGCTGCTTAGAAATTCACAATAGGTACTGAATTATTAGTAGTAAATTTCCATTATTTAAATTCTGTACCTTGCTTTACTTAGTTACTAAATGTATACACTCTTCATCAAAAATTGTTGATTGAAATGTTACCAGGAACAATAAATAATAAAAATACACTGATATGGTCATATTTGAGCTACACATGAAGAAGTAGTGTGTAACATTTGTAGCATTTGTAACACATGTAACGCAACATGCCATGGTAGCTAACTAAGTGAAGTAAACAAAACAAAACTTGAGTAAATAGATTTTTTTTTCTCTTCTAAAAAATTTTGTTTGGGTGAGTGAAGCTCTTCCGATTATTTACAGTAAGCTTAGATTCCCAAATATATCTGGCACTAATGCAGGAGCATTAGCATTAGCGGCTAACTGCTAGCTGTTAGCGGCTAATGCCGCCCGACAGCTCTACACTGAGAAACCCTGAGTGCTCCGGTAAGCCAGGGCTATTTTAGTATGTGGTTTGTCCGACATAGCTTGTTTAAATACGGTAAACACGCAGACTACAGTCCCATAAACTTGCCTCTGAACGTCATAAGAGCTAGTGCGGTTATCGGCTAACGCTAAGGCTGCTCCAGCAGTGCTAGCCGTGGTTAGAAGCAGTCTACAGGTTGATAATACTCAACTCTGAACGGTGAAATACCAGTTAGCAGCTAAAACTAATACTGCTCCAGCCCTGATGCTTGGATTAACTGCTCCTTACAACCTTATAGGTAAACAATTATACATAAGGCACATTATACACAGATTATAAGACGCACTGACAATTTTTGGGAAAATTCGAGGATTTTAAGTGCACCTTATTGTGTAAAATATATTGTATATTTTTATACGTTACTGTTACTCTGGGCTCTCAAAACTCACTGTAATGCAGACGAAAGGTAATCTAGCTCCAAAAGAAATCAATATGGTCACATGTCCAGGCCTGGTGTCATGGCGTGGGGTGTAATTCATTTTGACAGCCCAACATTGCTATTATACACTGATTGCAGGATCTAATTCACACAGTCATTAACAGTTGTTTCTGAGTAGTTCCTGAATAACTACATGATAATGCTGCGGTTTGATTGGTTAATTCCATGCTAATCCTCTTGGCTTGTATTCTTAAGGCTTGAGAAACACTGTGCCGTGTGCTTGTGCGCGTGTGTTCTCCACTGCTATTGCATTCGGGTCTAGAAAGTGAGTTTATTTACCCGCGGTTGGTAATGGGCTGGATTTCCCAGGTTGGCGCTCTTTTCCCAGCAGCTCCCTGGCAAATTTCACGCTGATTGGTTTGTCACGGCTGCAATGAATAAAAGCTCATTTCTGGCCTTTCTGTGGCGCCCCTGATGTGCAGAGTCAGGACTGTGAGGCTGGAGTGTTGAGGTCTGTTCTCTCCTGCATTCATTAAGCAGTACGGAATGAAATATAGTGAACAAACTGAGACAGTTCAACTCCGATCTTTAGAGGATACTGGATCTGCTTCCTCTGAATGTGTGACTCTTTTGGAAGACTGTTATTTGTTTCCTGAAGGAAATGAAGACCATAATGGTTAATTGAATAAGTAGTTCTTAGCATTATATCCATTATTATGTAAGAGCAATTGGGCAGTGTGCCAATTCCTGCTGGAAAATGAAAACCGCATCTCTTTGTCCAAAAGTTGTCAGCAGAGGGAAGCATGAAGTGCTGTAAGATTTTGTCTTTAGACTGGATAATAAAACACAGTGGATCAACACCAGCAGATGACATGTCTCTCCAAACCATCACTGATTGTAGAAACTCCACACTAGACCTCAAGCAGCTTGAACTGTGTGTCTCTCCACTCTTCCTCCAGACTCTGCCTCCTTGATTTACAAATGAAATGTTAAATTTACTGATGATCAGTGATGGTTTGGAGAGTCATGTCATCTGCTGGTGTTGATCCACTGTGTTTTGTCAAGTTCAAAGTCAGTGCAGCTTCTAGCAAGAGATTTTACAGCTCATATGAAGAAAACTCTTTTCCAGCACTTTTATGAAGGTGCAGATTTCATTTTCCAGCAGGACTTGGCACACTGCCCACACCAAAAAGTACCAATTGCTCTTATATAATAATCTAATTTTCTGAGATACTGATTTTTGGGTTTTCATAAACCCTGGACATCTGTATAATTAGTTTCACATTTTGAACTGAATTACGAAAGTAAGTAACTTTTCAACATTTAAAATGTTTGGAAATGCACTAGTACTATTATTATTGAGTATTTCATAGTAGCCCTTAAGTAATTCATAGTACTTACATATAGTAGTTAGCAGGCGATTCTACTAGTGTACTAAGTGTACTACTTACGGAGTAGTTTATAATAGTAACTGAGCTGTTGGTTACTAGTAATTTGTACTAGTTACTGAATATAGTGTGATTGATTTATTCATGGCGGTTACTGAGTAATTCATAGTGGTTACAGAGTAATTCGTAGTAGTGCTGTGTAATGTGTTGTATTTCAGTGAACTACTGTGATGTTAGTAGTTCATTTTGGTAACTTAACAATTCATATCGGTTAATGCGCAATCTGTTTTGTTACAGGAGTAATTCATGATGGTTACTGAGAAATTCATGGTGTGTGCAACTTGAGTAATACATAATCAATCAATCAATCTTTATTTTGACTTGGATGTACATTGAGGGCAACCCTCGTTTTCAATGTAGCCGAGCATTTAAAGAAACAGGGATTGACATGACAGAGAAAATAAAAGCTAAATTTAATTATTGTAAAATAGCAATAAATAAAATATAAATATAGATTAAAAAAAAAGTAGAATTAGAATAAAATAGAAAAAAATAAAATAAAATAAAATAAATGATTATAATTAAGTATGGTTTAATTGACAACAAATTAAGATCAAAAGAAAGTAAGACTAATACAACAAAAATGAATTAAAATGAGCTAAAACTAACTTGTACATAATACAATAAAAAATAAAATAAATAAATGAACTAACAAAAATAAAAGCAATAATAATAATAATAATAATAAATAGTAATAACAATAAAAGAAAATCAAAATAAGATAAAAAGCAATAATACAAAACTATTTAAAATAATACAAATAATAATATGATAACTATAAGAATAATAATAAAAAAATAAATAAAATGAAAATAAAATAAGGAAACAGTAATTTGAGGGAGCTGGAGGGAGCATGTTTATAAATAATGTCGCCATAGTCCAGCACTGACAGTAAAGTTGCCTCAACTATTCTTTTTAATAATTACTGATACATTTGTAGTGTGCTTACTTGAGTAATTCTTGATGGTTACTAAGAAATTCATGGTCTGTTACTGAGAAATTTATAGTGTGTTACCTGAGTAATTCAAGATGGTTACTGAGAAATTGATAATTATTACAGTAGTTATTCGATAATTCACTAAAGATACTGAATAAGGATTTCTGCAGGGTGATAAATGCAGTAAATGCAGTAAAGTTCTCGTGGTCAGAGAGGAGAATAGAAAAGACTGAAGTTTCAGATGAACAGAACATGTGAGGAAGAGCTGAGTCTGAAGGAGAAGAGAATCTGTGTGTGTGTGTGTGTGTGTGTGTGAGGCGCTGTATTCGTGCTGCTGCACTTCTTATTGTGTTTTTACTCCTCTGTTTCGGGAACGGCCGTGCTGCTGGTTCTTGTCTGTTGGCCTGACTTCATTAACCTGCAGGAGACACACAGCCCTGCTCTGCCCTGGAAACAAACAGCGGTGCTTACAGGAACACCGGCCGGGCCCAGCGTTCTCTCTCTCTCTCACACTGCTCACACTCCTCACTCCCTGAAGCGTGAGAGCTTTCTGCAGCTCTGTCTGCACTGCTGAACAGCTTTGTGTTAAACTTAATACCTGGTGGCTTCAGTTCCTGTTCACTTCACATCTTTAAATAAGATTTTCATCAATTACACTTTTAATTACAGAGAACATACAGTGTGCACTTACTGACTGATTTAATCTTAAAAAGATGCTACAGGGGGCCCTTTTAAGAACCGTTACATTGTTATAAAACCTTTTACACTGTTTCGTTTTTAAGTTAGAATATACTGGGGTGGGTGTGTCTAAAATTCAAAGGCGTTTCAAACGTGTTTCTAATAAAGTGTCCGATGTCTGTATGTGTAAAGGTGGTGTTTCTATTTAGAGTGGCCAATGTGTGGAAGCCTAAGTTTGAGCCTTGTTTGAGTGTTTCTCTTAAAGTGGCTAACGTGGTTATCCCAAGAGTGGGTGTTTCTATTAAAGTGGCCAATCTGTGGAAGCCCAGGAGTGGGTGTTTCTATTAAATAGGCCAATATCTGCAGGTATAAGGGTGGTTTTTCTATTAAAGTGGCCTATGTTTGAAAGCCCAAGAGTGAGTGTTTCTTAAAAAAAAAAAAAAAAAAAAAAGTTGCCAGTATAAGAAGTTGCGTGTAATATGAGTGTGTAATAAATCAGGCTTTTAATTCTGCTTTTCTCTTTCTCTGTTGTGCGGGTTGTCTTTAGAATAATAAGTGTTTATGCTGGAAGGCAGAGATACTTGTTGTCGTTTAGCTTTGAGTTCTTTTTTTAATTGGATTATTTTAGTTATTTCCTCTGCTTTTTTTACTGACGCGGTTTGGGTGGTGTTATGAGCGCCGGGCTAATTGAAAGTCGGTAAGGAGGAGCCGGTGCTCCGGGAACACAATGCTGCCAAATGGCATTAATTAATCAGCAGCGATTCTTATTACAAACGAGTCTTTTGAAGTAATTAAAAAGCGACGCTCTTGTGCTGAATGGTAAACGCTGAGATCGATCCCGTAAAATCCTGTCTGAAATTCACACTTCAGCGGGAGGAGGGATTAACGAGACGCAATTTGCATCTGTAACGAGCTCATTAAGAAAGCTCTCACTAATAATAGATCTGACATTTTCCCGTCAAACGAGTCGCCTGAAGTGTCGTGAGGGAGCGGCGTCGCAGCCAGGAGGAGGTGAGCGCAGTGTCAATAATTATTTATTTTATTTATTTATATTTCAAGGAGAACAGATTTGCTTCCAGGATTTCTTTTTAAGAAGCATGTTTTTTGTCTCTGAAATATTGTCATTTTAAAACCATACAATGCCAATGATACAGTGGCTTTTTAAAAGTATTCATACCCCTTAAACATTTTCACATTTTTGTTTAAATGTATTTTTTAAAATACATGGTTTTCAGAATTTTAATCAAATAAAAATCTGAAAATGTGATGTGCAAAAGTATTCACCCCCACATGTCAGTACATAGTAGAGCCACCCTTCACTGCAATTACAGCTGCAAGTTTTTTTTTTTTTTGGGGGGGGGTATGTCTTTACATGCTTTAAACTTCTTCATAACTTTATAGCTGTGCTGACTGTTGAGGGTCTTGGTCTTCATGATGCTGTTTGTTCACTAGTGTTCTCTAACAAACCACTAAGGCCTTCACAGAACAGCTGTATTTATACTGAGACTAAATTACACACAGCTGGATAACTAAATAAGTAAATAAGACTTCTGAAGGCAATTGATTGCAATGGGTTTTATTTAGGTGGCTCCAAGATTTAACCCCATTTTTTTGTAAAGCTGAGTTCAGTTTCACTAACCACAACCACACCTGATTACTGCCAGACCTGTAGAATCAAAAAATAATTTAAATAGAACCAGTCTGACAACATGAAGCAGATAAAAGATCTCAAAAACAACACATTATGCCCCAAACTGAAGGAATTCAAAAACAGATGAGAAAACGAAGTCATTGATCATCTATCAATCTGGAAAAGGTTACAAAGCAGACCACAGTGACCTTGTACTTGGGTTCTGCAGCAGGACAATGACCCAGAGCACATATTTTTTTTGTAGGCCTAGTTAAAGTCTGATTAAGATGCTGTGGATGATCTTAAACTGTTCAAAAACTCTCCAGTGTGTAAAAGACACAAACAAGTGTGACACAAACAAGTTATTAGGTTTCGGGGTCAAACACTTTTTTACACAGGTCCAGGTTTGTTTGAATATATTTTTTCCCCTAATAAATTTAATTTAAGTATATTTATATATTTACTTAGGTTATTTTCGTCTGATATTAAAGTTTGTTTGCTAATTGGAAAAATGTAAGTATGATAAAAAAAGAAAAAGCAAACAAAAAAAACTATAAGGGGAAAATATTTTTTTTACAGCTCTGTGTGTCCATATATTGTGTGACTAAGTCGAGAATGCTTTTTTTTTTTTTTTTTTTTTTTTTTTTTTTTTTAAATCAAGTTTCAAGGGCACTTTCAAAACTTTCAGGACACTTTGTTAAACTATGAGTAGCACTTTTTTTAAACTTTAAGAACTTTTTTTTTTTTTTTTTTTTTTCTTCTTCTTTTTTTTTTTTTTATAGCCGTGAGCCCTCGTTAATTTCTGACTCCGGCCAGACAGCAGCCGAGCGCAGACAAGTGTGTGCATTTCTTGCATCATGAGATGAGATTTGTCCTCCCCGGCTGTAATTTCTGCATCCAGCTGAAGCGGACAGTGGGAGGGAGATTGGGACGGGTGCTGGGTGTACAAGCGGTGTCTGTCATCTGTATTCCGCGCCGGTTTCCTCCGCAGAGTTAAAATTTAGTTACTGTTGCTCCAGCAGCTGGATATTAATGAGGCAGATTATTTTAGGCCGGGAAGGCGGGGTGAGAGAGTGAGTGTTGTACAGCAGTGAAGACAGCGTCGCTCGCACCGTGTTTCTGTATCCTCTGTATGAGTGATGCCCCAATTCTGGAAGTCTTGCTCTGACAGGAACACTTTTAGCCCCCTAATGATGCTCCTGTTGTGGCGCGCAACAGAGCGAACACCTCCTCGCTGTCATTAACCCAGAATAAAAACCCGTTTGTGCCGCTTAGCTCTTCTCCCACGCTGTATACACTTTGGAGCACTCTAGGAAGAGAGACAGGCAGCGCTAATGTACAAAAATATGCTGGTATTTTCAGCATGATATCAATCTACTGCACCTGCAGCTCACATTTTGAGTAAATATAGAAAGCACTTTTTAAATTACGCATTTAAAACCAACCTGGCCATTTGTGAAAAGCAACTGCCCCCCCTAATTAACTGTGATTTAACCACATTTTACTACACAACCAGGCCTGATTACTGCCAGACCTCTAGAAGCAAGAATTCACTTAAACAGAACCTGTCTGAAAACATGAAGCAGAAAAAAGATCTCAAAAATAAATAGGAAAACAAAGTCAGCGATCATCTATTAGTCTGGAAAAGGTTACAAAGTCATTTCTAAGGCTTTTGGACTCCAACAGACCACAGTGAGAGCCATTATTTACAAATAGAGAACACATTGAACAGTGGTGAACCTAATCTGGAGTGGCCGGCCTACCAAACTTACTCCAGAAGGGCATGGACAACTCATCCAGGAGGTCACAAATGAACCCAGAACAACATTTAAAGAACTGCAGATCTCACTCGCCTCAGTTATGGTCAGTTTTAAATCAGTCAGTTATCTATGGAAGGGTTCCAGGGCAAGGTTCATCTCACGTTTGGCAAAAAAAAAAAAAAAAAAAAAAAAACATTTTGATGATCCCCAGGACTTTGGGTAAATAACTTTTGGACTGACGAGACAAAAGTAGAACCTTTTGGAAGGTGTAAACTCTTCTTTCTCCCATGCTGTATACACTTTGGAGCACTTTAGGAAAAGAGACTAATGTACAGAAATATGCTGGTATTTTCAGCATGATTTCGATCTGCTGCACCTGTAGCTAACTGTATTGCAGTGGTCCTCAAAACAATGCTGTTTCATGCCCCCATTTGTAGGGAGATACTTGTTTTTTTCATTCCCATCCAAATAAACCATTACAAATTATTGAAATACCTAAAAAAAAATCTGTACTTTCTGTAATTTGGTTTTTGATTTTATTAAGCTACAATTTGTGACATATATTATTATTATATGTATTATTACATGTGTTATTATATTTATTATATGATTGCATGAGGAATGTGCGCAAAAGCTTAAAACATTCAAATTTTACATGACACTTTGCGTATATTCACTCATCGCCCAATCAATATTAGTAGCACCCAAACGGAAGTGTGGGATTGCGTTTCTCTTCAGAAAAAAAGATAAAGGTTTCCTGGAACAATCAGTGATTAAACATTTAGACTTATATGAACACCTTTAATTCATAGTCATATGTATTGATCCTCACCTGTAGCACACCTGGAACACAAACCTGCCAGGTGTCTCGACATGTGGTTGTATTTGGATTTTGCAGTAGGGGTGGAGTGTTGATGGTGGATCTATAAGCATCCCACACATTTTCAGTCAAGGATAAGTTGAGACCGCAGGAGTATGTAGACGTAGATAATTTTTTTTATTTTTTTTATTGAAATCGCAATTTGTATGGACACGGTTTTTCAATTGCAGTAAATGCAATTTGAATTAGACAGTAGCCTGCAGGTGTGTGTGTGTGAAGGTGCAGCCTGCTTTACCAGAGACGTCACATTTTTGACCAAATTGAAAACCTCTGGAATAAAATCAAGAGGAAGATAGATGAACTGCTTGAGTTTTCGCACCAGGAGTAAAGGCATAAAGTTATCCAAAAGCAGTGTGTAAGACTGGTGGAGGAGAACATGCCAAGATGCATGAGAACTGTGATTAAAAACCAGGGTTATTCCACCAAATATTGATTTCTGAACTCTTAAAACTTTATGAATATGAACTTGTTTTCTTTGCATTATTTGAGGTCTGAAAGCTCTGCATCTTTTTTTATCTCTTTGTTGCACACTCTGGTATGCTGTTCCTACAGAGGGATAAAGACTCAGTTAGATAAAACCTCAGCACAGTTGGGTCGTTTAACAGGACAGTGACCCCAAACAGGTAATTTGGGGTCGAAGGTTATTGTGTCAGGAAACTTAACAAATGTATTAATTTAACTTAGGCTACGTCTACTAGTGGTGCAAAAAAAATGATTCGAGCTCGAATCGCGTTTCTAACATTGAGCGATTCAATCCAATCGTTTTGAAAGAATCGGGGGAAAAAAATCAAATTGTGACCCCAAGAATCAATTCTGAATTGAATTGTGAGATTCCCAAAGATTCACAGCCCTAACGTCTACAGAGAACATGGTTCTAATGTGAACCCTTTAAGAATGTTATCACTTGTCCTGATTGTTAAATCATGGAAGCACTTAATGAGCCAGTTTGGATCTTTCTTTGTGTGTGTTTCTGCAGTGTGAGAGAGGTTCAGTTTCATGCAGGTTTAAATATTTGTGTGTTTTTTTTGTGTGTGTGAGCTCCTCATGTAGCAGGTTTGAGCTGGTGAGGTGTGAGGAGCTGCTGTGGCTTGTGGAGCTGAGGTGTGTGCTGAGGCAGGTGGTGCGTTGTTTAGCCCCTGCGGCATTTATTCCAAACCCACATATGCTCCACACTTATTGTTGTTTTTTGTTTGTTTGGTGAGGTGAAAATAGTGTGTTAGGAAAGTGTTTTAACTGTGACTAAATCAGTGTGTAAGACTGGTGGAGGAGAACATGCCATGATGCATGAAAACTGTGATTAAAAACGAGGGTTATTCCACCAAATGTTGATTTCTAAACTCTTAAAACTTTATGAATATGAACTTGTTTTCTTTACATTATTTGAGGTCTGAAAGCTTTGCACTGCAAATAAATGCTCTAAATGACAATATTTTCATTTGGAATTTGGGAGAAATGTTGTCCGTAGTTTATAGAATAAAACAACAATGTTCATTTTACTCAAACATAAACCCATATATATCAAAATCCGATAAACTGATTCAGAAACAGAAGTGGTCTCTTATTATTTTTTTTCTTTTCCAAAAGCTGTATGTATATACTTTGACTGTCACAGCATGTGAGAAAATCCAGCATTTTATTCATTTTTTAAAAACCTTTTTTACTTTTTACCCACAAATACTGCCAGTTAGGGGTGTGCCGTATTGTATCATACGCATTAATATAGTCAACATTTTTGAACATCATAAATGAAATTATACCCTGAAATATCGTACCATATCACCCTCCCTTGATTATCACATTAGAATACTACTTTTTTTTTTTTTTTTGCTGTTTTTAGCAAAAGAAAAATTCACACTGTTCTCATTTCCCACTATATATCTACTAGAAACAGATTATATCTGTCCAGTATCATTTATTTTACTTGAATCCTGGAAATATGGATATATTTGGAGTGAATTATTAGTATTATTAGTATCCTGGCATTCTGAATCATTTACTTCTGTTACAAATCTGATGCAATTCTTGTATTATTTTAAATTCTCAGTATCACAAAAATACCATGAGATGTCGTCATATTATTATTTTAGGGCCATAGTACCCACCCTTATTGCCAGTTTAAAACGTCTCTACATAAGCTTAAATCACACTGAACATTCATCACTGTTCTCAGGCAAAGGACAGATGAGTGACAGGACTGGGCACTTCAGGGAGCCAATCAGATATCAGCTGGGGCTTTAATGACTCTGTGGCGCCACCCCTATAACTGTTAGTGAGGGTAGATCTGAACTATAGTGCTGATTTTATTCCATGCATCTTTAATGATGTATATATTGCTGTTATCATCAAATTCTTGTAGTAAAAGTTAGAAGGTGAGCAGTACGTTAATGCATACATTACTGGTAATTAATCTAAGTTTTATTCTGGCCATAATCTCTCTGTTTGCTTAATGCCACATTAATGTGTAGCAGGAATTTGAGACAATTGATGAATATAAATGACGGGAGATTAGCTAAGAAGCAGCGCACTCTGTTTATGAGGGAGAAAATCACTGCATGTGTGATTGTATTTAAACCCTCTACCCACCCACACATGGCATTAAGTTACCATTAGAGGTTATCAAAACTGACTGATGGGATTTTTTTGAGCTAATAATTCTATTTAAACTTCTCTGTATGAAACAGATTGGCTTTATTCCTGGTAATTGGACCAATGATCTTGGTAAATGGCACGGAAAGAGCTTGGCTAATCGCCCCCATCGCATTTAATCAAGCCTCAGTTTGTTCTCTTATTTGAGCAGAAAATGGATTGACCGTCTTTTGCATCCCTGTGAAGCTTTTGAGTAATTGATTCTTTTTTTCTTCTTCTTTTTTTTTTTGACGATTATTAACACACATTCTCTTTTTGTTTGCCAAGGAGGGCAGCATGAACCGATGATGATGGTTTTTAAAATTTTAAATTGGAAGGACGTTTAAGCTGCTCCGATTCACATCATTACCCCTTTAACCCTTTAAAATGATGGCTATTTGTCGGCAATAACAATAGCGCGCACTAATTTCATATTATTTCTGACTCATAGCACAGTTATATTAGAGGAGAGTTAGATTTAAGTTGGAGGAAAGTTGATTTTAGTTTTTATTGTGATTCTTAATAGTAGAGGTTTAATAAATTCATTGACAAAGACCAAAGCAATAATGCACCAGGAAGGAATTTGAATTAGATTTTAAATAGAATGAAGCTTTATATATGTGAATGTACAGGGGTTGGACAATAAAACAGAAACCACAATAGACCACAATAATTTATTGTCCTGGCGGACATTTCTGGTGGAAACGGGAGAGTTGAGGTGCACATTGAATTCTGCCGTGATTTGGGCAGCCGTGGTTTTATGTTTTTTGGATACAATCCGGGTTAGCACCCGAACATTCCTTTCAGACAGCTTCCTCTTACAGCGTCCACAGTTAATCCTGTTGGATGTGGTTCATCCTTCTTGGTGGTATGCTGACATTACCCTGGATACTGTGGCTCTTAATACATCACAAAGACTTGCTGTCTTGGTCACAGATGCGCCAGCAAGACGTGCACCAACAATTTGTCCTCTTTTGAACTCTGGTATGTCACCCATAATGTTGTGTGCATTGCAGTATTTTGAGCAGAACTGTGCTCTTACCCTGCTAATTGAACCTTCACACTCTGCTCTTACTGGTGCAATGTGCAATTAATGAAGATTGGCCACCAGGCTGCTCCAATTTAGCCATGCATCCTCCCACACTAAAATGACAGGTGTTTCAGTTTCATTGTCCAACCCCTGTGATTATGATTTATGAACAGTACCAGTCAAAAGTTTGGGCACACCATGTCATCCAGTGTTTTAATTTATTGTATTTTTTTTTTCTCTGCATTGTAATTTAATACTAAAGTCAACCAGACTATGAAGGAATACATAAGGAATCATGTAGTAACTTAAAAAAATGGTTAAACAAACCAAAATACTCTGTGAAGCATTTAGATGCTCTTATCTGGGGTTCTGTTAACTTGTGGATTCTGAGGCTGGTAACTATGAACAACTCATTCTGTACAACAGAGAAAACCCTTGGACTTCCTTTCCTGGGCACTCCTGATGAGAGCCAGTTTCATCATAACTTTTTTGATGATTGTTGCAACTACACATAAGGATACTTTCAAAGTTAACTGACCTTCTTTTCTTCTTAAAAGTATTTTTTTTTCTTAACTACTTTACTTAAGTAGTTCTTGCTATAATATGGTTTAGAACTTTACTCAAATAGAGCTTTTCACTATGTACCAACTCTACCTCTTCAAAACGTTACAACTGATGCTCTCAAACACATTAAGAGGCAAGAAATTCAAGTAATTAACTCTTGATGAGTTCAGCACAGCTGTTAACTGAAAGCCTGAATTCCAGGTGACTCTACCTCATAAAGCTGACTGAGAAAATCCAGCCAAGATGTGCAAAACTGTCATCTAAGCAAGAGGTGCTGCTTTGAATCTAAAAAAAATGTTTTTTTCCTTTACCAAATAATTCCATATGTTTTCTTCATAGTTTAACTGACTTTAGTATTAATTTGCAAGTTCGAAAATAATGAATTGTGTTGATTTTTTAGAAAATTTAAGGATTTTAAATGTACCTTATATATCTGCTTATCTGCTTAATATGTGCTCATATTGTCGCATTGGTTATAGGTTTTACATCATTCTGTGTCACAATAAGATACAATAAGCTTGTAAGAAAAGCCTGTACTGGTTGAATAACTGCACGTTTGAAAAGCTGACCATCATTCTTTCTTTCTTGCTTTCTTGGAAAGCACAGGCCTGGCTGCAGTTGGTTGGTGATGGCGAGTGGTACAGGTTGTATTATTGTGTGGGGAAAAAAAGCTGCTTGAGCTCCATTATGGTGTATGAAGTGCTGTCGTTAGAAGGGGAGTGTAATGAGAGTGCAGGCAGGAGCCGAGCTCAGGCTCACATCACACATATATACAGTGCCTATATAAAGTATTCACCCCTTGGATGCTTTTTTTTCTTTATTGCTTTTTATGTTTACGTGGCAGGCATGGAGGCATTTTTGATTTTACACACCTGAGTCTTAAGGATTTGTTTTCAAACATTACATTAAAATGTTTCATGTTTAAAAAATAAATGTTACTGAAAATCCTCGTTGTAATTGTAATAGAAAATATTAAGAATATATTACAGTAAATCTGCAACTGTATAAATAAAAATAATAAAATAAAAATAATAATATTTAAAAATATATATATACATTTTAAAATCAATATTTTAGTGTTTCGTTTAAATTAAATTTAGAGTTGTTTCGGTAATGTTGTCTTTTTTTTTTTTTCTAGAATTTATTTGTAAATTTTATCCCATCCTCCCCCCCATTTACAACACTCAACAACACATTAGGACCCCCCCCCATCACTAGTGATGCCCAAACACCAGGAGCGTAAAGACCGCCTCTTTTCAAACTGCTGCTGATGCAGCATTACAGAGTAGCATCACACCTCACTCAGAGGAAAGTGCAGCGACTCGGTTCTGATACGTCAGCTCACAGACGCAGCCTTGTGGTGATAGAAATCACCCTTTGGAGTGATGAGGGAAGAGTGCATCATCTACCCACCCAGAGAGAGCCATGCCAATTGTGTGCGCTCTCAGGGCTCCGGCAGCTGATTGCAAGCTACATGACTGGGATTCGAACCATCAATCTTCCAATCATAGTGGCAGCGCTTAGCCTGCTGAACCTCTCAGAGCCCCTCCATGTCTGTTTTTTCTGTGTCTAATTTGAAATTATTAAGTGGAGTTCAGTAAAATAACTTGAAAATGGGTTTTGCATCACCTAAACTTGTAGCCAGTATACACACCAAGGGCTGTTAAGGGATTGACATTAAAGCAATCCAAGGACACATGGAATTGTTTTGTAAAAAAAAAAAAAAAAAAAAATTAAACCAACCAGAATGTTCAATATGACCCTAAAATATCATCACGATATTATATGGTATTTATGGACAAAACACTGAATAAAAAAAAAATACTTCAAGAATACACACTGCAGCAAAATGAAAATTTAATTTTATTATGGCATATGATATGATACGGCACACCCCTAACTGAGAATTAAAAATAATAAAATGTTTTTATCAGATTTGAAACAGTACTAAATGATGCAGAAGTTTATAATACTAATAATAATGCACTTCATTCTCTAGTGGATATATAATGTGAAATGAGAACAGTGTGAATTTTTTTTCTTTGGCTAAAAACAGCTAAAAAAGTAGTACGCTGATGTGATGATTAGGGGTGGGTGATATTGCACGATATTTCAGGGTATAATAATAAAATAATGTCTCTTGATAGTGTAATGTCATTAATATTAACCTACAATGTACAAAATAATAATAAAAAAAAACATTGAATGAGAAGGTATGTCCAAACTTTTGATTGCTTCTGTATTTGACACAGTACAAGGATATCTTCCAACTGAATCATATTGACCTTTAAGATTTTTTTTCGTAATATCCTGCGTTCATTATAGCCTCATTCCCACAGCATGATGCTCCCACCACCATGCTTTACAGTAGTAATGGTGTACTTTGTTTGGTGGCCACCATACATATTTATATAGTCTAAAAGCCGTTGTTTGGTCAAAGGACCTTCATTCATCTCCACTACGCATATAGGAGCACTTTCTAGACTGAGAGTCAACCAATCAGAAGTATCCGTTGTGTGGGGGCAGTGTCCTCTGGGAACCTATGAATGACTAGAGCATGACCAACACAAAAACTGTGCAGCAACAGATTCAGAGCTTATGTTTCTTGCTTTACATCTACAAGATAAAGCAGCTATAGGTGTGAGTGAACACAGTGTTTAAAAACTCAAGCAGCACTGCTGTGTCTGATCCACTCATACCAGCACAACACACACTAACATCTTGTAATGAAGCAGGTTACCCTACACATTACCAACAGCTAATTACACGTGTATACTTACCTGTTCTAACCTGTTACTGTTCATACTTACCTGTGTAGTCCTAAAAGAGTACAGGTGGGCTAACCACTGAGTTTTACTTACCTGGGTGATACCATCCTCTATAGAAGGGGAGGGGTAGAGGAGGCCCTGTGGAGACAAAGAGCGATGTTATTTATGTGCTAACAACACGTTTAGGCTGATTATAGTTATGTGTGTTCTGTTTGAAGGGTGTCTCAACATATTGATTGCGTATACTGTTTCCAGTGCAGATACTTTTATGGGTGATAATGCTCATGTTAACCTGTAATTAGATTTGGTGCATTCAGGGGCGGGGCTACCCGCATATATACCTCCCAAGAATCGGGAGAAGGGGGATCATTGAGAACTTCGGGGGGAAGGAGAGAAGGTCTTCATCCCGTAAGGGCCAGGTTAAGTTACACCTGTGCCAGAGTAAGAGCATGCTTGTATGCTTCACGTTTAAGCTCGTGTGACTTTGTAGTCATAATCTTTTTCTCTGATGAGAGACAGTTTCTTTCTGGTTTAGTTTTCTTTTTGTTTATTTGTTACTTTTCTTTTTGTAAATATATCTGCGCGCTATGTAAATATCCTTCACCGCTGTGGCTGTAAATAAAATCTGGCTGGGATAAAAGAAGAATTACTGCTTTTTGCTCTCTTTATCTGGTACTCCAGACTGCATGCCCGACACTACCCATGCAGAGTAACCTTGCTCCTACTTCTTCAGTAGTCAGGGTTTACCCTTCATCACAAATGGTGGCAGTGGATTATTTTTTTTTGTACTCACGGGCAGTGTGAAAGGCAGTGATCCAGAGAACGCAGGGGGCAACTAGGAAGGAGGCTATGGCTCCCAAGAAACCCCCAGCCACCCAAACACAGCCGGACACCTGCGGGGAGGAAGACGGCGGACTGCCCCCGGGACAAGGATTCGACCAGAGCACGACGGAGATCGTCAACCTCCGGCACATGCTCCAACGCTTTATGGAGGTCCAACAGCGCAAGGACGACGAGCTGCGGAAGGAGACAACGAGGCAGGACCAAAGGTGGCGCTCGCTACAACACCAGTTCGGGCTTCTACAGGAAGAAGTCCGGAAAGGTCAAAGGGGCGCACAGCAGGACCCGGAAGTACATAGAATGTCAACAACGACAACACCACCACCAGCAGCAGCAGCAGCAGAAACGGACGCGCGGATGCGGATCTACAGACACGTTGCAGGAACGGGGTCTGTGAACGAGACGGAGGGAGAGCGAGTGAGGACAGCGCCGATGGCGTGGCCGAGGCTCCCACAACTGAAAGACACAGACGATATCGAGCATTACTTCGTGATGTTCGAGCGGCTAGCGCAAGTGGCTAGGTGGCCGCGAGCGGACTGGACTTTTCAACTTGTTCCTTTGCTCGAAGGAAAAGCCAGAACGGCATACGTCGCTATGAGTGCAGAGGACATAAATGACTTTGATGCTGTAAAAGAGGCTATTCTCAAAAAGTTTGAGATTAACCCTGAGACTTACAGGCAGCGTTTTCGCAAGGACAGTATTTTAAGAGGCGAAACGCCGAAAGAGCTCTTCACACGGCTGTCGGGTCTATATGCTAGGTGGATGCGTCCGGAGGGGAAAACAAAGGAGGAGATAGGACGGACCATTGTCCTCGAGCAGTTCTTGAACATGATCAACCCAGAACTGAGGAGTTGGATCATTGAACGCAGCCCTGCTTCACCCCAACAAGCGATCGAGATGGCCGAAGCCTTCATTGCAGCGAGACGGGCGGAGCACGACTTCCATCTCGGCAAACCAGACTCCAGCAGACAGGCCGGTAAGTTTGAAAGGCGTGATTATTGCAGTGGTATGGGTCAGCATAAAACTAATACGCAGTGGCGTACTACCAATAAACCTCTAGCTGATAAACCTAAAATCAAATGCTTTAGCTGCAACCAAATAGGGCATAAAAGTAGTGAATGTCCAAATCCTCCTAGTAGCTCTAACAGGCTCTGCTACGTCCCTAGGAAAGAAAATCCCCTCGTTACAAGCGACCACATTACTGAAACAACGGTACGGGTTAAAATACAAGGCAAACAATACATGGCCTTAATAGACACGGGGGCGAGTCAGACACTAGTTACCCAAGCATGTCTAGAAAATCTTCACTACAACTTAACAGGGAAGCTAAAGGTTAGATGTATACATGGGGATGAACAGATCTACCCAACAACCGACATTAACCTTTGCATTAAAGGACAAACTTACCTGGTAAATGTAGGAGTAATTCAAAATGCCCCGTATGCTGTAGTACTGGGTAGGGATATTCCTATCCTAGTCGACCTACTAAACCAACAGTGTAGCACAGCTGAGATCATGGTAGTAACAAGGCAGCAAGCTAAAAACACAGCGGAAGTGACAGCTAAACTGCTAACTGAACTACCCTATGCTGTAGATATCCAACGCAAAAAGTCTAAAATGGAAAAACGCATAGACAAAGTTAAAGGCACCAAAGTGAGTGAGGGGCTAGAGCAGCCAGCTATTAACGTTAGCTTACCCACTGACTTTGAACAGCTGCAGAGGGAGGATGAAACACTAAAGCCACTCTATGCTAAAACCATCCCCTACACCGACAGTAGTGAGGAAGGCTGTTACTTGACAGTAAAAGAGGATAAACTGTATAGAATCTCTGATCAGGGAGAACAGCTGGTACTTCCCTCGAGTTTAAGGGAGGAGGTTCTTAAACTGGGCCACGCGGATCCCTGGGCGGGTCATTTTGGCCAAGCAAAAACTTTTAGCCGAATAGCGTACCGGTTCTACTGGCCAGGCCAGTACGTAGACGTGGTTAAGTTCTGCAAAAACTGCCCAGAGTGTCAGCTTACAGCAGCTCAGAAGAAGTCAGACAGGGTACCAATGGTGAGCATGCCTATAATAGACATCCCGTTTTCACGAATAGCTATGGACATAGTAGGTCCATTGCCTAGAACCAAGAATGGCAACCGCTACATCTTAGTCATCATAGACTATGCCACAAAATACCCAGAGGCTTTTGCTCTGAAAAAAGTGAAAACTCGTCAGATCGTTAATGCGCTCATACAGCTCATCGCCAGGGTAGGCGTTCCTAAAGAGGTATTGACAGATCAGGGCACCAACTTCACCTCCAAACAAATTGCAAAAGTATATAGCTTGTTAGGTATTAAAGCTATTCATACCACTGCATGGCACCCACAAACTGATGGCTTGACGGAGCGCTTCAACAAGACCCTGAAACAGACTCTGAGAAAGCTCACAAACAGCAACGGCACAGACTGGGACACTTGGTTACCCTACGTTCTGTTTGGGTATCGTGAGGTTCCACAAGCTTCTACTGGATTCTCTCCATTCGAGCTACTTTATGGACGACAGGTGAGGGGCCCTCTGGACGTCTTAAAGGAAGCCTGGGAGGGAGACCACAGAGAACAGAAGCTCAACATTTTAACGTATGTTTTGAAAATGAGAGAAAAGCTGAGCCAGCTTACAGAGACTGTCCGTGCGAACATGGAGAAAGCACAAGAACGGCAGAAGCACTGGTATGACAAGGCAGCAAGGAAACGAGGGCTACAGCCTGGGCAGAAAGCACTAGTCCTCCTGCCTACCAGCGATACAGGACTTTTGGCAAAATGGCAGGGTCCATATGTGGTGCACAAACGCAATGGTGAGACCACATATGAACTGCACACACCAGATCGGCGGAAGAAGTACATGCGCTTCCACATTAACATGCTGAGGCTGTGGAATGAACCAGATGTTGCTAACTCGGACCAGCTGTGGATACGAGCTGTGGGAGAGGAGGAGGAGGTGCTGGAGCAGTACTTCCCCACTGAAAGTGAGGGAGCGGTTCTTCCTGTGATGTCTCACCTCAATGTTCATCAGCAGATGGAGTTGCTACAGGTCATACCAGGAGGGCTCTTCTCTGAGGAACCGGGTCAGACAGCAGCGACTCAACACAACATCAGACTCACCAAGGAAGAGCCGATTCGACAAACCACCTGCAGGGTGCCAGCACGACTCGTTCCTGAATTAAAACGGGAAGTGGAAGAGATGCTGAGGATGGGCGTCATAGAACCGTCAGACAGTGAATGGTGCAGTCCTGTCGTTTTGGTCCCAAAGAAGGATGGTGGACTACGTTTCTGCGTGGACTTTTCAAAACTGAATGCTGTTTCAGCATTTGACCCCTACCCAATGCCGCGGATGGACGAACTGATAGAGCGGTTGGGTAAGGCCAGGGTGTTGTCTACCCTAGACCTTAGTAAGGGGTATTGGCAGGTGCCACTCAGCCAGTCGTGCAGAGAAATGACAGCATTTCGGACACCGTCCGGACTCTATCATTTTCGGACTATGCCTTTTGGTTTGCACGGTGCAGCGGCGACCTTTCAGCGAATGATGGACAAAGTCCTCAAAGGTACCGACGACTTCACGGCAGCGTATATCGACGATGTCGTCGTCTTCAGTTCGTCGTGGGAGGAGCATCTGGAACATCTGGGACTTGTCCTCAACAAGATTGCCAGTGCCAGTCTCACTGTGAATCCCAAGAAGTGTCATCTTGCTCAGACGGAGGTCTCATACCTGGGATACGTCCTGGGTGGAGGGCAAGTGCGACCTCAAGTGGACAAGGTGGAGGCGGTACGAGCAACCCCGCAGCCTACCACCAAGCGGCGAGTCAGATCCTTTTTGGGTTTGGTAGGTTGGTAGGTACATCCCCAACTTTGCTGAGAGGGCAACCCCTCTGACTGATCTGACTAGAAAGGACATGCCACAGAGGGTCAGGTGGACCGAAACCTGTGAACGTGCTTTTCAAGATCTCAAGAATGCATTGTGCAACAAACCCGTTTTGGCTAGCCCGGACTTTGCCAAACCTTTTGTTGTGCAGACGGATGCGTCAGGACTTGGGTTGGGTGCTGTGTTGTTGCAGGGCAAGGATCGTAAGCCTGTCCTGTATATCAGCAGAAAACTGTTTCCGAGGGAGGTCAAGTACTCCACAATAGAGAAGGAGGCTCTTGCCATCAAGTGGGCCCTTGACTCCCTAAGGTACTATCTACTTGGACATGACTTTGTCGTGGAGACAGATCATAGAGCTCTCCAATGGATTAAAAGAATGAAAGACTCCAACGCGCGGGTCACGAGGTGGTATCTCTCACTTCAGCCATTCCGCTTTGACATTGTCTACAGAGCAGGTTCTGAGAATGTGACTGCAGACTTTTTATCTCGTCATTGGGACGGTGTGGACCTTGTGGAGGTGGGTGTGTAATGAAGCAGGTTACCCTACACATTACCAACAGCTAATTACACGTGTATACTTACCTGTTCTAACCTGTTACTGTTCATACTTACCTGTGTAGTCCTAAAAGAGTACAGGTGGGCTAACCACTGAGTTTTACTTACCTGGGTGATACCATCCTCTGTAGAAGGGGAGGGGTAGAGGAGGCCCTGTGGAGACAAAGAGCGATGTTATTTATGTGCTAACAACACGTTTAGGCTGATTATAGTTATGTGTGTTCTGTTTGAAGGGTGTCTCAACATATTGATTGCGTATACTGTTTCCAGTGCAGATACTTTTATGGGTGATAATGCTCATGTTAACCTGTAATTAGATTTGGTGCATTCAGGGGCGGGGCTACCCGCATATATACCTCCCAAGAATCGGGAGAAGGGGGATCATTGAGAACTTCGGGGGGGAAGGAGAGAAGGTCTTCATCCCATAAGGGCCAGGTTAAGTTACACCTGTGCCAGAGTAAGAGCATGCTTGTATGCTTCACGTTTAAGCTCGTGTGACTTTGTAGTCATAATCTTTTTCTCTGATGAGAGACAGTTTCTTTCTGGTTTAGTTTTCTTTTTGTTTATTTGTTACTTTTCTTTTTGTAAATATATCTGCGCGCTATGTAAATATCCTTCACCGCTGTGGCTGTAAATAAAATCTGGCTGGGATAAAAGAAGAATTACTGCTTTTTGCTCTCTTTATCTGGTACTCCAGACTGCATGCCCGACACTACCCATGCAGAGTAACCTTGCTCCTACTTCTTCAGTAGTCAGGGTTTACCCTTCATCACACATCTAATACACCACCACCATGCAAGTACAGTCACTGCAGTGCTGAGATTGACCCACCACCCAAAAAATAGCTGCTCTTTGGTGGTCCTGTGGGGTCCTGACCATTAAAGAACAGGGTGAAAGGAGGATAGTTATGCATGCAGAGAAATTGAATTAATTATTTTTTTTGTAATTTTGCAAGAAAATACAAATTATGTTTTCAATGATTTAAACAATAATAGGCGGAAACATCCAAGGGGAAATGTTATTATAGACTATATTCTGCACACACCTACACTGCTGCACTTTCAAATCCTCAGTTAAGACCATTTTTCTTTCTCTTTCTCTTTCTCTCTCTCTCTCTCTCTCTCTCACCCTCTTTTTCTCTCTCTCTCACTACGTCCAGCTGCTTCAACATCCCTGCAGCTAATGACCTCTCCTCCTGTTGCCACGGAGACCCAGTGCTGTAGCGACAGTTTGGGCATCTCTCCTCTTTTCCTCTCTCCGTCCCTCCCTCCCTCCATCCTTCCTCCTCATTCTCTCCGCCTCCCTCCATCTTTCTCTCTTTCCTGCATTATATCCCAGGGCAGAGCTCAGAGATAACACACTTATCTAATACCTGCCTCCTCCACTGCCAGAGCATTCACCTTCTCTTTCTCTCTCGCGTTCTCTCTCGCGCTCTCTCTTGCGCTCTCTCTCTCTCAGCCATTCTAACTCGCCCTCTGAGTTAAACATTCTTACACATGTAGTTTCTCACCACCTTACTGTTTTTTCTCCTCTGTCTCTCACCTCGTCCTCAGGTTCTCTCTACCCTACTACTCTCACAGAGCTGACTCAGCTCTTCCTCTTCCTGCCTTCTGATTATTGCTGTTACTCCTCTGATTAACAACACAGCTGCTCTTCCGATTAACACAGCCACTCTGTTTCCTTCTCTGATTAGCACAACTGCTCTGTTTCCTCCTCTGATTTACACAGCCCCTCGGTTTCCTCCTCTGATTTACACAACTGCTCTGTTTCCTCCTCTGACTAACAGAGCCGCTCTGTTTCCTCCTCTGATTTTACACAACCGCTCTTTATTATCATGAACACAGCCAATCTATTTCCTCCTCTGATTTACACAGCCCCTCGGGTTTCCTCCTCTGATTTACACAACTGCTCTGTTTCCTCGTCTGATTAACAAAGTCGCTTTGTTTCCTCCTCTGATTAACACAGCCACTCTGTTTCCTCGTCTGATTTACACAGCTGCTTTGTTTTCTTCTCTAACATGGCTTCTCAGTTTCCTCTGATTTACGCAACCGCTCTGTTTCCTCCTCTGATTTATACATATGCTGTTTTTCCTCCTCTCATTGAAATAGCAGCTCTGTGTCCTCCTCTGATTTACACTGCCGCTCTGTTTCCTCATCTGATTTTACAACGCTACTGTTTCCTCCTCTGATTAACACAGCCACTCTGTTTCCTTCTCAGATTTTACACAGCCACTCTGTTTCCTTCTCTGATTTTACACAGCCACTCTGTTTCCTTCTCTGATTTTACACAGCCACTCTTTTCCGTCTGATTAACACAGCAACTGTTGATAAATACAGCCTGCTCTGTTTTCATTTCTGATTTACACAGCCGCTCCTCTGATTAACACAGCCACTCTGTTTCCTCCTCTGTTTAGCACAGCCTCTCTGTTTCCTTGTTGGATTACCATAGCCACTCTGTTTCTTCCTCTGATCAACACGGAAATAGTGTTGGGACTTTATTAGCAGTAGAACTTTCCTGTTAATTCTTTTTTTTTTCTTCTTCTTCTATTCCTCCAGAGCATGTGTGCTCCATCATGGCCTCGATGCTGAGGAACTTGAAGGGGCAGCAGAGAAGCCGTCTGCTCAGCAAGTTCACAGAGAACGACTGCGAGAAGGTACACCACACACACTGAGCATCCTTCTAGTTTATCAATGGGTTTAATTGGCCTATGTTCCCATTTTTACCCACTTACATTTTTTTTATGACCATTTATGAACATATTGGTAAACTTAAGCCATGTATAATAAACAATTACACTAACATTCCACAGATGTGTTCCAGGAATACACATTCATGTTCGCCAAAAATGCCAAAAAAAAAAAAAAAACGTATGTAAATCACTCAATAAAAGTCATTTGTTAATAAAGAAATCCATAAATAAGAAATTAAGAAATTTACATGTATATGTATTTATTTTTACATTAACAATAATTATTCTTTACTGTTTATTTATCACCCTATTAATTTTATTGAGTGATTTACTTACATTTTTCTCATTTATTTATTTTTAATAATATTTGGACCTCCATACATTCTTTTTGGTCATCTGAATAGAAAATGACACCAGACGTTTAACTTAAGTAATTTTTTAATGCTTGTTTTGGGTCATCGTCATGTTGCATGGTCCTCCTCAGCTTCATTTTTTTCTACTGTGAGAAGTAAGACATGCTACAATTGTGCAAGGAAAAGAATTTAAGCCTTTATTTGTTTGATATATTATAATGGATAACTTGCAACAGTAAACACAGTCCGTGCTGTGAAGACAGACCGTGCAGGACCTTCAGAAGAATGGCAGGACTGTATGCGTGCTCTGGGTGAATGGAGCTGAAGGTGGCTGCAGCCGAGCCTGGTGTGAGAGAAGTTTAAAATTGGGCCAGATACTCCCATGGGCCTGTGCTTGAGTGGTTTTATTTGTGTGTGTGCATGCCTGGTTTTGTAAATGCGTGTGTGTGTGTGTGTGTGTGTCCCTCTCCCTGCAGGTGGACCGACTGATGGAGCTGCATTTTAAGTACCTGGAAGCCGTTCAGCTCGCTGACAGGAGGATTGAAGGAGAGAAGCACGTAAGAACACGCGCACACACACACTTATGAATACACACACACACACACACAAACACACATGCCGGTTTGGCTCCTGTAGCGAGCTCTTCCTCTCACCTTGCTGGGCTGGAGGTCAGATCAGACTGATGAGAGTGACACGGATGCAGAGATAACAGAAGCTCACGTCACCCCACTCAGCACCAGAGCATGACTCGACCACTTCCCTCTGCTCCCCCTTCCCTCACCACTAACCCCTCAGCTTTAAACACTGCTGAACCCACATTCACTTCAGCAGAGGATGCTTTATTTACCTGTTCTTATTGGATAGAAAACGTATTCAATTTTCTCTAAATTCCCATTAACTTTAGATACTACAGATTAATACTGGATTTAAATCCCACCGCTATTAATGCTCTCGGACTGTAAAAGTCAAACACTCACATACTGTTGATTGCAAAACTACACATGCTGTAAATTCACAATAAACTCATAATACAGCACTTTTTAAAAAAAAAGATTCATACTGGATTCATAACTCTCCACTGTTACTTGTGTCTGACTATAATAGCTACATCCACTACAGGTTCATACTGTACTTATAGCTCTCACTGTTATTTCTGTCTAAATGTAATAGCTGGATTCACATCTCTCCTCTGTTATAAGTGTTCTACTATAATAGCTATACATACTACAGATTCATACTGGATTCACATCTCTCCGCTGTTATTTGTATCTGACTGTAATACCTAAACGCAGTACAGATTCATACTGGATTCACATCTCTCCGCTGTTATTTGTATCTGACTGTAATACCTAAACACAGTACAGATTCATACTGGATTCACATCTCTCCGCTGTAATAGCTACATCCACTGCAGATTCAAAGGGGATTTACATCTCGCCACTGTTACTTGTGTCTAACTGTAATAGCTACACGCACTACAGATTCATACTGGATTTACAATTCTCCTCTGTTATTTGTGTTCGACTGTAATAGCTACACGCACTACAGATTCATGCTGGATTCACATCTCTCCACTGGTGTTTCTGTCCGACTGTAATAGCTACACGCACTACAGATTCATACTGGATTCACGGTTCTCCACTGTTATTTATGTCTGACTATAGTAGCTACATCCATTACAGATTCATACTGAGTTCACGTCTCGCCACTGTTATTTGTGTCTGACTATAATTGTTACAAGCACTACAGATTCATACTGGTTTCACATCTCTCCGCTGGTGTTTCTGTCCGGCTGTAATAGCTGCACACACTACAGATTCATACTGGATTTACAATTCTCCACTGTTACTTGTGTCTGACTGTAATAGCTGCACACACTACAGCTCCACTAATAGCTACATATCTGACTGTAATAGCTACATCCACTGCAGATTCAAAGGGGATTTACATCTCGCCACTGTTACTTGTGTCCAACTATAATAGCTGCATCCACTACAGATTCATACTGGATTCACACCTCTCCACTGTTACTTGTGTCCAACTATAATAGCTACATCCACTACAGATTCATACTGGATTCACATCTCTCCACGGGTTTTTCAGTCCGACTGTAATAGCTGCACACACTACAGCTCCACTAATAGCTACATGGACTACAGATTCATACTGGATTCACATCTCTACACTGTTATTTATATTCGACTATAGTAGCTATATGTGTGTGTGGAGTGTGTGTGGAGGGATGTTGGGTAATCAGGTAGAGTGTGTGTGGAGTGTTGAGGGAGGGATGTTGGGTAATCAGGTGGAGTGTGTGTGGAGTGTTGAGGGAGGGATGTTGGGTAATCAGGTGAAGTGTGTGTGTGGACTGTTGAGGGAGGGATGTTGGGTAACCAGGTAGACTGTGTGTGGAGTGTTGAGGAAGGGATGTTGGGTAATCAGGTGAAGTGTGTGGGGAGTGTTGAGGCAGGGATGTTGGGTAATCAGGTGAAGTGTGTGTGGAGTGTTGAGGACGGGATGTTGGGTAATCAGGTGGAGTGTGTGTGGAGTGTTGAGGACGGGATGTTGGGTAATCGAGTGGAGTGTGTGTGGAGTGTTGAGGGAGGGATGTTGGGTAATCAGGTGAAGTGTGTGTGTGTGGAGTGTTGAGGGAGGGATGTTTGGTAATCAGGTAGAGTGTGTGTGGAGTGTTGAGGGTGGGATGTTGGGTAATCAGGTGGAGTGTGTGTGGAGTGTTGAGGGAGGGATGTTGGGTAACCAGGTAGACTGTGTGTGGAGTGTTGAGGAAGGGATGTTGGGAAATCAGGTGGAGTGTGTGTGGAGTGTTGAGGGAGGGATGTTGGGTAATCAGGTGAAGTGTGTGTGGAGTGTTGAGTGAGGGATGTTGGGTAATCAGGTGAAGTGTGTGTGGAGTGTTGAGGGAGGGATGTTTGGTAATCAGGGGGAGTGTTGAGGGAGGGATGTTGGGTAATCAGGTGGAGTGTGTGTGGAGTGTTGAGGACGGGATGTTGGGTAATCAGGTGGAGTGTGTGTGGAGTGTTGAGGACGGGATGTTGGGTAATCAGGTGGAGTGTGTGTGGAGTGTTGAGGACGGGATGTTGGGTAATCAGGTGGAGTGTGTGTGGAGTGTGTGTGTGGAGTGTGTGTGTGGAGTGTGTGTGGAGTGTGTGTGGAGTGTGTGTGGAGTGTGTGTGGAGTGTGTGTGGAGTGTGTGTGGAGTGTGTGTGGAGTGTGTTCTTGTTGCATCTGATTGCTGTTGACAGGTTCTTCTGCAGAGCCATTACAGCCCTGTCTGCACATACAACTCACTGATTACATTACACTCTGACCCTTCATACTGTATCTCTCTCTCTCTCTTTCTATCTCCTTATGTATCTCTCTCTTTATCTCTGTCGCTATATGTCTCTCTTTCTATCTCTTTGTGTATCTCTCTCTTTATCTCTCTATATATCTGTCTCTTTTTCTATATCTCTTTATGTATCTCTATCTCTCTCTCTGTCTCTCTCTTTCTATCTTTCTCTCCCTCTCTCTTTCTCTCACCTTCTCACACACTTTCTCACTCTCTCTCTCTCTCCCCCTTTCTATTTCTTTTTTCTCTGTTCGTCCATCCATCTATCCATGATTTCTGTGTTAAGAATGACGAAGCAGTTCCTCCTGTAAAGCTATCTGTCCATTCATCTGCCCATCCTTCCATCTGTCCATCCATCCATTTAAAACTGATTTCTGTTGATAGTCCATCCATTCAACTGTCCGTGCATCCATCCATCCATCTATCAAAACAGCAAAGACAGATGTTTGTTGATAAGCAGTTCCTTCCATCTGTCCATTCGTCTGTCTATCCATGTGTCCACATCCATTCAAGACTGATGTGTGTTCGATGAGGCAGCTCCAGCATCCAGTCATCCAACTGTAAATCCATCCATCCATCCATCCATCCAACCACCAAAGACTGATTTGTTGAGAAGCAGTTTTTCCTGTAAACCATTCCATCATCCACCTATTCAGTCGTCCATATGTCCATCCATCCATTTTTGTATTCTTCCATTTGTTCATTTTTCTGTCCATTCATCCAATCATCCATACATCCACCCATCCATCCAAAGCAGAGAAGCAATTCCTCCTGTAAACCTATTTGTCCATTAATTTCAGCTCATCCTGTAAACCATTCCATTATCCGTCCGTCCATCCATACATGTCCATCCATCTATTTTTGTGTTCATCCATCGATCTACTTCTGTTCATCCATGTAGAGATTGATGAGGCACTTCCTCCACCCCTCTGTCTATTTGTCTGTCCATCTGTTTATTAATCCAGTCAGTTACCATCCGTCTGTCTGTGTATTTATACATCCGTGCATTTGTACATCTATTCATTAATCCATGGCTGAATGACTGATCTGTGTGTTTTGGGAGACTAAAATGAAATAGTTCCTCTTGTAAACATGTTTTACCTGGACTCTGGTTCGTGCTGGATTCTCTGGATCTGTTATTTTTTCTTTTTTCTCGCCGCCTCTGTTCCTCCAGGTCGTTTGAAGCTGAACGCTGTTAAGCAAAGTTCCTGTGAGCGCTATAAAAATCCATCACCCGTACAGAGAACAGTGTTTCAGTGGCCCTGGAGTCCATCACTGACACTTGTTCTTTCAGACTGTCTCTTTTTCTTTACCAGCTGATAGAAGCTACAAATCCTCCTCTGCCCTGTTCTGCGTTCCTTTACTGCTCTCCTGACGCCATGCCCTCTGCAGTGATGGAAACGCTGCAGACCTACAGACATTTGAAAGATACTTTAGCAACCACCCAGCAGTACCGTAGCAACCAGCTAGCAACCACTAAGCAACACCATAGCCGTCTCCTGTGATACCATTGCAATTATGTAGAAACATCTTAGAAACCAACTGCTGTACCATAACAACACAATAGCAACCATCTTCCAACATTTCAGCAACCAACTTGTAACCACATAGCATTACCATAGCATCCACATACAAGCACCTTAGCAACCACTTGGCAACATCATATGAACCAACTGTAATACCATAGCAACCACCTATAAACACCTTAAAAACCAACAGCTGTGCCATAACAGCATCATGCAACCACATAGCAGCACTTTAACATCCATATATGAACCTCATCCATCATCTAGCAACACCGTAGCAATCAGCTACCAACCAATCATCAGTACTATAGAAACCACCTGTGATACCACAGCATCCATGTAGAAACACCTTAGAAACCAACAGCTTGGCTATAACAACTCCTTAACAACCGGCCACTAGAAACCACTTAGCATTGAAACCACCTGTGATACCATAGCAGGCATGTAGAAACACCTTAGAAATTAACAGATGTACCATAACACCTTAGCAGCCAGCTTGCAACCTACTTAGCGTCACCATAGCAAACTGACTGGATGCCATAGCAACCACGTAGCAACATCATAGCAACCAGCTAGCAACCAATCATCAATAGCTTAGAAACCAAAAGCTGGGCCATAGCAACTCCCTAACAACCAGCCACTTGCAACCACTTAGCATCACCATAGAAACCCCCTGTCATACCATAGCAGTCATGTAGAAACACCTTAGAAACAGCTGTACCATACAAAAAACATTAGAATTCGCCTAGAAACAACTTAAAAAAACAAGAGCTGTATCATAACACCATAGCAGCCAGCTTGGCACACCATAGCGACCAGTGTGAACCACTTTAGCTGCTCCAGCCTCCTGCTCTTCTTTAGCAAATGCAGTGGTTTTTGTGGTTCATTTTCTGCAGTTATTCTGTATTCCGGTTTTTGTATGTCATTAGTCTGTAGAGGAAGAGCTGAGGGCAGGAGGGTGGTTAATTTTAGTCTTCAGGAGACGGAGGAGAAACACAGATTTCACAACATTTCCCCACTGTCATATTAAACACCTGCGATTCTCCAACACAAAGTGACTAAAAATCGCTGCCTGCTTTTCCCTCAGGCCCTCCTGGGCGTAATTGACTCACCAAGGCCTCGGTTCCACCGCTTTCCTTTTCTTTCTTCTCTAATGACTGAGTGTGTGTGTGTGTGTGTGTAGGTGTTCACTCCCTCAGGTTCTCATATGCTTTATGCAACTATTTTGATCCCCAGTAGCCCATTAAAAAGCCCAAGCAAAGAGCAGGCCTCGATCGAAACCAGAGCAGGAACCCGGCGACACGACGCGCCTCGTCCATCGGTCTCCCGAGAAGCCAATAACGATCCTTTACTCTCTGTCACACTTCTGAGATTTTCCGATTTGAAGGAGTAGTGGCATAATAAGAGCCCGTGGCCCATAATCATAATCATCATATGCCTCAGAAGGAGATCGCTGGGTCTACACACGGTGGTTCTTTTAGCCGGGCTTTTTTTTTATTCCATACAAAAAGAGCACAAGCAGCCGCCTCTACAAAAAGAAAAAAAACTACACACCTTGCCATTTAAGAGCTTTTTACACTGAAAGCAGGAAATCACCCCCTGCTCTAACAGTGTCTGACCACTTGGAAAGGAAAGAGAGGTCAGAAATCTGCACAGCTTTCTTGCTTTGTGAGTGCAAAAAAGAAAATTGGAATCTTTCCAACTGTCCACCTACCTCTACACTACCTCTACACTACCTCTACACTGCCTTGCCAAAAAAATATTTATTTGGTAAATGATCTGGAGTTGCTGCAGTTGGTCAGGTCTAGGTTCAGCAACAGTATGTGCTGAAAGAATGAGGTTAGCTGACCACCTGAATATACTGAATATAGACCAGGTTACTCCATCAATGGATTTTTTTCTTCCCTGATGACACGGGTATATTCCAAGATGACAATGTCAGGATTCATGGAGCTGGAATTGTGAAAGAGTGATTCAGGGAGCATGAGATCATCATTTTCACACATGGATTGAGAGAGTTCACCACAGAGTCCAGATCTTAACCTCATTGAGAATCTTTGGGATGGGCTGGAGAAGACTTTGTGCAGTGGTCAGACTCTACAATTATCAATGCTTCAAGATCTTGGTGAAAAATTAATGCAACGCTGGATTGAAATAAATCTTGACATTGCAGAATCTTAATGAAACTATACCACAGTAAATGCGCGCTGCAATCAAAGCTAAAGGCAGTCCAACCAAATACTATTTTTTTTTTTTTGCGGTGACTTATTTTGGCATTCATTTGATTGCACGCAGATATTCACATTTAAAGAGACATCCAAACTATACAGAAAAACATCTAGAATTATTTAGTAAACAAAAAGTGTTTTAGTTTGCTTGCTTAGATTAGACAGTTTTGCACATCTTGGTTGGATTTTCTCAGTTTTATTAGGTAGAGTCACCTGGAATTCAGGCTTCCAGTGAACAGCTGTGCTGAAATCATCAAGAGGTAATTACTTGAATTTCTTGCCTCCTAATGTGTTGGAAAGCATCAGTTGTAAAGTTGTGAAGAGGTAGAGTTGGTATACAGTGAATTGCTTTATTTGAGTAATGTTCTAATCTATTTTATGGCAAGAAATGAACCATACTTTAATTAATGAAGGTCAGTCAATATGAACTTTGAAAGTATCCTCAAGTTCAGTCACAAAGACTATCAAAAACGGTATGATCTCATCAGGACTGCCCCAGGAAAGAAAGAGCAAGAGTTATCTCTTTTGCTGTAAGTTCAAGTTCAGAGTTACCAGCCTCAGAAACCGCAAGTTAAAGGAGATCTCTGGTGTAAAACAGACTTTTGTTGTATCAAAACATGATAAAAAGTACTTACCATTTAATGAATAGCACACCTCTGTTCTTTTTGAGCTTTCTGAGATCCAGAAATGTTAACATTTTGTCCAAACACCCTTCAGACTGGGTGACACGGGGCATAATTTGCCCAAAAAATAGCTTTTTCCACCGTTATCCAGCTCAAAGTAGCTCAACACCTCATTGCTAGAATTCTGCGAGTCCTGACATTTAAAACGAGACATTAATACCTTAAAAAGTGCACAAGAAGCTTATTAAAAACCACTGTTTACAACCTTTAACTACTCTATGCAGAGTCTACATAGTCTATGGCTCTCGCTATGGTGCTTGGAGCTGAAAGCTAGCGTTATGGGATGTAAACAGTGGTTTTTTTTAGGAGGTTCATATTATCTGCGTTTTCAATGCGTACTCTGACTTGGGGTTAAAAAAATGCTTCTACAGATTTTTAATTGTTTGTTATGGTGAAGTCTACCTCCTTCATTATTCTAGCCACTTGTTTGTGCAACATACCTGTTTCCCTGTCAGAAAAAAAAAACAACCCCAGGGTATGATGCACCCACCACCATGCTTAATAGTTAATAGAGTCTTCACCTTGACTTCTTAAAACATAACACTTATTTCACAACATCAAAGAATAAGGGAGCAAAAGTCATCAAGTCACAAGTTCAAAACCCACAAAATTTAAAGCAAATACTCGCAAACAACATAATTGGTAAACTAGTCAGTAAATTCATTACAAAATAGCAAAATAAATTGCTATATTTGTGAATAAGTACATTTAGATGAAGCCCTACTAATAGCTGAATATTCCGTAACTCCTGAAGGCTGCTTTTGTACTTCATGCTTCAGATGTTTCTCAATGACCAGGTCATCCACAGGGTCGTCCACAGTGCTGCGCAGGTTGTCTCTGTTCTCAGAGCAGCGGCGTGTGCAGCTGGCGGTCTGGCCGTGTTGCTGCTGCGAGGCCGTGTTTCTATTATAGCAGGAGCGGAGCAGTCGGGCTGAGCCGGGCCGCAGCAGCCCGTGACGGACGCTGCTGCTGCTGCTGTCTCTCCGCTGCACCCAGACGCTTCCCTTTGTTCTCCTGCCTGCGTGCAGCTTGTTTCCCATGGCATGCTCCACCACACCTCCCTCGCTTACACACGCTCACACTTTCACACACTCACACACACATTATTTCCACCTGAAAAGGTTGGCGTTCCTGAGAGGGAGGGCCATGCCGCTCGCTGCAATTACGCTGCAGAAAAATGCCAACTGTCACGTTTCCTTCAGAGCATGTTTTACCACTGAACCCTCAGTCTAAACCGAGTCCTGACCTTCAGCTCCATATATATATATATATATATATACACAAACATTTCCTTACTTTACTTAAGTAGAAGTATTGGTTATCTATTAGGGTTGGACGATATGGCCCTAAATTAATATCACGATATTTCATGGTATTTTCGCGATAACGATACATTTTGACTGTATACATTATGATAGGTCACATCCCTAACTGAGATATTAAAAATACAAGAATTTTATCAGATTTGTAACAGAAGTCAATGATCCAGAATGTAATGATATTAATAATGCACTCCAAATTTCTCCATATATCCAGAATTAAAGTAAAATAAATGATACTGGACAGATATAATCTGTCTCTAGTAGAAAAATAATGGAAAAAAATAAAAATAAGAACAGTGTTAAATTTTCTTTTGCTAAAAACAGAAAGAAAACAAAAAAGTAGTACCCTGATGTGATAATTAGGGGTGGGCGATATGGCACGATATTTTAGGGTATAATATCGTTCACGATATTCCAAAATGTTGGCGATATTATTTCGCACAATACGATATGGCACACCCAATTTTCACCCAATTATCTAAACTTTCTACTCCTTACAGTTTTTAAAAATAGCCTTCTATTCCGGCTTCTTATCGTTCGAAAGACCCTATCCAGATAAATCTCTCCATCTCCATACATAGCAGATGTATTAGCCTAATATGCAGAACTGAAATGTCCCAATTAATACATTCATTTTCAATGGGCATATGTGCAGCTGAAAAAGGCCGCCTTGTGCATCCTACATTTTTCAACATTAGCATTTTAATATAACATTTATAGCCATAATGGCTTTTTAAAAAATGTGTTTTGGCGAGAGAGGAGGTGTAGTGCTCTATAGCACCCGGTGGTGCAGCGTAAGCTTTTGTTCTTCTAGGTATTTTTCCCCTTATATTACTTTTACTTTTAAACTTTGCCATTTAAGTCATGAACCAGTACTTTTACACTTTTACTGAAGTAAAAAGCTTGAGTTGATACATAAAAAAATATATATATAGATAAAATAAGTATTGTAACACTTCTAGAAAATAAATACCGTTTTTTTTTCACGATAAGGAGCACCATCAATAAACATCTATTTTCTGGTGTATTTTCATACACCAGGCACACTGGATTATAAGGCACATTATGCGACACTAGTAAGGAACAGGGGTGTCGCCATGTTTCCCTTCTTATTCAGCAGATCTCACCACCCAGCTAAGCTTAGTAAACAAAACTATAATAATAAAAAAAACGAGCACTGCATATTAATCTACACAGATTTCTCTCCTGAAAAACTGTTTATTTGGGTGAGTAAACTCAATTGATTCCGTTTATTTATAGTATGCTTAGATTTCCAGATTTCTACTAAAGCTACCTTAGCATTAGCAGCTAACCACTAGCAGCTAGCTGCAGTTAGCAGCTGATGCCACCCAACAGCGCTACACTGAGAAACCCTGAATTTTCCGGTAAGCCAGGCTGATATTAGCTAGTGGTTCATCCCATGTAGCTTGTTTTAAAGCGGTTAATGTGTAGACTACAGGCCTATAGACTCACTACTGACAGGCGAAAGAGCTAGCGCTAGTTAGCGATGGTTAGCAGCTAATGTTAATGCTGCTCCAGCAGTGCTTGCCGGGGTTAGCAGCAGGCTACAGGCTGATAATACTCGCCTCTGAATGGGGAAAGAGCTAGCGATTAGCACTGTTATTGGCTAATGCTAATACTGCTGGAGAACTGAACTGAAACTCCTGTATAAGACTATACTTCAGCGGAGTTGCTTTACTGCTCTTTGCAACCTGACTTCATAGATAATGAAGAATTCATACATAAGGAGCACCAGATTATAAGGTGCACTGATGATTTTTGGCAAAATTAAAAGATTTTAATTTCTCCTTATAGTGTAAAAAATATGGTAGAATAATGTGCTGCCGTAAGAACATTCCCTTATTACAGATCTAGTATTCAGTTTTTGTGGGAAATAGGATGTAACTGAAGTATGATATTTTTTTAAATATTTATATTTCTTTAGTATCTTTACTAACAGTAAAAAAAGGGTTAATCTGTATAAATGACTGTTATTGAAAAGCCAACACCAAAATCAATCAGCAAATATGTAGTTTTGGTCTGACATTGATGTAGAGTGTATTGATTTCTGTGGATCCTCGTAACCCACTGTGAGAGCTGATCATCCATCAAAAAGTGGCAATCATCGGGGTCCAAGCATTATGCCTTATTATGGGGAGACCATAGTGCACAAATAATTGTGAATATTTTTAAGGCTTGCCTCATTTATAGCATAAAAGATGTGCAGCCTCAAAAGGAGCCTCTTAGTGAATTCAATATAATATACCCATTTCCAAAGTGAGTAAGATTCAAATTTTAAGAGTTTTACTGTCATGTGCTCAGTAAAGGGGCAGCAACCTTGTATCACATTCTTACTTTACTAGACCTCCACTGACCCAAAAAACTGAGACTTTAATTACCAGTCAATAGTTTAACACCCTTTCTTTTTGAATGTTTTTTTCTTTATTTTTTATTTTTTCTACTTTTGTAAATTCATACTGAAGACCTCAAAACTATGAAGTAAAAGGGGTTCCGAGTGCTGCCACTAAGATCATGAGATCGCTGCTTCAAATCCCGTTCCTGTAGCTTGCGATCAGCTGCCGGAGACCTGAGAGGGCACAGTAGGCCTTCCTCTCTCTAGGAGTTTAGATGGCGTTATTTCCCCTCATCACTCCTAGGGTGATGCCGATCAGCACAAGGCGTCTGTGAGCTGATGTATCGAAACCAAGTCGCTACACTTTCCTCTGAGTGCGCTGTAATGCTACTCGGCAATGCTACATGAACAGCAGTTTCAAGATAGGCGGTGGCTGACTTCATATGTATCAGAGGAGGCATGTGCTAGTCTTCACCAACAAAGTGCAGGTGCCAGAGCCTTTTCACTGCTATAAGGAGTCACTCACTATGTATGTGAATGTGGGCGTGTTTTATAAGCCGGAAACAGAAGTCGGTGGACAAATTGAAAACAACATGGTGGAACCTGCGTTCCTTTTGCAACTTTTTGCTGCTATAAAAGAGGGCATATTTAACCGTACAGAAGAACCTTTTTCAGCATTTGTGTGAGACACGAAAGGACTGTTATAGACAGAGACTGTGTTTAAGATGGTGACGCTTGAACGCGCCACCTTTTGGCTGCTGACATCACAGGTTTGCTGGTTCCAGACCAGCAAGATTATGGGGCCAGAACGGCACCTGGGATTATGCGGTGAAAAAGCACAGAACCGTTCGGAAACCAGCTCTGGTACCATGCCGGTGGAAAAGTGCCACTGAAATATTGAAAGTGAAAGTGATACTAAAATATTGAAAATGTGTGTTAATATTATACACTTGCGATAAAATATTGATGGTGGATAATTGTCCAGTGCTAGTTTAAAGTATTGAGTTACAGAGCCTGGTCTTCTATGGCTGTGTTTGCTTAGTTTAAGAACATTCTCCCTACCATCTGCAGAAGAGGGTTGTTTTTTTCTGTTTATTTTATCGTTTATCATGGAGATCCATCATGATATTGAAGGAATGAAGGATGATGCAGTATCCAGTTTATTAACTCTAAAGTTTGTTCTGCACTGCCAGCAAATTTTTGGACTAGTTTCAGACAGTCTTGTGTGATTTCTGTGGGATTGAAGTTTTGCCTGGGCATCTACAGGCCTGGCAGTTCCATGACTTTAGTGGCGAACGGTGTCCTTGTTGACTTCATCACAGATGGTGTGGGTGGAGCGTTTTTAATGAGTCACGACATTACATTAGTCTAGTTTTCAGCTTGTTGTTTTCCTCTGTAGGCTCTTTTCTATATTGCCCTGGTTCCAGATGCTAAAGAATGTAAACCTGTTTACGGGTCTGTCTGTTCTTTCTTTGTGCCACGCTCTCCACAAGACCGGGGTTAGAAGTTTCTGTGAGGAACTTTAATAAAGCAACAGCTCGTTACCAGCCAGGAGACGCGAGTAACTGTCAGCTGAATTAAATGATGGAGTGGTTTTACGCCTCTAGCGGCTTTGTTTTGGCCTCAGAAAACCTCCCCGAGCTTTCTAATGGTGATGAATTCCTGTTTAGAGCGTATTGACAAGGCTAAGATATTGACGTATGGACTAAGTGTTTAAGATTGATGCATATGGGGATGTGTGTGTGTGTTTGTGTGTTTGTGTGTGTGTGTGTCACCCAGTGGCCCAACCACTTTACCCCTACCCCTTGTTTTTAAGAGGTGAAATCCTCCCCCTGTGAATTGGAACCCTTCAAGCACCCGATACTAGGGGTGTGACGAGATCTCGTGAGATTAAAACGATATTTCTCGTCAAGCTTAAACCTGTCTCGCAAAAAAAAAAAAAAAAAAAACAGTAGGTGAGCTCTGCGCGACAGTTAAAAAGAGCTACGCGCGACAGTAGGTGAGCTCCGCAGTACAGTTAAAAAAAAAGCTCCGCGCGACAGTCCTCTTACCGTCCCAAAGATTCACAGCCTAGTAAATACTATAAGTAAATCTCATAGTCTCAAGTTTCATAGGCAGTTGTACTAATCCCTTAGCTCTGTACTGTATTTAAAAAAGGTTCTGTCTCTGTTTGCACTTCAAGCACAGTCTTAATATGACTGATTATGGTTATGAATAATTAAATTACAAGAGATTTAGGAGAAAAAAACACAAACCATAGGCTTAATATGACTGGTTGTGGTTTTTACTTATTGTTTGCAGTATATAAGACCTAGAAAAGTTTTTTTTTTTTATTATTTTTTTTTTTATTATTATTCTTATTCTTATTTCTATTTATTATAGAATATGTGTGAGAGAAACCAGTCTGTTAAGTTTGCGTTATATGATTTTGGACGTTTTTTTTTTTTTAATTGTATTTTTAAATCTCGTCTCGTTCTCGTGAACCCAGTATCGTGTCTCATCTCGTCTCGTGATATTAGTGTCTCGTCACACCCCTACCCGATACGTCATCAGAAGTTCAGAAACCTAGCTGCTGCTGGTTAACTAGTTAATTTTAGGGCGTATTTTATTGTATGTCTTCAGAAAGGGGGGATGTGGTACAGGAATGATTTATTCTCCATTCCTTAATTTCTCTGTGATGGTGAGCTGAAATTAGCTTTGATTAGCTTTTTAAATGCTACAGCCCCTGCCGTCACCATTTTAGGTGAAACAGAAACGTTAGCTAGCTAGCTAGCTACCGAGACAAACTACTAGCGATCTTTTTTATGCTTGTTTTAAATAATTTTGTCATAAAATATTGAACGTACAAATTAAACTATGGTAATGTTGTGCTAATCATGTTTCTTTGGTCACTTGTTCCACCATCTTACCAGTGAATCTTATAGCCCTTGGTTTGAAGTGCACATATGAAAAATCTCTATATAAAGGGCTAACAAGCCCTATCTAAAATCACCTAAAAAGCCCTATCTAAAAATTAGATCTGAGCCACACTGAGCAAAAAATCTGATTTGAGTCACTTGTAATGTGAACGTAGCCTTAAAGCAGCTTTGAAGAAACACATTTATTACACATTATGAAAATGGCAGAAAACAAAGTCTCCAGAGCAGAGTATGGTTTTTCACGTTCATGTTTCTGAAAGTCTCTCTATCCAGGGAAGACACAAACATGAATCTACAACATCTAAACAGTTTCTAAAACAATTTTTGAATATGATAGCCTAGCAGTGAAAGCTAATGCCTTAAAGTTTGATATTAAGCTGGCAGAACAGATACATATAATTCTAGGTACAGCCAGAAATGTTTCCTAACATAAAGCACATTTTTTAATAACAGAGAACCTCTTACTTTGCTGTTTAAACAGCAGATTTCCATAACTCAATACCACACACTCAGAGCCTGATTTATGTCAGAAGAAAGTGTAACCATGCTGCTATATTGGCTAAATATTCCGCTACAAACAAGACACAATTGGTAGCTGTTTACCTGCTCAACAGCATCACTTTCCAGGCTGATTGTTACTCTGGTCTGATCTTTATTCTCTTGGGTCAAATTCTATCTGTAATGGCAGGTAGAAAGATGGTTATCATTTAATTCGGACCAAACAAACCGTTTTTTTACGGTCATGTGGCCTTAGTAGAAAAAAAACTCACTTTTTTATGTGATTAGAACAATAGAAACATAAAAAAAATGACATTGAGGTACTGCTAACATGTTGCTTTGTGCACATCATAGTATATGCTTGCGTATTTCTGACAGCACATCTTTCTTAAGCAGGTATTCTTGGATTAATGTTTGTTTGTTTTTCAGGAAATGGTGCGTCGAGGAGAAATTCTGGACGACGCGATGGAGGATGAGTTTTATCTGCGGCGTTTAGACGCTGGACTCTTCGTCCTGCAGCTCATCTGCTACATCATGGTGGAGATCAGCAGTGCTGGAATTCCACAGGTACAGTAATACAGACCTCTGTTAACCTCAGCAATAGATGTCTGTCCCTATTTCTCACGTGGTTTTGTTGTACGACCTGATTTTATTTTGTGTTCGTCTCACAGCTGCAGCAGAGAGTGCATCAGATCCTGAACCTGAGGGGCGGGTCCGTGAAGGCTGTGCGCCACATCATGAGAGGTGAGTTCTGCTGTCACAGTCTGTCTGTTTAATTTTTAAAGGTAGCCATTAAACAGACATTGTGTTTATCAGTGGTTACAGAATTCTGCTGTGTTCTTAGTTAGGCGTACCTTTTATTTGCCTACAAATCAAATTATTTTTTAAAGACAAGAAGAAATGCACTTTTTTTTCTTTGTTTTTTTGAAGGAGATCCTCGCATAATCAAATGTGTGTACTTTTCAGTCACTCAGTCATATATAGACATTTTCTATTGTTCCAAAACAACAAAAACAAAGGGTCAAGTGCGGGGTGGTCCTGCCTCATAACATTTTTAACGAATTAGATGCCATTTCCTGCATTCTGATATATTGTTAACAGGTTGTTAAACACCTATTTCTCCTGAAATAGTGACTCAATTCAGTGGCTATTTTAGAGTCAGACACAGCTCCCTTGTCAGCAGCTCTAGCTCTGTGCAGGTCACTGGGCTCTCCAAAACACTTCAAGCTTAGCTTAACAAACATTTAGCCACAGTTTAACACAAAAGCTCCTATATGTCACATTTTAGCCCAACTGAGTTAGCTAGCATGCCATTTTGGCTAGCTTCTAACAAGAGATCCTAAAGTTTTATTATGTTGTATGTATGTGTGTATGTATTTATGTGTATGTATGTGTGTGCACAGAATCAAACAATTTACCTCATCAAAGAACCTTTTAAGAGTCACACATGTGGTTTAACAGTCCGTTAGCCTCAGTTTGGACATGTCTTTTTTTTTCTTTTTTTTTTCTCCAGAAAAAAGGTGAAGCCACCTTAGGTCTAAGAGAGAAAAAAACCTATTTGCTATTTCATTTTTCAACCCTATTTCCTCGTTTTCAACAGTTTTCTCTTCTAATGTTGCCACAATGCCTACACCCAGGAACCATTTTTTAAACCTTTTTTTGCCAACATTATAAAAAGACGAGCCATACTTTGGAATTGTGATTTTTCTCTCTCTCTCTCTCTCTCTCTCTCTCTCTCTCTCTCTCTCTCTCTCGCTTTTCCCCCTAATTTAGCTATGTCAATTCCCCCTATCACTAGTGATGCCCCAACAGCAGGAGGGTGAGGACTAGCACATGCCTCCTTCGACACATGTGAACTCAACCATCAGCTCTTATCGAACTACTCCTTTTTGATGCAGCATTGCTGAGTAGCATCACAGTCCCCTCGGAGGAAAGCGCAGCGACTCGGTTCTGATACATCAGCTCACAGACGCCTTGTGCTGATCGACTTTAGAGTGATGAGGGGAAAGAGCACCATCTACCCACCCAGAGAGAGCAAAGCCAATTGTGCTCTCTCTGGGCTACGGCAGCTGATGGCAAGCTGCATGACTGGGATTCAAACCAGTGAATTAACCAACGACTGTTTAAACCATGAAGCTCGATATTCATGTACTCCACACTCCTTACGCTCCTACACTGAGCTCACTCTGTATTCATGACCAGCATCAAAAAATCTGTTAAGCTCCAGCTGCTCCATCGAGCTTTTTGCAATTTGGTCACAACCGCAGAGCCTGGAGGAGCTGTTTTTGAGGAACTTCATGAATGCTCTCTCTGATTCATCCAGTCAGCGTTGCTCGTGGCACCTGTTGCGCCTCTCTGCTCGCTATGAGAGAGTTTAACGTGTGCGTGGCTATCAGACAGAGAGAGGTGGTGTTTTCACGTCGCCAGCGGTTAGCCTGCGAACGAATGGGCGCCAATAGCCGCTCGCCGTCTGCACGGCTTCTGTGCATAATCAAGCATACGCAACACAACAGCGCCGGAGCCTTTGAACATAATTAAGTCCCCCATTTCAGCACACATCCTCAGAAGCAGCCCGCCTGCTCCGCCGCCGCCGCTCTTTCCGCAGCGAGCGTGCTCAGAGAGCTTCGTCATAAATGATTAATGAGGAAGCCTGTTTAAGAGCGCTGGCTGAGTCTGAAATGGCTGCTGGAGAAGGCCAGGATAACATCCCTTCAGTCAGGGCATCCGACAGCACTGTTCTCCCGGAGTAAAAGCTTAGACATGGTGTAAAAGACTGTCCTGTACTTGAGTGAAGGCTGAGAGAACCTGTAGATGTGGTTTGCTCTTGGGCTGAACTTGTTAGATTGGCCCTGACCTTGTCATGTTTGCAGTAAGTGATTTTTTGGACAGTAGGGGATGCATGACTAGTCGATTTTTAGCCAATTTTCATAACTAAAGCTGAAAGAAATTCAGTATTTTTTTTGTTGTTTTCTTATGTCAATGATGTAAACCTCTAATTTTTAGAAGACAATAAACAATGGCACTTTATTCTTTTTTTTTTTTTTTTAACTGTGTGTTTCAGTCAGGCAGTCATCTTTCTACTTTTTCTATTACTCCAAAACAACCAAAACAGAGGGTCAAGGGCGGGGTGGTCCCGCCTGAATTATACGCTGTTTCCTGCATTCTGGTGTTTTGTTAACAGGTTGTTAAACCCCTAAGTTTTCCTGTAATAGTTACTTAATTCAGTGCCTGTTTTAGAGTCAGACACAGTTCCCTTGTCAGGCAAAAGCTGAGAGAACCTGTAGATGTGGTCAGCAGGAGATGCATGACTAGCCATTTTTTTGTCAATTTCCATAGTTAAAGCTGAAAGAAATTCAGTATGTTACTTTTTTATATTATAATTTTTTTTTAATACAACATTTTCAAATTTGTAAAAAAAAAAAAAAAAATGTTTTCTTATGTCAATGATGTAAGCCTGCCTGTTTCCAGTGCGTTCCTTCTGTCTACCACGGGTGTAAGCAGTTAGCACTGGATAAATTGTCCAGTTGGAATTCTTAATAATGTAAAGATCTGTTTATTGGCTAGTCGGGCCATGCTAGTGCCACAGAAGAGTTTTGGGACAAGGCCGGTAGCTGGTGTTCTAATTCCGTTGTAGTGATGTTGGACGATGCCTTTAACCAGAGTGCTAATACTTTGGTAGTGATGTGAAACGCATTGTAGCCAATGTGCTAATCCCACCATGGTGATGTTGGATGTTGCTCACGCCACTAAAGTCATGTTGTAGGGCATGGTACTGATATGGGGTAATGCCCATAGCTAGTGTGCTAATGTTGCAGTAGTACTTTGGGAGTGATGTTGGACAGGGGTGGTACCCATTGTGCTCACGCCACCATAGTGATGTTTGATGTGCCTGGTAGTTCTTTTGGACAGTGCCCATAGTCAGCGTGCTAATACTTATTAATGTGCTTAAGCCACCATAGTGATGCTGAATGGGGCTGATAATCTGTGAGCTGATGAGCAAATGTATATGTTTACTGAAGCTCAGTTGTTTCCGTGGCTGCAGCCCACTGTTTGCGTGCTGTTGTGTTCTATTCCTGGCAATCTGGGGTGTGGAAATAGGAGTGGGAAAATGGCAGAGGGCAGGTTCAGTGGTGACAAGAGCTGACAGTGATTTAACTAAACAAATGTCTGGCCCTAGATTAAGCTATTTATTTGAAGTGTACTCCTATAAAGACACATTAATTTATTTAATCCTTTACTCTCCTACACTTCAGTGTCCTTCCTTCTCTCGACCTCCTGCTGTCTTTTGAGCATTCTCCTCGTCTACCCATTTCAAGGACGTGTGCTTCGTGCTTAAGTTTCTACTTAAGAATAAAGAATCGTGATAAAGAATATATATCCCTGACCCCACAGAGCAACTCTGAACAGAACCCTGAACTCTTCACTATTCCTTCTGTTTGAACTCAGAAACCTTTCCAGGAGCACAATCATCTCGGCCATTTTCAACATTCAAGCTGTGATTTGACACTAAATTGCGACCTGAATGTGAGGAATAAAAGTCCTTTCAGAAGTGGCCTTCACAAGCTCTATTTTCTCTCTCCGGTTTCTTGTTTTCACAGTGATCTACCGAACCTGTTCACCCTGGACGTTTTTCCACTTGTAAATTATTTTTACGAGCAGTGGAGCAGCTGATATTTAATTGTTCTGAGATTTTTATAAAGTCCTTCCCCTTTATCTGCATCTATGTCCTTCTTTCTGAAGGCTTGAGAGAGCTCTTTAGAATCACACCATGGTGATATACCCACTTTGTACCCACTGAGTAAACGTTCCGGTGGGCTTTCCACATAAATGTGGAACGCATGGGGTCCAGGTTTTTCTCATTAGCTAACTAACTTAAAGATTAATTTGCAGAAAAAGGTAGAGTGAGGCAGAAAAACCTAAAGGTAGGCGGAGCGAGGTTAAGCAAGGCATAGGGTAGAATGAGGTAAAGTAAGAGCGAAGTAGAAAGAGGAAAAATGAGAGCGAAGTAGAATGAGGAAAAGTGAGAGTGAAGTAGAACGAGGTAGTATGAGGTGAAGTGAGAGTGAAGTCGAATGAGGTTAAGTGAGAGTAAAGTAGAATGAGGTAGAATTAGGTAAAGTGAGCGAGAAGAAGAATGAGGTAAAGTGAGAGTAAAGTAGAACGAGGTAGAATGAGGAAAAGTGAGAGTGAAGTCGAATGAGGTAAAGTGAGAGTAAAGTAGAATGAGAAAAAAGTGAGAGCGAAGCAGAATGAGGTAAAGTGAGCGTAAAGTAGAATGAGGAAAAGTGAGAGCGAAGTAAAATGAGGTAAAGTGAGAGTAAAGTAGAACGAGGTAGAATGAGGAAAAGTGAGAGTGAAGTCGAATGAGGTAAAGTGAGAGTAAAGTAGAATGAGGTAAAGTGAGAGTAAAGTAGAATGAGGAAAAGTGAGAGTGAAGTAAAATGAGGTAAAGTGAGAGTAAAGTAGAACGAGGTAGAATGAGGAAAAGTGAGAGTGAAGTCGAATGAGGTAAAGTGAGAGTAAAGTAGAATGAGGTAGAATGAGGAAAAGTAAGAGCGAAGTCGAATGAGGTAAAGTGAGAGTAAAGTAGAATGAGGTAGAATGAGGAAAAGTAAGAGCGAAGTCGAATGAGGTAAAGTGAGAGTAAAGTAGAATGAGGTAGAATGAGCAAAAGTGAGAGTGAAGTCGAATGAGGTAAAGTTAGAGCGAAGTAGAACGAGGAACAGGTAAGAGCAAAGTAGAACAAAAAAATGGGGCAGGAAGAGGTAGAGCAAGGAAGAAATAAGCAGAATGAGGTTGAATGAGACAGGAAAGTAGTAAGGCAGAGCTACATAGAATGAGGCAAAACAAGGTGGAGTGATACAGAACGAGGCAGGAAGAGGTAGAGTGAGGTAGAAGCAGACAGAATGAGGTAGAGCAAGAGAAAGCATAGTAGATTGAGGCAGAATGAGACAGCAAAGTAGTGAGACAGATTGAAATAGAACGAGGCAAAACAAGGTGGAGTGATGTAGAAAGAGGTAGAGTGAGGCAAAACGAGGCAGAAAGGGGTAGAGCGAGGAAGAACCAGGCAGAATGAGGTAGAGCAAGGGAAAACAAAGTAGATTGAGGCAGAATGAGACAGGAAAGTAGTGAGACAGATTGAAATAGAATGATGCAAAACAATGTGGAGTGATTCAGAACGAGGTAGGAAGAGATAGTGTGAGGAAGAACAAGGCAGAAAGAGGTAGAGTGAGGCAGAATGAGGCAGGAAGAGGTAGAGTGGGAAAGAACCAGGCAGAATGAGGTAGAGCAAGGAAAAACAAAGTAGATTGAGGCAGAATGAGACTTTAAAGCAGTGAGACAGATTGAAATAGAACAAGGCAAAACCAGGTGGAGTGAGAAAGAATGAGGCAGGAAGAGGTGGAGTGAGAAAGAACCAGGCAGAATGAGGTAGAGCAAGCGAAAGCGAAGTAGATTAAGACAGAATGAGACAGGAAAGAAGTGAGACAGAATGAGAAAGAACCAGGCAGAATGAGGTGAAGTGAGGCAGAACAAAGCTGAAAGAGGTAGAGTGAGGACGAAACGAGCAGAATTAGGTATAGAGCAAGTAAAAGCAAAGTAGATTGAGGCAGAATGAGACAGCAAATTTGTGCGAGAGGGCGAGATATAAAGAGGTAAAACAAGGTAGAGTGAGGTAGCGCGAGGCAGAGCACAATAGAACAAGATAAAACAAGGTACATTGAGGCAGAACGATAGAGGCACATTAGGTCAGACTGATTTAAGTGAGCCAGAATGAGGTAGGTAGAAAGCAGTAGAACCAGACAGAATGTGGTGGAGTGTGGAAAAGTGAGACGGGTAGAATGAGGCAGAGCAAGGTAGAAGGAGGTAAAGTGAGGCAGAGCGAGGTAGAGATCTATAGTAAATGCACACACCAAACCAATTTTTGACACACGCCTCCCAACGTTCTGTGCTGAAATTAAGGCTCAACATAGGGGTGCAATTTTCATAACGCTCTGTCAAGTTTTAATAAAGGTTCTCTTTATTGCACCTTTTAAACGCTGGTGTGGGCGCTGCTGAGACTGCCTCCGAGAGAGGATGGCACCTCTTCCTCTCTCTCGCTCTCTCTCTCTCTCACTCTTTCTCTCACTCTCTCTCTCTTTCTCTTTATTTTCTTTCTCTCAGAGAGCCGAGCAGCTTGTGTGTGGGAGGCTTGCTTTAGCAGTGGAATTGCTGCCACCACTGTGATAAATTGAAATTTTCTCCTGCCGGCTGGTAGCAGCTGTGGCCTTGAGCAGGCCTGCGTAGAGGGAGCGCTGCCAGGATGGCGCTCAGCCTCGCAGGCAGGCGGAACACAGCAGTGGGAGCAGAGCGCTGCTGGAACCTGCCACACCCTGTCAGCTTTTGAGCTGACATTAGCCAAGGGGTGTATTATGGGCACAGGGATAGGATACTTTGTCTGAAAGTGCTGCTAACAAATGCTGATAAAAGCGGCACGGACGGCACAGAGTGAATGAAGGCTTGTGGCGAGCAGCTTTGTGAGTCTCGCAAGGCAGGTTTCAGACTGTCGCTGTAGAGTCTGGTGGGATTTGGAGCCCATCGTGGCTCAGAACCACCTGCTTTAAATTCTGCTAGAATCCTAAAATTGTCCCTAGTCATACACTCATCTAAAAAAAAAAAAAAACAGCCAGAAGGAATCAACTGACAGGAATAAAACTGGTGGGGATGTTAAGTGAGACAGAAGAAGACACTGTAGTTGAATGAGGTGGAGTGAGGCAGAATGAGACAGCATAGTTTATTGAGGTGGAGTGAGGCAGAATGAGACTAGTTGAATGATGTGGAGTGAGGCAGAATGAGATAGCATAGTTTATTGAGGTAGAGTGAGGCAGAACAAGACACCGTAGTTGAATGAGGTCTAGTAAGGCAGAAGAAGACAGTGTAGTGGAATGAGGTAGAGTGAGGCAGAATGAGAAAGTGTAGTGGAATAGGGTGCAGTAAGGCAAAAGAAGACAGTGTAGTGGAATAGGGTGGAGTAAGGCAAAAGAAAACAGTGTAGAGGAATGAGGTGGAGTAAGGCAAAGGAAGACAGTGTAGTGGAATGAGGTAGAGTGAGGCAGAATGAAAAAGTGTAGTGGAATAGGGTGGAGTAAGGCAAAAGAAGACAGTGTAGTGGAATGAGGTAGAGTGTGACAGAATGAAAAAGTGTAATGAAATAGGGTGGAGTAAGGCAAAAGAAGACAGTGAAGTGGAATGATGTGGAGTAAGGCAAAAGAAGACAGTGTAGTGGAATGATGTGGAGTAAGGCAAAAGAAGACAGTGTAGTGGAATGATGTGGAGTAAGGCAAAAGAAGACAGTGTAGTGGAATGAGGTAGAGTGAGGCAGAATGAAAGTGTAGTGAAATGAGGTGGAGTAAGGAAAAAGAAGACAGTGTAGTGGAATGGGGTGGAGTGAGGCAAAAGAAGACAGTGTAGTGGAATGAGGTGGAGTGAGGCAAAAGAAGACAGTGTAGTAGATTGAGGTGGAGTAAGGCAAAAGAAGACAGTGTAGTGGAAGTGGTAGAATAAGGCAAAAGAAGACAGTGTAGTGAAATGAGGTGGAGTAAGGAAAAAGAAGACAGTGTAGTAGATTGAGGTGGAGTAAGGCAAAAGAAGACAGTGTAGTGGAATGTGGTAGAATAAGGCAAAAGAAGACAGTGTAGTAGATTGAGGTGGAGTAAGGCAGAATTAGAAGGTGTAGTGGAATGGGGTGGAGTAAGGCAAAAGAAGACAGTGTAGTGAAATGAGGTGGAGTAAGGAAAAAGAAGACAGTGTAGTGGAATTGGGTGGAGTAAGGCAAAAGAAGACAGTGTAGTGGAATGGGGTGGAGTAAGGCAAAAGAAGACAGTGTAGTAGATTGAGGTGGAGTAAGGCAAAAGAAGACAGTGAAGTGGAATGATGTGGAGTAAGGCAAAAGAAGACAGTGTAGTGGAATGAGGTAGAGTGAGGCAGAATGAAAAAGTGTAGTGAAATGAGGTGGAGTAAGGAAAAAGAAGACAGTGTAGTGGAATGGGGTGGAGTAAGGCAAAAGAAGAAAAAAAGTGTAGTTGAACAAGGTAGAGGGAGGCATAATGAGGTAGTGTGAGGCAGAACAAGGTGGAGCAAAGTACAATGAGTTAGAACGATGCAGAACAAGGCTGAGCAAGACAGCAAAGTACATCAAGGCAGAAGGAGGTAAAGTGAAGTAGTGAAGCAAAGCAACATAAAACCAGGTAAAACAAGGTACAATGAGGTTAGAACAGGGAAGAGCAAGGCAGAATAAGGGAGTATAAGAGTAAATGAGTGAGGCATAGCGAGATAGAGCCAGGTAAAGCAAGGTAGAGTAAGGAAGAATGAGGTAGAAAGAGATAGAGCATAGCAGAGTAAGACAGAATGAGGTAGAGCAAGACAAATGAGGTAGAGCGAGGCATAATGAGAGCAAAGTAGTGAGTCTAAGTGATACCGAACCAGGTAAAACTATGTACAGTGAGGCAGAGCAAGGTAGAACGATGTAGAAGGAGGTCGAAGGGGTCAGAATGAGAGCAAAGTGGAGAGATAGAGTGAGACAGGAAGAGGAAAAACAAGCTTGAAAGCGGTAGAGCCAGGAAGAGTGAGGCAGAACAGAGTGCTTTCCATTCTAGTATAGCAGTGAGTTACCATCAGTATCGAGGCCCACTTTTATCTTGGCCAAGAAATCAGTGTGGAGACACCATGGACAATGCGAAGATCAGTGGTTTGTTGTCACTCATCCAGAAGGCCTGGTGTCTTGATGTGTTTTATGCAAATATCATGCAAATATAGGAAAACATTATGTTAATATGGGCTTTCAACCACAGGCCTTACCGTTTATGAACTCTCACTCTGGTGCACTATTCCAACAGTACAATGCTCATCCCCATACAGCATGTCATTCAAAGCAAAAAAAAAAAAAAAAAAAATGGCACAAATGGGTCACCACAAGGAGCCACTCTGTTGAAGAGACTTCTCATATCAATACATTATATTTGGACCACCCTTATCTAGTTCAGATACCAGAGGCTCCTGTATTGAGTCACAAATGTCCAAATGCTGTTGCTTTGACAACGCCTCCATGTGAAAAGAGGCGATCGGAAAGTCTCCCCCTTCAAAGGCTGTCCTGTTGCCCTGCATGTCACCCTATTTTGTGGGTCCTGATTGCTAGAATTCTGTGTGTCCGGTCAAAACGCTGTCAATGGGTTTTTTTTTTAGCCTGAATTTCATCAAGCAACGCAACATCAGACGCCACGGCGTGGGTCAAGCTTCGAGCCCCAGGCACTGACCCATCAAATACAATATTAATATTTTTATTTTTTCCACCTGTCTGTTCCAGCTTCTCAATGCCACATTAAGGTTGGCTCTTTTCCACAATACATTCTGTAGAAGTTGTGATCCTTCACTGGCCATATAGGAGCATGTTGTAGTTCTATAACTACAGACTGTATCCAGTCACTGTTCACTCTATTAGACTCTATCCTACCTAGCTGCTCCACCTCGAAGTTTGTGTTCGTCATCCTTTAGTCTGTAATCATTGATCACAATAATGACCCACCACCCAAATACCGTATTTTTCGCACTATAAAGCGCACTTAAAATCTTTAAATTTTCCCCAAAATGGTCAGTTGTATGAATTTTACCAGTCAGATTGCAAGGAGCAGTAAAACCACTCCACTGCAAGATGGTTAAATTCTATATTTTAGTTCTCCAGCACAGAGACTCATGACTGGAGCCGTATTAGCATTAGCTGCTAAACGTGCTAAGTGCCAGCTCTTTTGCTGTTCAGAGGTGAGTGTTATCGGCTTGTAGCCTGCTCGTAACCCTGGCTAGCACTGCTGGAGCAGTATTATCATTACCCGCTAAGCGCTAGCTAGCTTAAAATAAAGATGGCGGCGCGCAGTAGTGCAGCGGCTACTCACGCTCCTAGCGAACACCCTTTTTTGAGCTGTTTTTCCGTCGGTTCTGAACCCAACTTCACGCACCCCACGCGTGTGAGTTATAGCAGGACCGAACTTTTGAGGATTATGGACAGTTTGGTCAGTAAAACAGCAACTTTGGACAATAATATCCGAGCTACGCTGGGCGAGCTACAGGTCCTCCGCGCTCCGGCGTGGGGGAGCGGATCGCTGCAGACAAAGGGCAGGAGGAGGCGGTGCCAGCGGCGTCAGAAGCGAGGTAAACGCGGTGGTGTGCTAGCCAGGCTAAAGGCTAATGCTAACCGGCCCCCGATTCCGTCGCTTTTCCTGTCTAATGTCCGCGCTTTGGATAACAAACTGGACCTGCTGCGGCTGAGGATGAATGTTTCTGAGGAGATGAGGAACTGCGCTGTGATTTGTCTCACGGAAACCTGGCTGAACCAGACCATGCCGGACTCAGCCTTCCAGCTCGCCGGCCGGCAGCTCTTCCGAGCGGACCGCAGCCTTTTATCTGGAAAATCCCGGGGGGGCGGCTTGTGCGTCTACATAAACAAAGGTTGGTGCACAAACTGCGTGTTGGTAAACAGCCACTGCTCCGAGGCGACAGAACAGCTGACTGTGAAGTGTCGCCCTCACTATCTGCCTCGTGAGTTTTCGGCGGTGTTCGTGATTGCTGTTTACATAGCACCGGATGCTAATGCTAACAACGCGCTGAAGGAGCTCCATGACAACATCAGCTCGCTTCAGAACAAGCATCCGGACGCGTTCTACGTGGTAGCGGGGGATTTTAACCACGTAGAACTGAAGAACACGCTGCCGAGGTTTTACCAACACGTGAACATCCCAACGCGAGGTAATAATACGTTAGACCGCGTTTATTCCTCCGTGAAAGACGCTTACAGGGCATTCCCGCGCCCCCACCTCGGGCTTTCAGACCACATCTCCATCATGCTGGTCCCCGCATACCACCCCCCGCTGCGACGCTCCAAACCCACACAGAAGACCATCACTGTGTGGCCCAGTGACGGCGACGCTGTGCTGCAGGACTGCTTCGGCTGCACAGACTGGCAGGTCTTCAGGGATGCTGCTGAGTGTGAGGGGGAGCTGGATCTGGAGGAATACACATCTGCTGTTCTTGGGTACATCAGCAAGTGCACTGAGGATGTCACTACCACCAAGACTGTGACTTGCTACCCCAACCAGAAGCCCTGGCTGAACGCAGAGGTGCGTTCTCTGTTGAAAGCCAGGGATGCTGCCTTCAGGTCTGGAGACCCAGACGAACTCAGAAGGGCTAGAAGAGAGCTGACTGTTGGAGTTAAGAGGGCAAAAGCTGCATATGCTCAGAAAATCCAGGGACACTTTTCCTCCCAGGATCCACAGAGCATGTGGAGGGGCATCAAGTGCATCACGGACTACAAATCCAACGCTGCACAAAGCTCCAAAGACCCATCCCTGCCTGAGGCTCTCAACAAGTTCTACGCCCGCTTTGAGAATCCTGACACCCCCCCCAGCACCAGACTCCCACACTCACCAGGAGAGGAGCCCCTCAGCGTGACACCAGCAGAAGTAAGGAGAACGCTGAGAAGGATCAACCCCCGAAAAGCTGCTGGCCCGGACAACATCCCCGGACGGGTGCTAAGAGACTGCGCAGACCAGCTCTCGGACGTCCTGGCCGACATTTTCAACGCGTCCCTCATCCAGGCAACTGTCTCCACTTGCCTGAAGACCGCCACCATCATCCCAGTCCCCAAGAGCTCCGCAGTGACAGGTCTGAATGACTACCGGCCAGTGGCCCTCACTCCGATAGTCACAAAGTGCTTTGAAAGACTGGTTCAGACCCACATCAAAGCCACCATCAACGTCACTGTGGATCCACACCAGTATGCATACAGGAAGAACCGATCCACAGAGGATGCCATCTCCTCCGTGGTCCACACTGCCCTCACCCACCTGGAGCAGAAGGATTCCTACGTCCGTATGCTCTTTGTGGACTTCACATCCGCTTTCAACACCATGATTCCACAGACCCTGATAAATAAACTCTCCTCACTAGGACTGAGCTCTTCGCTGTGCAACTGGGTCCTAGACTTCCTGACCAACAGGCCGCAGTCTGTGAGAATTCACAACATCTCCTCCCGCACTATAATCCTCAGCACTGGCTCCCCTCAGGGCTGTGTGCTGAGCCCCCTCCTGTTCACACTGCTCACATATGACTGCTCACCTCTCCATCCAGGCTGTCATATTGTGAAGTTTGCAGACGACACAGCAGTGGTTGGATGCATCACAAACAGAGATGAGTCCAGCTACAGGCAGGAGGTGGAACACCTGGAGGGTTGGTGCAGAGAGAACAACCTCTGCATCAACGTAAAGAAGAAGAAGGAGATGATTGTGGACTTCAGAAGAGGCCAGCATGCCCACCTCCCCCTGCACATTGGAGGATCTGCGGTGGAAGTGGTCGACAGCTACAGGTACTTAGGGGTGCACCTGAGCAGCAACCTTACCTAGAGCAACTACACCTCCACTCTGGTCAGGAAGGCACATCAGCGGCTCTACTTCCTCAGGAGGCTGAGACGAGCTGGACTAGGGAGCGCAGTCCTCACCTCCTTCTACAGATGTGTGGTGGAGAGCGTCGTGTGCTCCAGCATCAACGTGTGGCATGGAAGCTGCTCTGCTGCAGACAGGAAAGCTCTGCAGAGGGTGGTGAAGGCTGCACAGAGGATTGTTGGAGTCAGCTTCCCCAGCACCATGGACATCTACACCTCCAGATGCAGGAAGAGGGCCACCTGCATCAGGAAGGATCCCACCCACCCAGCACATGCACTTTTTGTCCCGCTTCCCTCAGGACGGAGGCTGCGGAGCATCAAGTGCAAAACAACCAGACTGAGAAACAGCTTCATTCCGGAAGCTGTAAGACTCTTAAACTCCACTTAACAACACACTGCACTGACACACAAGGACAATTACTGCACAAACACGGTCACTTTACCCGCACTGAGACACTTATTCTCTACTGCTCTAATTCATTTCATGCTGCTATAGCACATTTGCACTCTGGACTTGTTGTTGCAACCTGTCTACTCTTTCTATTTATTTAATTTGGGGTATTTATCTTTAACTATTTTGTATATTCTATTTTTATTGTATTCCTTTATTGTACTTTTATCTATATATCTATTTAATAACAGCTCCTGGGTGTAAACTGGATCGTGAGATCACAATTTCGTTCCACCTCATGTACCACATAAGATGCGAATGACAATAAAATCTCCTTGAATCCTTGAATCCTCTTTTGTGGTTCAGAGGTGAGTGTTATCAGCCTATAGCCTGCTGCTAACTCCGACTAGCCCTGCTGGAGCTGCAGTAGCATTAGCTGCTAACTGTGCTAAGTGCTAGTTAGCTCTTTTGCTCTTCAGAGGTGAGTATATTTGACTGTAGCCTGCTGCTAACCCCGGTTTGTCTTTATTAATATTGTGCCCTTTAAGCTGATGTGCTTTGTGTATGAAAACAGACCAGAAAATAGACGTTAATGAAAGTGCACCTTATAATCTGGTGCGCCTTAAAGTGCAAAAAATACAGTAGTGGCTGCTCTGTGGTGGTCCTGACCACTAAGGGAAAAAAGTGAAAGAAGAATAAAGTATGTAGAGTAGTGTGTTCTTGTGGCTGGACTATGTGTATGTATTGTGGTTAACATGGTACAATATTATGGTTGTTTTAGTCCCTTGTTTTAGTTTGTGAACGCTACTGGCTGTATTACGATGTATTAGAGATCATTGCTCATAAATCACAGTTGGACAGTGACACAATCTTCATGATTTGAATTCTGCAAAAGAGATGATTGAAGTTTAGACTTTTAGGTTTAATTTAAGGAACTGACCAAAAAAATATCATATGAAGTGTTTAGAAATTACAACCACTTTCTACAAATCCTCCTCATTTTAGGGGCTCACAAGTAATTGGACAAACGAACTTTGCCTTAAATAAAATGTTTATTTTTAATACTTTCTTGTGAATCGTATACAGGCAGTGATTGCCTGGAGTCTGTAACCCATGGACATGACCAAACACTGGGTTTTCACATTTATGAGGCTTTGTCAGGTCTTCACTGCAGCTTTACTGCAGCTTGTTGCTGGTTTGTGGGTCTTCCTGCCTTTTGCAAGTGAATTAATGCTGCATGATCAGGTTCAGACCTTGTGGTTGATCCGGTCACTGCATAATATTCCACTTCTTTACCTTCGAAAACTCCTGGGTTGCTTTCGCAGTATGTTTTGTGTTAGTATCCATCTGTACTATAAAGCACCACCCAATAAATATTTCTGCATGTGGTTGAATCTGAGCAGAAAGTATATCTCTGTGCACTTCAGAATTCATCCTTCAGCTTCTGTCTTCTGTCTCATCATCAATAAACTCTAGTGACCCAGTGCCATTAGAAGAAATGCACGCCCATACTACCACCACCATGTTTAACAGAGAATGTGATGAGCTTTTTTTGGAGCTATTTCAAACCTTCTCCATACTTTCTTGTTCCCATCATTCTGGTACATGCTGATCTTAGTTCCATATGTCCATATAATGCTTTTTCAGAACTGGGCTGGATTCTTTAGATTATTATTATTTTTTATTATTATTTATTTATTATTATTAAGTCTGAACTCGTCTTTCTATTAATGAAATTTCTATTAATTTGAACCTTGTGGTGAACTCTCTGAAGATTTGTTCTCATGAAGTATTTTCTTTACGATAGATAAAGATACAGTGTGGTGGCATGCAGAGCTCAAATCATTTATGGGCCTAACTGTATATCTCTCTAATTATAACATGAATAGTTTGGATTGTTTAATAATTGGAACCATGAAAATTGAAACCATTAAAAACCATTTTAGTTTGAAATAATACTAAAATGAAGGCTAGAAAACCAGACATCCAGTTCCATGTTGCCCCACAACCCAATTATAGGAAGAATTAATGTTAACATAACCATGGTTTTCCAGTAATCATGGCTTGGTTTTCATTGGTCTCGTTTCTTTCTTGTTATAGTTCCTAAGAATGCTCTTGGAGATTGTGTGGGTTTGTTTACTTGTTGTCCCCAGTTAACCGTGTTAGGTTTTCTGTTAAGTGGGTGGTGTTGTCACACTTCTAATAGTAAATAATAGGCTTTCCTCTTTCTCCCTGCAGGAGGCCAGAGCTTTCTCAAACCACTGAGCACATTATAATATTCAGCAGGTCGGCCACAGAGCTAAATATCTTCAATTTAGGGGCAATCAAGTCATCCCAGCTGTTCACAGGCATGTCCGTAGGGTAATCTAGTGTATAAGGTGGTTTATTATAGAGGAGAATGGAAAAAATTATAGTTTTGAAGGCTAAATTTTACCTGTTTGGATCAATCGATTACTTAAGACACATACAGGCAGCACATCACCTGTAAAAATGGAAGCCACCACAGGTCTAGTGCCTCTGCTGGCTGGTTGCAGTATGATCTGTTGTTCCGCCTATTCCAACATGTTTATTCAATTAAGTGCTGGATGTTAGTCTACACAGATTTCTCTCCAGAAACTATTTATTTGGGTGAATAAAACGCTTCCGTTTATTTCCGTTTAGTAAGCTGAGAATTCCAGTATTTATTTTCCAGCTGTGGTTAGCAGCTCTAACCAGCCCAGGTTAGCAGCTCTAGCCAGCTGCGGTTAAGCAGTGCTAGCCAGCCCTGGTTAGCATCACTAGCCAGGCACAGTTAGCGCTAGTAAATGCCACCTGATATCGCTACACTGAGGAACCCTGAGTGTTCTAGTAACCCAGTGCACTATCAGCTAGTGGTTTGTCCCATGCAGCTTGGTTTGACACGGAAAAGTGCAGACTACTCTCCAATATACTCTCCTCTGAACAGCAAAAGAGCTAGCTCTGCTGTTAGCAGCTAATGCTAATACTGCTCCAGCCTCAGTGCTGGAGAAAGGAAACTGAAACTCACTTATATCGCTGTTTTTTAGCAAAGTGGCTTTACTACTTCTTAAAACCTGACCAGTAGAATTCATACAAAAGTCTGAAAAAATAGGATCCTTAGGAATAAAGTGATTGACAGGCTTGGCTGTCATGAAGTAGCTAAGTTGTAGTTGAGCTATATTATTATTGGTCATGTGGGGTTATTGTGCTGTTGGTAGCTTTAAAAGACACACTGAATGACGACTGATGTTATCGTTAAATAGACTGTGTGATGTAACTAGTTGTTTGCCAGTCAGCCAATATCAGTATAGGTAGACTCGTGCAGTTAGTGTTAAGCTCAGCTAGTTTTTGTATTCATCTGAGCCAGTGCTCTCAGGTTGGGTCTACCAAACGAATAGGGGAGACTGACTCTGCCTCTTATTGCAAATTTAACATGACAGACAATTTTGGCTGAAACTATTGAGTCCATGTTTTCACAATCATTGGCTTTGATGATAAAAACATGACAGAAACTTAAAGGACCTTTCAGAAGATCAAAAGTACTGCTAATCAAAGTGGGATGTGTTGGAATTGAACCTGCATGGAATGATAAATGTGATACAGTGCCGTGAAAAACAAAAAGTGTTTGCCACCTTACATATTTCTTTTGTTTTTGCTTTTTTTTTGTCGTATTACATATTACATTAGATTATTAAACAAACTTTAGTATCCGTCTAGTGCTGCACGATATATCGTTAAGGCATCGTCATTACGATGTGCACACGCAAAAGATACATCGCAGGACGTGTTGCAAACACAGTGTAGATACTAGGGGTGTGGACGTATATATTGATATTTTAGTTACATAAAAATAAATACATGTCTTGTTTATTTGCAAGTAAAAAAAAGTGTGAAATTTTTTCCATACCCACTAGTTTCCCGAATTTTCCCAAATAGTTTCTAGGTTCCCGGTAATTACGTTCATCTCTGGGGACAAAATAATCTAAATTACAACTGCACTTAGTAGAGAACACGATCATAATTCCACAATTTACACAATAAATCGCTCAGTTACAGATGAATCTATGGTTATTCAATCTAAAATTTAAACCTGTTACACTGTACAACCGCCTGACGCTGCTAGCAAGCCAGCAGGGTGTAGCTTAGCATGCTAGCAGGGGTTAGGTTAGCGCGACAGCCGTGTTTGGTACTCGGAAATCTCGATAATGCTTTTAGCTTCCCCAATGAATCGGCTAACCCACTAAAAGCTAAGATAAGGTAGCTTCACCCAGTCTGGTCTTACTTTAAATCAAATTTAAAGTAAGGGTCGATCTTGGGTTTATATAATTCAAAATCAAATCGGATCATTTAAATGAAGAACACACCTCTAGTAGATACGCAGCGCTGTCTCTGTGTCTCTGTGTGAGTGACGGGCTGCTGCTGCCTGAGAAGCTTGAGGGGGAGGGGGTGCAGCGTTAACACGAGATAACCGCATGCCCTCCATTTACATGGCTGGGCATGTGCTTGTAAAAGCAGAGGCTGACAGCTTGTCGAAAGCTGTGCACCTCAGATCAGCATAGTTTTGTGCAGATATTTCTAGTTACAGCTGAATTTAGGCTTTCAATTCCAGAAAAAACACTCTTATTTACCTTTTAAAAGGCTATTTAAATGCTCTATTAAAGAGCCCATTGTTGTTGTTTTGCTGTTATCCCTGAGTCCTAAATGTTTGGCTGACTCTAAAGCACTGACTCTCGGTTGATCCAGATTTATGAGGCGAGACTGGGGCAGGGCTGGTGACATCACAGGTCATGCATTGTTTAATATTGTGAAATGTATCGTCAAAAAAAAAAAAGGAATGCCCAATTTTTTCAATATCGTGCAGCCTTATATCAGACAAAATAAATATAAAAAGCAGTTTTTACATAGAAAGAAAGCTGTCCAAACTTGTTTACATGAAAAATGAATTACTCTAAAAGGGCATGGACAACCCAGAACAACATCTAAAGAACTGCAGGTCTCTCACACCTCAGTCATGGTCAGTTTAAAAAAAATAAAAACATCTTGATGATCTGCAGGACTTTGGGAGAATACAAATCTTGGAAGGTGTGTGTCCCCTTATTTTCAAAAATAAGCATCATACTGGAAGTCAGTGCTCACTTAGATTTATGTCAGTGTGTGTGTGTGTGTGTGTGCATAAGCTTGAGTTGTGTTTTATGGAATTTGGGCTCTGGAGGTTAAAGCTTCCAACACCTTTGAGCTCAAACAAGGATTATCCCTCTCTCTCAGTTACAGTATGCAAATAGCACCGTGTGTGTGTGTGTGTGTGTGTGTGTGTGTGTGTCCTCTTTGGGCATGCCTAGCATGTCTACTCTAAACTTTCTTCTTTAGTGGGTTTGATCCTTCTCCTGCCGCTCTCTAAGGTCGAGTTGGGCTTAAAAAGTAACACACACTCACTCACACACACACACACACACACACACTCCATACTCTTCTCCTTAACCATTCCTCCTTCAAATATCCTACCTTCAAAGAGCAAAGCGTTGTGAGGAGGACTGTCTGTAGCTCTCAAGCTTCAGAAAGAAGATGTAATGTGTTCAGATTGAGAATGTGGAAGAAAGAATGGACAGAACAGGACGGAGGAATGGAAGTGTGTGACTTCAGGGATATAAACTCTTAATCAAAAAGGGTTTTTGAAGTTACTGTTAGAAGAACCATTGTTAGTTTCTTGAGAAACAATTTTTCTAAAAGAGCGACTGCTGCAGTGTTAGCATAGTACCTTTAAAGTGTGGAAACATACCTGTCCTGCTTAACATTTTTACAAATATTTTCTAACTATGGCTGCACGATATTGGAAAACATTGACATTGCAAATGTTCTTTTTTTGGCAATACATATCGCAATATTAAAAGATGCAGGGCCAAAGACGTCACCAGCCCCCGCCCCCATCCGCACACTGTCTCGCGTCCAGACCGATCAAGAGCTGAGTCAGCGCCGAGCATTTAAAACCTGAGGAAAACAGCAAAACTACAGTAATCGACCCTTTAATCGGGCATTTAAATGTTTTTTTTTTTTTTTTTAAGGTAAATAAGAGTGTTTTTTCTGGAAATAAAAGCATCAATTCGGCTGTAACTGGAAATATCTGCCCTGCAAAACTGTGCTGGTCTGAGGTGCACAGCATTTACAAGCACATGCCCATCCATGTGGATGGAGGCAATGCGCTTACCTCGTGTTTAGGCAGCAGCAGCCTGTCACTCACACAGACACAGAGACAGCCCTGTGTTCCTACTTCTTGTGTCAATTATCAAAACACTGCAACATGACGTGTTAGATTTAATTACCTCAAGTGACATCACACATCCAGCGATGTTTCTATTGCCCATGTGCAGCCATATTTCTAACCTAAAAAAATATTTTATTATGGTAATTTCCACCTCTGCAGCACCCTCACAGCTTTAACTGTGCTATTGGTATTTTGTAATGTACTTTAATTTGCAGACGCATCACAATATGCAGATCAGTCAATCAATAATACCCGCCCCCCCCTGCTGCTGACGTCCAACCATCTGGGTCTCACCGCTATCAGAGGAACACTGCTGCTGCTGCAGCTCAACCAATCAGCTCTTCCTCTTGCCCTGGCTCTAAACCCATACATCATCCACTGCCCCACCTATTTTTAGCCTTTTTCAAATTTTAGCTGAGGGTGAAGTCAGTGAAAATCAGGGAGTTTAAAGCCCTCCCACCAAATTCTTTGGTTATTTGGCCCCCAAATATTGTTAGGTAGCTGTAACCAATGCTCAACACTAAATATGGATGCAGAGACAGTTAACATCACTGTATCTCCAGCATTTTTTTTTTAGAGTAACATTATCATGAACTCCTCCACCATTGCTGTTGCCACCTTTACACTTGACCATTTTTCCTGCTTCAATAACTGACTGTTCACTTGCTGTCTAACACATCCACCTCCTGACCGAAGCCACTGGAACCAGATAATCAGTGATATTCACCTCAGCTCTTTGGGGTTTAGTGTGTAATTGAGAGTTCTGAAAGAGAACCAGTGAATTAGTGAAGTGCCTCAGTCTGTCTGTATGTGTGCTGCTGCTGCTGCTTTTAATCGTATTTGGCCTTTTGAAGCTTTAAAGCTGAGCTCACAGCTCTCAGCCTGCACTCAGACTGCAACACTGAAACTGCAGACTGGAGCTTCTTCTCAAACCTTCATACTCCTCCTGCTCTGAACACAGAAAATAAAGCTGTATTTCATTTTCTCCCATTTGATGTATGTAATGAAGTAGGGTACACACCCCTATTCATCAACATCTTAAGACATTGTTGCTTACCTGTGTTCAGTCATGCTCATCCTAAAGTGACATAAGAGTAACTGCATGGGTGCCATTTGCTTGCTGTAATTCTTGCAAATTAAACTTACGTTTTTATGTTTTTGTTTTTTTACTCTTTTTTTTTTGGCATTTAAAAAGCATGTTTTAATGCAAGTCCACTAATTCCTTTGATATTCTCTCAAGAAAGTGAAGAAAAGTTGACTGCATAATTGATATTCATGACAAAAAAAAAAATGCCACTCATTCCTGTTACTGGTACTCATTCCTGTTACTGGTACTCATTCCTGTTACTGGTACTCATTCCTGTTACTTTTTATGTTTTGAGTAACAGGAATGAGTTTTTAGCATAGAATCAGCAAACACATGAAAAATAGCTAAATAGCGGCTATGCTAATAGCAGGAGGATATTGAGCACATTCTAGTGATTTTCCCAAAATGTGTATTTTAAAAATAAATAAAAAAGATCTAGGAATTAATTTAGGTAACAGGAGAGAATGTTTAGATGTTTAGATTGAGCTCCTCAGTCATAGTTAAAATAAAATCAAACATACAGAAAAACAAATAAGGGAACTTTTGAATTTTGCTCTTCTCATGATCTTCAGAGGAACCAACTGATGTCACTTCCTGCTGTAGATATGATGTGTTGTAGAATGTTCTAGATGTTTCAGATAGGGTAATGTGTTACAGTGACAGGTAGTGCTGGGCAAAATGGGAAAAATCATATATCACAATATGGATTTTTTTTATATCACGATAACCATATATGTCATGATATAACACATTTAAGTATGTTTTCAGTTATTCTTCAAAAAACATGACAAAATAATATCATTGCTTACTTCTCTCAAAGTGACATTAAACCAAACTTTCACAAATGAGAATTACTACCTTTTAGTGCAGCAATATATATGTAGCAAATAAAAACAAAAATTAAAACTTCAGTGTCAGTCAAATAACGTAAAGTTAGCGTCATGTCGCAAAATCATATTATGAAGCTTTTTTGGTGAAGAATACTTTATCATCACTTATATAAACTGAGTTTATGCAAAGTGACCACGCCAATACATTTCATCATAGCCTACTTTTTATATTTGCATGAATAAGTGATGAAATTACTGTAGAAACAATATTTATCGTCATAACGCACAGCACTAGTAACAGGAATGGGTGAGAACTCAGAGACGCAACTAAAATGTGTATTTGAAAAAATATTTTTAAAGCATATATGGGATTTAAAGTCACACAACAATGAAAAAAAAAAATACATCTCTGAAGGATTTTAATAAATATATTTCATGGTAATGTTTATAGTTAGAGGGTGGGGACAGTTAACAAATGCTATTTTATTTCAGTGTTCTAAGTAGTTTTTATTGATTTTTTAAAATTAGATATCTTACTTTTTAATTAGATCAATGTACAAGACACTATGCTTAATAATAAAATGTATTTTAAAGTTATTTTGTGTGCACATTTATACATGTTATTGTCTGGGGACAGAAATGGCACCCATTTGGTGGAATTGCCCTTATATTATGTATAGTATGTACCAGTACCCTTGTTTCAGCTTTAACAGTGTCAGTGTAACTTTAATCAGTTAGATTTTTTTGTTTGTTTTTAATGTTTAAACTTTCAGGAGAGAAATCTGTGTAGAATAATATCCAGCATTTCTTTTATTTTAAAATAATATATATATATTTTTTTTTTTAACTATGCGTACCCCCAGCAGCGAGACCTAACTGTGCAATCTTACTAGTGTTGCTTAATGCGCCAGATAATCTGAAAAATTCAGTAATACCCACACAACTTTTGGTAGCAGAGTGTTTTTCATCCATCTGGCGCCCACTGTTAATCAGGGCTTATTTTAATAAATAAATGCAGCCTGCTGACTGATCTTTTGTATTCTTTTTGCCGTTCCTGTTTTGCAGAATATGCAGAAAGCATCGGCGACGGCAAGAACGAGGAGTACCGTCAGAGCGAGCAGAAGAGGATCATGGAACTTGTAGAGAACTTCTAAATCTCCTGCTTGACCTCAAGCAAAGACTCTGTCTCTCTCCTTTTCTAACAGGCTTCCTTCAAGCAGCACCTGTAAATAAAGTGTGTTTCGCTCAAGAAGGTGTTTTGTGGAGATCAGCAGACTCAGTAAGTTTGAACGTTAGTTGCTCATCCAGCTGAAGATCAGTCTTTGTAAAAGCTTCCCATCACTGTTCAACAATATGAGGGTCATGCAGCTAAATGTCACGTGTCATTTTGTTTTTTTTCTTGACTTTATTTTGAAAGACAAAGTTTTGTATCGGCCATTCGGGCTAGTTTTAAAATGACCTTTGTAATGAAAAAGCTGTGAGAACAATTTATGTATGTAATTAAATTTGCTTTACCCATTTTGTTTGTGCTGTGTCCTGGTTGATTAAAAAATATGTACAGGGATTCCACTTGGTCTTAAAAAGTCTTAAAGTGTCTGCAATCCAAAACCTTAATTTTTTTTTTTAAAGCTTAAAAAGACTTAAAAAAACAGCCAGATTTCCGTCCAGTGTCTTACATTTAATTCAGTCTTAATGAATTTAGTCTTAAATGTTTGCTTTTGCTTTTTTACATCAAATGCACGTGATCGAGGGAGTTCTAATGACAGGGTGGCTTAAGTAGCTTAGCTAAATTTCCTTGGTCGAATTTTTTTATTATTAATTAAAAGTAGTCCCTCAGTGGTAGACAGGTGTCCAGGTAATGCTTAAGCAAAGCATTTGCAACGAATCACACCACCACCACCAAGCTTCACAGTCAGTCAGAGGACCCTACTTTAAAAATCTGCATTAGAGACTTTCACCAGTCTTATGAATTATATATAAAAAATTGAGAGAAAGATTGAGTGTTTGAGAGACCTTAATGAGGTTGAATATTTGAATTTTGATGACAACAATGACATAAATTGTGAATAGTAGAGAATACAATGGCTGGTAGGAAGAGCTATAGGACAAAGAAGGGTTATAAAATTGGATGCATGTTGGCACCAAGTGGTCCAGTGGGCTAAGTCACTGCCACCATGATCGAGAGAACGCTGGTTCAAATCCCGGTCATGCAGCTTGCCATCAGCTGCCGCAGCCTTGCTCTCTCTGGGTGGGTAGATGGAGCTCTTTCTCCTCATTACTCCAAAGGGTGATGTTGATCAGCACAAGGCGTCTGTGAGCTGATGTATCAGAACCGAGTCGCTGCGCTTTCCTCCAAGTGCTCTGTGATGCTACTGTGCAATGCTGCATTAGCAGCAGTTAGAAAAGAGGCGGTGGCTGACTTAACAATACTGCAACACCAGGAGGCAGCGAGACGGACAACAGTTAGAAATGCTTTAAAATAAAGAGATATTTACACTAATAACAGTCTTTTGCAATGTAATATGTTACTTTACATGAGTAGTGCAGTTTAGCCACACTGACCTAGTATTAGAGTCTCTGTAAAAAATGAAATCCACTGGAGATCCTATGTAAACCTTGGGTTACATACACACAGAGGTGGGAAGTCCAGGTCCAGAAAGTATTTTATTTTATTTTTTATTTTACTTTTAACTAGTGTAAACAGAACTGTTCTAAAAAAAAATACACCTACCTATCTCAATTGTACTTGGCTGGTGGTGTTCCTCCATAGACAAATTCTTATTTGTCCCTTAGCTCTGAATGACTGGGTAAAGCTTATAATACTGATGTGTTATTTGCACAAAAAACACAGGAATACACTGCCATGCTGTTCTAAGCTATGTTAGCTACTATTTGAAAAGTGGGCGGTCGTGAGCCAAGGTAGGCGAGGCCGCAGGTTGCCGTTGACACGGGTGCTTTTCCTGATCAACTTGTTTTTCTGAATATTTTCTTTTACTAACTACTGCAGACTATGGAGGTTGAGGAAGAGTTTCAAATGCAGCATCATATATAACTCAGAGAGACCTACAGTATTTCCCAAAGAATAAGAAAAAGTGGATTTTAGCAGAAACACACCTTTAAGAACTTATCAGTTTGAATACACAGAGTGTGGACTGTAGTAGCACCTCCACAAACTCTGCAGCAGCACTGAAGGACCACATGAACCTGCAGTGTTTTTTTTTCTTGCACTAAACTTTCACACCTGCCTCAGAACAAGACTAATTACACCACCCTTCAGGAGCTGAATGGGTGCATTAGAGGAGCGCTGTGACCTGGCAGGACTGGAGTTTCACACCTGTTCTTCCAGACTGAGCGTTCTCACCTCTTCCCTGAAATAGTTTTTTGTTCTAGTTCTCAGTTCTTTCATGTCCTTTTAGTTGTGTTGCTGTTTTATGGGTCATGCCTGTGGTGTGGTTTTATTGGTCAGTACTTGGATGTTTGTCCAGAGGTGATGAGCCAGACAGGCCCACTCATACGCTAATGGCTAGCATGCTGAGCTAGTTACAGCTAAAAAGAGTCACAGTGTTCGTTCTTTTTCTGTCCTGCTTGAATCTAAAGGTCATGGAATAGCAGAATGTCAATTGGTCATGAGGTGTTACTTCAGGAGAACACCTGTATAAGAACCAATCCCAATTGACCCCCAGCCCCTACCATCAAGTGTCCCAATTCTTGTTGGGATAGAGGGGTAGGGTGTTCTGATTCTTGTTGGGATAGAGGGGTTGGGTGGGGTAGGGTGACTGATTCTTACTGGGATAGAGGGGTAGGGTGGTCTGATTCATGTTGGGATAGAGGGGTAGGGTGTACAGATTCTTGTTGGGATAGAGGGGTAGGGTGTGTTGATTCTTGTTGGGATAGAGGGGTAGGGTGGTCTGATTCTTGTTGGGATAGAGGTGTTCTACAGATGGTGTTCTGATTCTTGTTGGGATAGAGGGGTAGGGTGGTCTGATTCTTGTTGGGATAGAGGTGTTCTACAGAGGGTGTGTTGATTCTTGTTGGGATAGAGGGGTAGGGTGGTCTGATTCATGTTGGGATAGAGGGGTAGGATGTACTGATTCTAGTTGGGATAGAGGAGTATAGTGTTCTGATTCTTGTTGGGATAGAGGAGTATAGTGTTCTGATTTTTGTTGGAATAGAGGGGTAGGGTGGTCTGATTCTTGTTGGGATAGAGGGTTAGGGTGGTCTGATTCTTGTTGGGATAGAGGGGTAGGGTGTTCTGATTCTTGTTGGGATAGAGGGGTAGGGTGTTCTGATTCTTGTTGGGATAGAGGATTATAGTGTTCTGATTCTTGTTGGGATAGAGGGGTAGGGTGACTGATTCTAGTTTGGAGGATTGAGGTTGTAGGTCAGGGATATTTAATTAGAATTCAGTAGGGTCCAGTTAAAGAAAATTTTGTCAGGTCAAGGTCCAAACCGTCATCATTTTTAACTTGTGTTATGATTCAGTATTATATCCTGTATACTGAAGAAGCCTAGTAGTTCTGTCAGTGTTTTATATCATCAACAACTGGAAGACAAAACAAATTACAAATACTATAATTACATGAATGACAAATCTCCATATACAATATATGAACAAATATTTGCTGAACTTGCCAAAATATAGTTTTATTTTATTGAATTTTATTACTGTAGCAGACTTTTTTGTCATGTGGGAAAAACTGATGGGGGAGTTGCCAAAGTGGTATATTTTGCACTACTGTCTCGGTTGTTTCTCTTTAATCCCTCCAAGTAACACTGCTCGGTTACATTACTGTGAGTACGTTTTATAAATGTAGTATTTTAATTTCTTTTTCTGCTGTGCACCATCTGACAGATCTGACTGTCAGAGGAGAGCGTTTGTACACGTGATTGTTCTGTGAGTTTACTGCACCACAAAGCACAGACAAGAAAAGTTCCCCGCGTTAAATAAACGCTGTCAGAATTAAATCCTTCTCAGTAGTTTATCGGTTGGGTTCGTATTGGACAACGCCTGTCCGCCTATAAGTGACCTCTGTTGTAGAGGATTATGTAGTATTACCGGCATAATGGCGGCACGAGGGACCAAAGAAACCTACAAATGTATTTTTTTTTAATTAAAAGTTATGATAACCATTGCGATGCAGACAAACCAAGTCTCCCTGAAGCTGCGGGAGTCTCCCGCATTTCGGTAGCGGCTCCCTGATGCCCGCGAGTCACATATGATCTCCCGGAATTCAGAAAAAGTGCCGCACAAACGCGCACACAGGTGACAGACTTTTTTCTCTAATCGCGTGTGGGAAGGAGAGAGAGAAAACAGAGAGGGTTCTAATTGGCCTGTTCTCTGCAAAGAGTCTGTGAGACAGCCAATCAGTTTTTAGTGTGGGCGGTCAGTGTTTTTCCCCCCTCCCGGACGAGATTTTTTTCAGTGACTGAGAGAAAGCAGATCATAGCGGAGGCAATATTGATAATTATTGTAATATGATATGAAATGTTTTTGATGTTGTGAAATTTTTTGTGATATTCCCAGATAGCCAGCGACTTTGGCCCGGAGTCGTTTCTAAGTCGGCACTGCTGGTTTAGAGTCGCAAGCAGAAAAATACTTCTGGCCCACAGCTGGCCCAGTGTCACTTTCTGAGTGTTCTACATCAGTGTCACTGAGCAGTCGTTTTGGTGCTGGTGAACGACTGTCGCACCTAACCTGTTGATTCTCTGAACACAGGTGTGTACTGGCTCAAATACGGCAGACGACCCTGTACCAGCACTGCACTAACAAAGTGGAAAACTGACTGTTCCCTACTGTTAGCACTTTTCTACCAAAGCTGACTTGTATATTTTCTTTTTATTTACAGTTATAGATGACTCCTGTCAGTAAGAATACTTACTCCCGCTGTTATGCTGCTCCTCACACACACACGCACGCACGCACACAAACACACACACACACACACACAGCCTGTTATAGTACACACACACACACACAGAGCCTGTTATAGTACACACACACACACCCACACACAGAGCCTGTTATAGTACACACACACAAACACACACACACACAGAGCCTGTTATAGTACACACACACACACACACACACAGAGCCTGTTATAGTACACACACACACACCCACACACAGAGCCTGTTATAGTACACACACACACACACACACACACACACACACAGAGCCTGTTATAGTACTGCTACACGCACACACACACACACACACACACACACACACAGCCTGTTATAGTACACACACACACACACAGAGCCTGTTATAGTACACACCCACACACAGAGCCTGTTATAGTACACACACACAAACACACACACAGAGCCTGTTATAGTACACACACACACACACACACACACAGAGCCTGTTATAGTACTGCTACACGCACACACACGCACACACACGATCAGCATCCCTAGACCCCAATACCAACCGTCGCGCACACCCCAAACGTGTGATCACGTTTAGAGTGTAAATGAATCTAGATGATATTTACCTTGGTGCCCCTGCGCATCAGCCCAGTTCAACCCGTGCGGTTTCTCGTAGCACTTGGCGCGCGGATTCCTCAAACATTACAACGTTCCTCAACTGTCAGCTATCCTGAAACCTTTGAAGTTTGTAGGTAGGTAGCAAACCTAACTAAGTATTACGTACCTTTTTTGAAATATAATTTATTTTGACTTAATAAATATTTTGGCCGTCAAATATGATTTATAACCCTATCTGTGTTGCCTCTTCAGTTAGCTAAGCTAGCTAACTTAGCAGCATATCAAGGTGATATTATCTGAAGCTAAATTATCTCAGAATGTAGCATTAAACACATTTCATGTTAATGTAAATGTTAATGTAGCTATAACAGTTACTAACAGACAACCAAAAAGTATGTTTTTACTTGAAATTCAAATTGTTAACTAGTGTACAAGGCCAGAACAGAAGTACTGTTTCGGTACTTACGTTAGCTAAGCTATAAACAGTTAGCTAGCTAGGATAGAAACCAGCCAGTTTGCTAGCGTTAGCTTAAATGCTTTTACAAACATACATACTGTAAAAGCATTTAGGCTTGCTAGTTAACCAATTTGGTAGTTAGCTAGCGAATTGGTCTTTACTAGCTAACCTAAATGCTTCCACAGAACTTTTGTTTAGATGTTGTACATTAGCTAGCTAGTCAGCTAGGTTAACTTAGTGGTTGTGTGTCTCTACAAGTCACTGTGTAATGTTTGTTTTAGCTAGCTTTTTAGTTAAATAAAATGGTGCTGTGTCTGTGAGTTAATATAAAAAAATCTTTATTTGTATTGTTTATTCCAGAGTTCAGTAATACGTTCCTGCACACTCTGCTACTTCGTTAAAAGTGTATGTTATTAACTTAGCTAGCACATTTTTATATAAACACACTCACTACTACCAAATAAGCTTTAGTCAACATTTCTCTAATTTGTAAAATCACACTAGAAGTTGTTTGTGTATGCAGTATATTAGTATACTAGAGACAAAAATGTTTTACTTGAAAAAGTTTAAAATTAAATTACACACACACAGTTATCCTGTTAGACACAACAGGAGAATTTAACAACATTAAGTAAAATAGTGGAGCTTTTCAGAGCAATTAAATTATTCATGTTTTATATTGGCAAAAAAAGGAAATAGGAAAATCATAGATACATTTTATTATTGTCAGTAAATTAATATGTTTTAATGTTGCTGCCCCTACTTTCGCTTCTGCTGGTGCCCAATTTTCCAAGTACTTATTTCAAGAATGTGATGCTGAATTTAAAATGGTCATGTCATACAAAAGAAAAAACATAACAGCATTATATTTGTAAATATGACTGCAATAAACATATTTAACATTAAACTATTACTGTACTTTGATTCTATTAGTTGATAGTTGTATCTATAGAAACAAGCGTACAATTAAATATGTGTAGAGAAGGTATAACTTGCTTTTAGAGCCTACTCAGAAAATATAAATAAGAAAAACTATACTGGTGGGTGTGTAATGCTCTCAGGGAGTAAGATATAAATTTACTGAGGAGGAGACATCAATGAATTATTAAATTATCTTTATTTTAATTGTCTTTATATTATTTTAATCTTTATAATCAACACATTTTCCTTATAATTAATGTAGATGTATTTATATATTTAAGTATTACAGTATGGAGGACCAAAAATGACATACGTATAAATAAATAAATAAATAAATAAATGCACATATAAATGTAGAAATAAATAAATGTTGAAATAAATAAATGAATAAATAAATAAATGTTGAAATAAATAAATACATATATAAATACACATAGAAATGAATAAATAAATAAATATATAAAAAATAAATACACGCATGAATAATTGTATAGGTAAATAAATTAATTAATAAATACATTTCTAATTTTTTATATTTATTTTTATTTATTCATTTATATGTGCATTTATTTATTTTTTCATTTATTTATTCATTCATTTATTTCAACATTTCTACATTTATTTATTGATTTATTGCCACATTTATTAATTTATTTATTTCTGTATTTCTGCATTTGTATGATAGTTAGGTAGGCGGTCCTATCCTCGCTCTAAAGCAGGATTGGTTTTTGAGCTGCAAAAGTTTTGGTTCTACTGCTTGTCACTACCCGATCTGTACCCCCTGCCCGATTTGTTCCGCGCATGCGCACGCATGCGCATTGCAAACTGAGCAGGGGCACAGATCAGGTAGGCAATGCCAAGTTGTGGTTCCGCTCACACTGTCGCAAACAGCTTGTAAAACGCGGTTTCAAAATGAAGGACTTACGTTTTTACAGAGCTCTGAAAGAGTACATTTTAAGTGGAACATTTACCCCACCATGCAACAAAAAAATGCGCAAGGAAATGCGGCGTGTGTCTGAAAACTTCATAGCAAAAGGTAAGTTAAAATCATATCATATTTTAGAAAGGTTTGCGTTAGCTGAGGAAGCGAAGTGTCCCGTTATGTGAACTAGTTAGTATAGCTAGGTTAACTATGCTAGCTAATTTAGCTCGGAGTATTTTATTATATCAATAAGTAATTAAATATGAAACGTGTTTTTTTTTCGGCAGACAACCGATTGTTTTACACTGGACCAAATAAAACGTATATGAGACTAGTTGTTTGTACTGAGGAGGAAAAAAGGTCTGTTTTGATGGAGTGCCATAACTCCGGCACCGGCAACCACAACGGTGTACGAGGCACGAGAGACAGGGTGATTGCTGGATACTTCTGGCCTACCCTAATGAAAGATGTAACTGAGTGGGTATGTTGTGAAGTTATAACACAATTTCTTATTTATTTCCAGAGCGTAAAACTGCAACACAGTACATATAAATGTTTTATTTAGTATAAATATTACAGTATTATTCATACAAGGCTGAAGTTGGTTTGATATTCGCAGCTCCTGATTCGTTTGGTTGTATGTACACTACCTTCCATCACTTACTTTCTCCAGTTTTACTTTAACGTGCTGTTCTAGTGTAATTCATTCATTTACTAAGTAGAAAATATCTAAACTAGAGAATTAGCCTCATACTTTAAGAGAAAACCTGGCATTAGCCTGGCCAGAGCTAATTGTATACTGTATAATATTTATTTTAATTATTGAATATATAATTAACAATTTAATATATAATGAAAAAAATATTTAATACAATTATATTTTAAAAACCTTTGTGAGCCATACTGCACAAAAAATGAATAAAAAGCTAATGTTCCAATGTGATTTCAAATAATTTTTTCATCTTGGGCCTGACCAAATACACATGATATGAAATTGAAGTCTCCTATGTTAAGGAAAACCTAGAATTAGCCTGGCCCGAGCTGATTTTATACTGTAAAATGAATTAGCAACATGACATACGAGCCATAATGCACCAAAAATTGAATATTAAGCTGACGTTCCAGTATGATTTTGAAGGACTTTTTCATTTTGGACCAGAACAAATAAACATGAGATGAAGAGTTCTAGTATTCACAAAATCGCACTGGAATCACTGGCTTTATATTCATTAATTTTTGTGCATTATAGCTTGTATGCCATGTTGCCAGTTCGTTTTAAAGTATAAAGTATTTCAGGTTCTTCTTAAAGTAGAAGACTAAAACTCATTATATCATGTGTATTTGGCATGGCCCAAGATTAAATATCCTTCAAAATCGTACTGGACCATCAGCTTATATTAAATTTTTGCTGCATTATGGCTGTGTATGCTATGTTGCTAATTCATTTTACAGTATAAAATCAGCTCGGGCCAGGCTAATTCTAGGTTTTCCTTAAAATAGGAGACTAGAATTTCATATCATTTATCAGTATCAGTATTTGGTCTGGCCCAAGATGAAAAAATTCTTAAAATCACACTGGATTTTTTTTTTGAGCGCAACGGCTTTTAAAATATTATTGTATTTTTTAAATTATATATAAAATTTATTAATTTAATATTCAGTAATTAAAATAAATATTTTACAGTTAACAGTTAGCTCTGGCCAGGCTAATGCCAGGTTTTCCCTTAAGGTAGGAGGCTAATTCTCTATTTAAGATGTTTTCTACTTAGGAAATGAATGAATTACACTAGAACAGAAAATAAGTGGAAGGTCGTGTATATAAAATTGCATTTTATAACATAATGTATATTTACATCGTTAATAAACAGCTGTACTGCTTTTCTTCATTATAGCTCCTTCAGTGTTGATATGTGAGGTGTTAAATATAATATGCGGAACAGTTTGTGAACGCTCCCTTTAGTTCACGGTGGTTCAGTGAAGCGGCAGCTGCGAATATCAAACCAACTTCAGCCTCATATTATTTATTCAGTAGAAACAAAAGAAATCTTTCATAGATAGTTACCAAGATTCTGATTTTGTATAAAAATAGTGTAACAAAAACAAAGTAATGTAACGACAAATATTATTGTGCACGAAATTATATAGCACACCCCTTGTTCTAATATGTATTTATGATATGCATTTTATTTTACTTTTTGTACATGTTTAGACACTGTCCCAACTTAATTCTTCTTTTTTTTGTTTTTTTTAGGTGAAGTGTTGTCACCGCTGCCAACTAAATGACCCCATGAAGACGGGGACACCAGTGTTACATTCTATTAAGGTATTCCAAATTCTGTTTTGTTTAATAGAGAAAATAAATGTTTTGAAAGGTAATGGAAAATATGTGTTTAGGTGAAGGCTGCATGGGAGGTGATTGGCCTGGATTTAATTGGCCCACTGCGAGAAACTGGTCAAAAAAACAAGTATGTGTTGACCATGACTGATTTATATACAAAGTGGGTTGTTGCTGAGCCACTGCAAAATAAGACTGCAACTGAAGTGTCAGCAGCCATCATAAAGACACTCTACTTGTTCGGCATGGTCAAGAAAATTATTACTGACCAAGGGAGAGAGTTCGTTAATGAGGTAAAAGTCTAGTATAATGTGAATTCTTAACATTGATATTTATCTTAATTAGCACACATGTTTTTCTGACATTCTGCTATGCACACTGTATTTCCTTTTTGATGATTTGCACACAGCTGAATGAAAACATCTTTGCAACTCTGAAAATCAAACATGCTGTCTCAAGTGCCTACCACCCTCAGGTAATTTTCAACATAATTTTATTTGACATTTCCCTGTAATGTTAAAAAAAATTAGGAAATGTTTTAATTGTTGTTGTTTTTTATATATATATAGGATGAGCGAACAAATCAAAATGTCAAACGTGTATTGCGGAAGTATGTAAATGAAAGCCATAATGATTGGGACATCCATTTACCTGCAGTTGTGTATGGTATTAACACTGCTAAGCAAGTGGGTATTCATTATACATTCATTATGGTTGATATATAATGTAATCGATATATAATGTTTTATTTCTGATAACTTAATTTGTTTTTAACCAGTCTTCAACCAGGCACACCCCGTATTTCTTATTCTTCCATCGGCACCCTCATTTGGTTATGAACGCCTGTCCCATGGGAGAAGACTTTAAAATTGCTGACCCAGAAGATGATCTTGACACCCGAGTAAATGAAATGAAAATTTTAAATGAGAAGGTTAGGTCCAAATTCATGTAGTCTGACCACAGAAGTTTTTTTTAATTCAATGGCATGTAGTAAAGTGTAATTTTTTTTTTCTTCAGGTGCTTAGCAACATTGAAAATGCGCAGAAAAGACAACAAAAGTCTTTCAGGAACCGTAAGAGAAAGCTAATGAGCACAATCAGTCCTGGCGATGAGGTCTTGATTTCTCAAGATTTCAATATAAAACAGAGAAAAGACACCCTTGCTGACCGCCACAAAGGTCCTTTCACTGTGGATAGTATCTCTAAAAAGGGTGTGGCATCAGTGGTGAAAGATAATGGGACTCGATGTTGCATCAATGTCTCACGGGTAAGGCCTTTCTACAGGTTGGAAAGTAAGAGCTAAGTAGTGTTTTTTTTTGTAATGGTTGACATGTAAGGTGTATATTGTAAAGTTTATTTTATTAATATTAGACTTAATTTTTTTTATTGTCTCTTCAGATCATGGAGCAGTTCCATGTGTGTCACTTCAGGACCATGAGTATGGTACACCTGATGAAGCAACAGACCATCCTTATGCTTTTTCTGGAGAGAAATGGGAAAAAGACTTGGGTCCTCTCCAGGAAAAACTGGTAGGGGATGATTCCACCTAGCCCATTCCAAATTTCACTCTCCTTTACACACTGTTAGACACTACCAATAATTTTTTGCAATCGTATATTCAGACCATCTCTCACATACTTACACTCTCACACCATTCTCACCCCCCCTCCCTTGCTAACTCTTTTAATTGCAGTTGAAATATGTCCTGGACAAAAGCCTTCCAGCAGCAGAATTGATTGTTAAAGATGACAATATCTGTCTTACACGTGAGGACTTGTGGAGTCTTGGGTTAAATCAGTGCATGGAGTCTACTGTAAGTATATTCATGTTGCAGCATGCTTGCTCAAAGGCACAGAAATAGTTTTTTTTTGTGTGTAATTTATGCCTTTATTTTGTTTTATTACGTCTAGATTGGGAATGCATGTTTTAAGATCATCAGATAAGCTGCTCAAAAACATGTAATTAATTACAGAAGCTCAAACATTGTTATTTTGTATACTTCTTCATGGGTACTTGTATACATTTGCTAATCTTGTTGTGTTGTAAATAGGGGAAAGATGTTTACATTGCTGACATGTATGTGGTTCCCACATGGAAAACGATGAATGTGGACCCACTCTCAAGTTTACCGGTAAAGTGAAGTTAAACACACACACAGACAGACAGTTGCACATTAATGCAATGATTTCTGTACAATGCACAGTAGTTGAATGGTTGCATTTTCTTTCTCTACACCAGAACAATCTGTGTTCCAAGGATGCGATTTTGTTCCCTGCATGGAGTATGCAACAGAATCAACTGGATCACTATTTGCTATGTGTTGAGTTACAGTTTCAAAAAATAGATATTCAGATTTTTAGAATGAAGTTTGTTGATTAGCTTATCATTTTGAAATATGTCCATTGCAGGTTTTACTGGTTGTGGAGAGAGAGATCATTTTTCTAGATTCTGTACTCCCTGGTGGTTTTGGAGATGACTCGTACAAAACGATATTTAGGTTAAGAGAGAGGAAAAAGTTGCCCTTGTTCAGTGGCTTTTACCAATAATATTTTACGCAAGAGCCATGTTCTGTGGCTGCTGATTTACACAAAAGCCTTGTTCTATGGCTGATGATTTACAAAAACCCTTGTTCTATGGCTGATGATTTACAAAAAGCCTTGTTCTATGGCTGAAAATTAACAAAAAGCCTTGTTCTATGGCTGATGATTTACAAAAAGCCTTGTTCTATGGCTGATGATTTACAAAAAGCCTTGTTCTATGGCTGATGATTTACAAAAAGCCTTGTTCTATGGCTGATGATTTACAAAAAGCCTTGTTCTATGGCTGAAAATTAACAAAAAGCCTTGTTCTATGGCTGATGATTTACAAAAAGCCTTGTTCTATGGCTGATGATTTACAAAAAGCCTTGTTCTATGGCTGAAAATTAACAAAAAGCCTTGTTCTATGGCTAATGATTTACAAAAAGCCTTGTTCTATGGCTGATGATTTACAAAAAGCCTTGTTCTATGGCTGCTTATTTATAGCTTTGTTCTTTTGTTTTATGTTTACGCAGAAGCCTTGTTCGATGGCTGTAGGATTAGGTCTCATTTTATGAAACTAGACCATGGAGAACAATTGTATGACTATAGGTTTCAGTAAGTGTGTGTCCATAATTATTTTTTTTCCCCATTTTATGTGCAGACATATTGCAGGCCAGATTGACCCAAGACCCTGGACAGAGAAGACCGGCAGAAGTTTTGATGTAAAGCCTTTTCTTTATTTTCTTACTGGGTTATATAAAACTCTGGACATCAGTTGGCTTAAATGTAATGTAAGACTATAGATATTTTCTTTTGAAGAGAATTTTCTACTGTGATTTTGGGAAACTGAGCCATGACTAGCCCACCAGTTGATACTTTTTGCTATATTCATTCGTCTTCTTTCCACCATACATTCTTTCTTGTCCAGACCTAGGGACTTTCTGTCTATTTTACACAATTTGAAACAATCTCTATCTTCAGCACATCTACTTCATGTATTAATGGCTTTTGGCAGTAACCCAGTAAGGGGGAACCTAAGCTTACTTTAGTGAAGCACTTGTCTACATCTGTTTCTATTGGTTCAACACCTTTACTTAACAGTAATATTTAATATTTTGTTTCCAGCACTTCCCTCAACAAACTTCTGGGAACTACTGTGGCATCCTTATACTCATTGTAAGCATCCTTTTAAGTTGTGATAAGCAGCATTTTGAGTTATTGGGTATAATAGAGAGATTTATTTTTTTACAGTATGCCCTCTGTATCTGCACCAATACCCCATTTATCTTCACAGAGGTCAGTTGCATCTATTAATATAGAAAAAATATTTCAAACCCCACCCCAATTGTCTGATCATTGTTATATATGTTTTAGAATGATGTGCCATTAATCCGCCAGTGGTGGTGCATCCTACTGATGGAAAGATTTCAGATTGAAGGGTAAGGCCACTCTGCTAAAGTATTCATGCCTTTTCTGCATTTTATTTCATTTGATTACCTGCTGATTAAGTTTTTTGATTCAACAGACATGGCCAGAGGTTTGCTTTCTGGACTGACAAGGCTAGCAGGCTATTGCAAGGGACCCTTCAGCCACTTTTTAGGCTATCTAGGTCAATCACTTCAGACATTCCACCTCATGTGCAAACCATGGTCAACCGCACAGCCCAAGAAAAGAAGCTGGTAGACTTTGCTGTACAAGACCATGGAGTCCGGCAACATTTGTTGGTATGTTTGTCACACATTAACAATGTTTGTTATTTACAATTTGCACATTGTTTTACCATTACAGTGTTATAAGCAAATAAGCAAAAGGCCTTATAATTCATGCTTGTTGTCACCATGTGTTGGGGGACTTTTTTTTTATTTTATTTTTTTTATGTGGATTTACAGTCCAAAACTTTTAACATAAACTACTTTTGACATTCAACTAGAAATGTTAAATGTTTGCTCATGTTTTGATGAAGTGCTTTTGGCACTTTGCCTTTTGACCTAAGGGTGTACTCTGTGGAAAAGAGCCTTCGAAGTGGCTCAGCAGAATCCAGAAGGGATCATCTCTACGGGTGCCAGTGTACCTGGACTCGGAGGAAGAACAGGACTCCCTATTTTTCTATCTTCAGGATGTCCTGAAATCTGCACCAGTAGAATTCCACATTGAGGATCAAGTGCAGTTCATTTTGGATGTTTTGTTCCCAGAGGTAAGGTTACTAGGTATGCATTAAATATCTATTAACAATGTTAAATAGCCTGTTGTGACTTAAGTTACATAAAAATTTTAATCAAATGTATCTTTTTTTAAAATCCAATAGAGTAGTACTGTGAGACCATGATAACCACAATACATTTTCTCAGACAGTTATTGGGTCATTTTCAGCAGTGACACTAACGCTAATGCTGGAGTTTTTAAACACCTCAGTTTCACTTGCTTGACCTGAATAGTCCACCGGCGGTGGACATCCAGTGAGCATTGATGAAGGACTAGAGTATTGACAGCACCAACTATGCAGCAACAGACTCAGAGCTTCTATCTGACTTTACATATACACTGTGGTGCAGATAGGTAGGAGTGTCTAATAGAATGAGAGACAATAAATGTTTAAAAACTCCAGCAGCACTGATATATCTGATCCACTCACTGTACCAGCACAACATGCACTAACACCTCATACACCACCACCATTGCTAATCACTTCTAATCACTGCACTGCAGTGCTGAATCTTTATAATGCAGTTTTATAATTTATATTTAATTTTTTTAACCCTTTTGTTAGTGCATCACCCAAGCCATGTCTACACTACAGGGAATAACTATACAAGAGGCTGAAGAGTTGTTTCTTTCAGGTCCTAACTACAGCAGAAGGTAAAAACAGTTACCTGTGTTTGAAATATCTGTATGAATGTTTATTTATTGTGACTACCATTTTAATTGGGTGGGTGGTTGCGTGTTTGTGTCGGGGTACTTTGAGTTGGGGAGGGTGGGTTTTTGTGTTGTGGTGGGTGTTTGTGTCGGGGGGGTTGGGTGTGTTGGGGTGAGGTGGGGTGGGAGTGGGGTGAGGTGGGGTGTGTTGAGGTGGGGTGGGGTGTGTTGGGGTGAGGTGGGGTGTGTTGGGGTGAGGTGAGGTGGGAGTGGGGCGGGGTGAGGTGGGAGTGGGGCAGGGTGAGGTGGGGCGGGGTGAGGTGGGGTGAGGTAGGGTGGGAGTGGCTGGGTGGTTGTGTGTTGAGAGGGATGTTTTTCTTTTGTTTTGCTTTTTGCTCTCATGCTTTCTCTGAGAAGAAAATAAACTGGTATTTTGATAAATGTGTTGTACCTTATTTTTAATGGTTAGTAGCATATTGATACAGGACCACATTTGGAGACATGGTATTTGGTTCCCATTTCTAAACATTCTGCTGTGTATTTTAAGCAAAAATAAATGTTTTTTATTAATAAACTCTTTGTTAGCTTGAGGAATACTACAAATGGTCAAAGACCACACCACCACCCCATATAATGGATATAACCCAAACAGGTTTGTTATAATGGTAAACAAATTAAATGTTTTAAATGCCTCATACACCCTGTAATACTAAATTTGACAAAGCATAAAATGCACAGTTTATATATCAACTGCTCAAGAACAAAGAACATTATTTTCTAGTTGATGTTTGTATTTTACTTATTTATATCTCCCAGTCTATCTAGATTACAGAAAGATAAACTGCTAGTTAGCCTATGCGAATTATTGTGTTCTGGCTCTATTTATTTATGAATTTATTCATTCATTAATTCATGGTAAGCATTATAAATTGATACTTGAGCATGTAGATGTTAATCTTATCGCTAAAGGTGTAATTAAGTTAATAAAATGTGAAGTAGTTTACAGACTTGGCATATGTAAAAAAAAACACCACATACATACATTTTAATAGATTATTTTGTTTGATTTTCGAAATATATTTAGTTTAAACACCTATCAGTCTATCTATAATTCAGAAAACGGAAGTTAAGCTTGAGCAGCGACCTCACAGAGCCGAAAACTGTTGACGCATGCGCACAACGGCTGGTGTAACAGCCGTGGCTACCTGATCTGTGCCCCTGCTCAGTTTTCAATGCGTGCGCATGCGCGGAACAAATCGGGCAGGGGGTACAGATCGGGTAGTGACACTGCTCCTGCCTTGGCCTGCAGCGGCGACATTTTTAAGCTGTTGACCCTCATTCATTTTCAGCAGTTGTTACTGCAGTAGGGGTTATAGCCGCGATGTTGCTGTGCCGTCCCTTTTGTTCTGTCTCACTGATACCGGAAGTACAGGACGGTGGAGATAAATAAATAAATGAAGAAATGTGGAAATAAATAATTGAATGAATAAATAAGTGTTGAAATAAATAAATGAATAAATGTTGAAATAAATAAATGAATGAATAAATAAATAAATGCACATATAAGTAAATATATAAACAAATATATAAATAAATAAGAAATGTATTAATTTATTTATTTACCTATGCAAATATTCATTCATTCATTCATTTATATGTGCATTTATTTATATATTTATTTATTTATTTCAACATTTATTTATTTATTCATTTATTCATGTACATATTTATTATTTCTACATTTATATTTGCATTTATTTATTTATACTTATGTCGTTTTTGGTCCTCCATAGTACAGCTCAAACACACACACACAAAAACCTATACAGTATGTGTGTATATGTACAGTACTGTGAAAATGTTTTAGGCCGATGCAAATTTCTTAAAACCAATCATCTCAATATTAAGTTGAGTTAATATTGAGTTTTACTTGGCAAAGGTACCACGTATTAAAACAGATACAAATAAAAATAAATACGGTAAAAAGTAACAAGAAGTCCACAGGTGCCAAACCTTTGTTTGGGCGAACCTATTAAACCAATGTTTTTCATAATACAAAGTAGGGCTGTGAATCTTTGGGAATCCCAAAATTTGATTCAAAATTGATTCTTGGGGTCACAATTCAATTTTTTCCTGATTCTTTCAAATCAGTTGGATTTCTTTTTCTTCATCCTCCATACTTTAGCGGCGCAACAACAAACACTGTAACACAACACTACATGCCCCTCTGTAGCCTAATAGGGAGAGGCAGTAAGAGCACTGTCGTGGGGAGCTTTTTAACTGTACCGCAGAGCTCAGCTAGTTAAAGAAACAGTCCGGGGTCTCCGTTCTCGTATTTGGTCTTCATAATGCATGCATAATGTTGTTACCCCTGTCTTAACTTTTGGAACATGTTACAGGCATCAAATTCAAAATGAGTGAATATTTGCAACATTAAATTTCTTGTCTTTGTAGTGTATTCAATTGAATGAGTTAAAAAGAATTTGCAAATTGTAATCTGTTTCTGTTTTCTTTTTTTCCCTTTTTTTTTTAAATATGTAAACTTTATGAATTAAACATAAATTTAATATAAATCTTTGTTTTATGTCTTTCTTTGAGCTTCCAGACAAAGTTTTTCTCTCATTAACACTAATTGAGTAAACAGAATACTCTATTTAAACCAATGGTAAATTCCTTATTAGTGTTTCCTATAATAATATATAATAATCATATTGATGTACTGATGTACAAAGTGGTTATTTACATAAATTTTATGTACAAATAGCTTGTAGCTTGTAGTAGTAGGAATATCATTGTAGGTTCCTGAACCTCCTAGTTCTTAGAAAACAAATTCACCAACAGTAAAAGACAAAGTACCTTCAGTTACAAAAGTTTTGCTTAACTTGTGTTGGGCACTGGACCAAGTTCGGTGGCAGGATCTCAGCCAGCTTCAAGAACAGTCAGAAACCAGTGTAGGCCCAGTCCTGGTCCTACGTTCAAAAAGACACTGGGCCGAGTCCGGTGACCGAATCTCAGCCAGCTTTGAGGAGTCAGAAACCGAATAAGGCCCAGACTTGGTCCTACGTTCAAAAAGACACTGGACCGAGTCCGGTGACCGACTCTCAGCCAGCTTCGAGGAGTCAGAAACCGAATAAGGCCCAGACTTGGTCCTACGTTCAAAAATACACTGGGCCGAGTCCGGTGGCCGGTTCTGGGCCACCTTTGAGGACAGTCAGAAACCAGCTAAGGCCCAGTACTGGGCCAGCACTCGGTGGCTATCTGGGTTGTAACTGTCAATTTTTGTCAAATAAAGGCTTTTTTTCCAAAAAGAAAAAAAAGGAAAGCAGAGGCAGGGCCTTCCAAAAAGAAAAAAGATAAAACTCATTTAATTTCACCTCTGAATACTCTAAATGTAATTTTAGAAAACGTGAAATTAATTAATATAAAAGTAAAGTTTCGTTATACTTTGGTGCGTGCGCAAGTTTTTTTTGTTTGTTTGTTTGTTTTTTTTGGCCGGGGGGTTGTGGGGTAACCTCCCTGAAATCAACTTTTGCAACTTGGGATGTCTGGCGACGTCTTAATTTAGTTTTAATGTATGCAAGCATGCACACACAAGCATAACAAGTCACTTGTAGTAATAATCAGGCTTGTTACACTTCAAATTCTCAGAATTTCCTGTCAAAAGTAACATTTCCCACCCCCAATCTTCTCCACGGTCCTGAAGGTCTTCATCCTCGTTCTTGCAGCTCGGTTTCACTCCATCCTCTCTTCTCTCCTGATTCAGTGTATATTTCAGTTAAGCCGTTTAGCTGGAGCACGTGTCTAAGTGTCCAGCACTGCGTATGGAGGAGGCGCAGCGTTGGCGCGAGAGCGTGAGGCTGCAGTGATGACTGGTGGCAGCGTTCGTTAGGGTTTCATTCCGGATCCCTTAATAAGGATTCGGCGCTGAGCGCGAGGAATTATCTCGGCGTGTCGTCCTGTTGTTTATCTCTCTGTGCGATCCTCTGTGGAGCCGCTGCCGCGCATCAGGCCCACGCTAGCAGCATATTAAACCCCAACGCCGCGCCTCCGGGGGCCGCGAGCGCGTGTGTGTGTTTATTGAATCTCACACCACTGTTTATTTGTTGTGAAGCTGCGTGTGCACAGAATTTTTCACTGGAGGTCACGCTTTCTCACCATTTTACACAGTTACCGTACGTAGCTCTCTGTTTATTCACACAGAGAATGTTAGTGCTGCTTTTTCAACAGTTACCATGGAGACACTTAACATCAATCTTTGTGCTGGTACACTGAAAGAAAAAAAAACCTTTTTGATTGGCAGTTGCATAAAGAAAATGCATAAAGCAGAGTGTGTTTTCTTTTAGACACAGTCTATTTGCATTATTTGCATGCAATATATGCAAACTAATTTAATTGGCCACTGATCGTGTTTATGAATAATCACCCTTTTTGATTTTACCAAATTGAAAACATCTCTAATATAATCAAGAGGAAGATGGATGATCACAAGCCATCAAACCAAGCTGAACTGCTTGATGTTTTGCACCAGGAGTAAAGACATAAAATTATCTAAAAGCAGTGTGTAAGACTGGTGGATTAGGCCAAGATACATGAAAACTGTGATTAAAAACCAGGGTTATTCAACCAAATATTGCTTAAAGAACTCTTAAAACTTCATAAATATGAACTTGTTTTCTTTGTATTATTTGAGGTCTGAAAGCTCTGCATTTTTTTTTGTTATTTCAGCCATTTCTCATTTTCTGCAAATAAATGCTCTAAATGACAATATTTTTATGAGAGAAATGTTGTCCGTAGTTTATAGAATAAAACAACAATGTTCATTTTACTCAAACATATACCTATAAATGGCAAAATCTAAGAGAGAGAAACTAATTCAGAAACTGAAGTGCTCTCTTCTTTCTTTCCAGAGCTGAATATACAGTCATATGACTGTAGATGTTTTATTTAGGCCTGAACCACAATATTGAGTGTGGAAAAACAGGAGCAGAACAAGAGACAGAGTTAAGGCATTACTGATTCTCAGAAGTGTCAAGTAACAAAGTACAAGTACTTTCTTACCTTACCTAAGTAGACATTTTCTTCAGACTACTTTTTACTTCTACTCCTTACATTTTCACACAATTATCTGTTCTTTCTACTAGTCTTGTTACTTCTTTTTTTTTTCGCTTTATTTTCGGTTTCCCATCTTAAAAAAATAACTTAAACCCTATCCAGATGAATCTCTCCATGCGGATAGAGAATCTGATGAAAAACACACCATATCGACACCCTATTGGTTTATATACAGTTCATCCATCACACCTGCACACGTCACTCCCCCCACACTCCAGCAAGAACATGGAGTATGAAGATGATCCGTACAGAGACTCAAGAGAACTCAAGTGAAATTTCCCAACTAAGCTTTTAAAATATATTTAAACTGTACTCAAATATATTAATCTCAATAGGCATATACACTGCCTGGTCAAAAAAAAAGTTGGCACCAAAAAAAGGTCATACACTCTGTGGCATTGTTTCGATAAGCTTCTGCAATGTCACAAGATTTATTTCAATCCAGTGTTGCATTAATTTTTCACCAAGATCTTGCAGCACTGATGATTGTTATTCTTTCAGCACATACTGTTGCCGAACCCAGACTTGACCAACTGTAGCATCAACCCCACATCATTTACTGAAACAGGAAGCATAGTGCATCCCAAATTTATCAACATTTAGACAAGGCTAAGCTTTTGTTTTTGTTCTTAATGGCATTTTTTCTCCTTTTGTTACTTTTACATTTATACTTTAAGTACTTGAAACCAGTACTTTTACTGCAGTAAAAAGCTTGAGTAAACCCTAGTATCTATACTTCTACCTGAGTAATGAATGTGAGTACTTTTGACACCTGCTCTGACAGAACACTGAATCTGTTGGTTCCAGAGACTGTAAAAAAAGATGGACACTGTGTCGCCATTCCTATTCATTCAATGAAAATTAAGCCAAAATCTTTCGCCATGTTGGTGATCCTGATACACGAGTCTGCGCAGTAGAGACCAGAGGAGGGAGAAAGGCTGTGGAGAGACAGCCTACTCATTTGAATAACCCCGCCCCTGAGGGCTGCCTCGAGGTCACAGGCTGCGTAGCCGAGCTGACGGTCTGTTATTGGTCCCGCCTATAACCAGCCCTTTTACAATAACCACACCTTTTTGAATAGAGCTGAATAACGTTTTAAAAAACTAATTCTGTGGGGATATAAAAATTTAACAATATAAGCAGAGGTTACTCTAGCTGTTGCATTTAAATAATGGAGGTAGAATTACAGTATATTGGAAAAAAACGTGATTTAAAAGTTGTCTGTTTTGCCATTGAAACCTATGGGGATGGGTGGGGTTACACAGCTTTCTGAAACCGAACAGCAGGGGGCGCCCGACCTGTGGTGGCTTCACTTTTGAGAGACGATGCTCTGTCCAGCTATACACAGTCTATGGTTGGTTCAATCAGCCTGACTCTAAACTGTCTGGTCCTGGACTGGATTTATATCATGGGTATTACTCTCAGTCACATAAAGGGCCATACAAAAAAAATCTCAATAAAGCCAGAGAAGATTTCTGTTCTTCTATGATATTTTAATTAGCATCTTGCTATATAAACAGATGTTTCACTATTTTAAAAAAATAGAGTGCACCTTACAGTGCAGTGCATGCTGGGAATTGTAGTGCAGTGATTGTGAAACGGGCCTGGTTGTAAACTAATTCAGGGATGCAGGACTGTGTGTGTGTGTGTGTGTGTGTGTGTTGAGGGGGTGTTCTTTAAGCGTGCCAACATAATTATAAGACTTGTGGAAGAAGCCTTAAGGGAGCTGCTGTTGGAGATGATGAGGCCTGCAGTTTGTGCTTGATTACAAAACCCACAATGCCAAGAGTGTTTGGATAAGTGTGTGTGGATACATGTGGTTTGGTGGAGCAAACTCAAACTTTATATTAGATAAGTATTATAGTTGTGAATCTGAAGCCCCGCCCCACATTTTGTTCAAAAGTTTGGGGACACTGCTGTACTGGCCGGCCAAATATATTTGCTTTCCATCATCAAGCAACACCTTAGCAACACTATAGACAGCACCATGGATAACATAGCAACACCTTAGCAACCTTTTTTAGCAACATCATAGCAACCACCACAGATACCACAGCAACCACCTAGGAACACCTTAGTAATCACCTTGTATGAACTTAGTAACACCATAGCAGCCACCACAGATACCATAGCAACCATCTAGCAGCCACAACGGATGACATAGCAATACCTTAGCAACCACCACAAATACCATAGAAACATTTTAGCAACCACCACAGATACCACAGCAACCACCTAGGAACAACTTAGTAATCACCTTGTCTCAACTTAGTAACATCATAGCAGCCACCACAGATACCATAGCAACCATCTAGCAGCCACCACTGATGACATAGCAATACCTTAACATCCACCACAAATACCTTAGAAACACTTTAGCAACCACCTAGCAACCACCACAGATACCATAGCAACCACCTATTAACCAACTAGCAGCACCTTAGGAATCCAGCCAAAATGTGCAAAGCAGTCATCTAAGCAAGAGGTGCTACTTTGAAGAATCTAAAATATAAAGTATATTCTGATTTGTTTTACACTTTTTTTTTTACTAAATAATTCTACATTTTTATTCATATTCATAATTTATCAATGGATGACTTTAGTATTAATCTACAATGCATGAAAAAATGAAATAGCTATACACACACAGTAATGTACAGTAATGTAAATGAGCTGCTCATCAGGTCGCCTGAGTGGTTGTTCAAGGACTCTTTTTCGTTTCCATGGCGATACTGATCGGGAGCGCACTTTTCGCTCTAGTCGCTCGTGACAGCGATTGATGATGATGGTGATAATGATGACGATGATGGGAGAGCAGACATACCGTCAGTTCCACGCGCTCCATTCCAACAGGTTGCGGCGGCGCGTGTGCGCGCTCGGCTATTTGCATACTGAATTGGCGGGAAGATTTTCGCGCGCACTGTGGCGATGATGAGCGCGCGGTAATTTCACACATCAGGGAGCTCGAGCTGAGGCAGTAATGGCCTTTTCCGAGTGATTGACTTCTGGCCCCTCCCTGTTCCTCACGCTAAACTAAAACAAAGCAGCAGCGTGAAGATTAGTTAAACACGAGACTCCATTTAGAGCAGCAGTTACACTGTTCACACCTACTGTCCTACTACTGCCCTCACTCACTCACCGGCCACTTTAACAGAAACACCTCCCGTTTACTTCCACTCACTGGCACCTTTAACAGAAACACCCTCTTTTACTTCCACTGATTGGCCACTTTAACAGAATTATCCCCCTTTACTTCCACTCACTGGCCACTTTAACAGAAACACCTCCAGTTTACCTCCACTGACTGGCCACTTTAACAGAAACACCTCCCGTTTACTTCCTCTGACTGGCCACTTTAACAGAAAAAAACTCCCGTTTACTTCCACTCAATGGTCACTTTAACAGAAACACCTCCCGTTTACCTCCACTGACTGGCCACTTTAGCAGAAACACCTCCTGTTTACTTTCACTGACTGGCCACTTTAACAGAAACAACACCTGTTTACTTTCACTGACTGTCCACTTTAATAGAAACACCTCCCGTTTACTTCCACTGACTGGCCACTTTAACAGAAACAACTCCTGTTCACTTTCACTGACTGGCCACTTTAGCAGAAACACCTCCCGTTTACTTCCACTCAGTGGCCACTTTAACAGAAACAACTCCTGTTTACTTTCACTAACTGTCAACTTTAATAGAAACACCTCCCATTTACTTCCACTCACTGGTCACTTTAACAGAAACACCTCCCTTTTACTTCCACTGACTGGCCACTTTAACAGCAACACCCCCTTGTACTTCCACACACTGACCACTTTAATCAAAAAAACACTTTAATCACTGTCCCCAGTGCTGAAAAGCTAAAATCAGTTTAAAAATTGGTACAAATAAACCACTTTACTAATAAAAACAAATAAAACATCCAGTTTCACTGTTCACACAGTCCCAATAATACCAAACACTTTCCCACTCTCTGCCTCCTTTTATTTTCACTCACTGTCCAATTGATCAAAAACACCCCCTTAAACTCCCACTCATTGGCCACTTTAACAGAAACACCCTCTTAATTGTCCACTAACTGACCATTTAATTAGGAACTCACCCCTTGTCACAGGTCACTTTGAATGAAACAACACTTTAGTACTTCCACCCACTGGCCAATTTAATCTAAACACATTCTTTGCTGTCTATGGTGCTAAAAATCTTAAAACTGTTCACACATGGAGTACAAATAAACCATATTACTTCAATAAAAACAAATGAAGAGTTCACACAGTCCCACTAATAACAAACGCTCATCCACTGGCCACTTTAAAGAAACCCCTTTACTTCCACTCGCTGTCCTCTTTAACAGAAACACCACATTTTTATTTTCAATCACTGGCCACTTTAACAGAAACACCCCTTTAAATTTATACTCACTAGCCACTTTAACAGAAACACCCCTTTAAACTTCCACTCACTGGCCACTTTGATTGAAACACATTCTTCGCTGTCCAGGGTGCTGAAAAGCTACAAACTGTTCACACATGGGTACAAATAAACCATTTTACTTCGATAAAAACAAATAAAGAATACAGTTACACTGTTCACACAGTCCCACAATTACCAAACTCTCACTCACCGGCCATTTTTACACAAACACCCTCCTTTTCTTCTACTCTCTGTCCATTTTAACAGAAACACTCCCTTTTACTTTCACTCACTGTCCATTTTGACAGAAACACATCCCTCTTACTTCTACTCCAGGTTAACTTCCACTGATTGGCCACTTTAACAGAAACACCTCACGTTTTCTTTCACAAACTGGCCACTTTAACAGAAACACCTTCCTTATACTTCCACTCCAGGTTAACTTCCACTGATTGGCCACTTTAACAGAAACACCTCCCTCTTACTTCTACTCCAGGTTAACTTCCACTGATTGGCCACTTTAACAGAAACACCTCCCTCTTACTTCTACTCCAGGTTAACTTCCACTGATTGGCCACTTTAACAGAAACACCTCACGTTGTCTTTCACAAACTGGCCACTTTAACAGAAACACCTTCCTTGTACTTCCACTCCAGGTTACCTTTCACTGATTGGCCACTTCAACAGAAACATCCCTGTTTACTTCCACTGATTGGCCATTTTAACAGAAACGCCCCTTAAACTTCTACTTACTGGCCACTTTATTAGAAACACCCCCACTGGCCACTGTAACATGAACATCTCCTGCTTATACTTCCACACTTTGGCCACATTTAACATAAACAGCCCTTGTACTTCCACTCACTGGGTAGTTTAATTAAAACGCCTTCTTCGCTGTCCACGGTGCTGAAAAGCTAAAACAGTTCACACGTGGGGTACAATTCAAACCACTTTAAACCTCTTCACTTCAATAAACACAAATAATCCACTTTAATTCAATAAACACTAATTAACCACTTCCCTTCAGTAAACACAAATAAACCACTTCACTTCAATAAACACATATAAACCACACTACTTCAATAAACACAAATAAACCGATTCACTTCAATAAACACAAATAAACCACTTCACTTCAGTTGTAGTTCTAGCATTTCAAATATGAACCACTGATTGTAGTTCAGGTTCTGCGTTGGACTTAATTCGCTTGTGTGCGAATAAAGTAGCAGCCAATCAGAGCGTGGAGGGGGCGTGGTGTTCGGAATACGGGTGTGTTTAGGAAAACACACAGCAGTTCAGCTGTAACGCACATCAGCAGGAGACTGCAACGCTCTCTCTCTCTCTCTCTCTCTCTCTGTCACGCATATAGACTCACTCACGCTTTGTCAGGGCTCGGTTGGTTTGGAGAGGAGCTCGAAACTCGCACTACCACACACACACACTCACACACTACCGTTACCCCACACACTCATATCCACAGCGTGACGCACAGTCAGAGCTTGGTTTGGGCAGGAGGAGGAAGAAGAAGAAGGGGAAGAAGAAAAGTGGCTCCTGAATAAACTCCCCCTCCGCTTCCCTGGATCTGTCCGAAATTGCACCTCATGCCAGAAAGTGGTCGCTAGCAGCAGCGATGGGCGCGTTTGGAGTCATTCTGGGGAGTTTGCACTACATGGGACTCTACATCCAACTCAGCGGCCAAGCCGACGTGGAGAACCGCATCTCCAGCAACGGTGAGCCGCCGCGGGGGAGCACGCGCGGGTGGGGGGGAGCGCGGCGTAACCTGGCAACCCCAACTCCAGTAATGTAGCTAACTCAGTATCAGTGTCAGTTATTAGAGTCCGCTGGTCAGCAGCAGCGCAGGTAGGCTAAGCTAACGTGTGGAGCCGCTTCTCCAGCGGTTTAAACAGGGAGCCAGCAGCCGAAACGAGGCAAAGTCGGCACGAATTAATGTGGAACGACGTGTGTCCTCGATTTAAATGCTGAATTCGAGAATTTAAGCTTTAAATCCCCGAAAATTAGTCTTTAAAAAATTACCTCAGCGCGAGAGCAGTCGTTGGCGCCGTTTTTTGGACTCCCTGAATAAAGAAAGCACAGCTAACCTAAAGCGGTAGATATACAAATACTCCCTCACCTGCGCTTTGTATTCTCTACTGAACACATTAACCCAGCTAAATAATCTCCCACACACCCGTTTATTAACTTATATTAAATTATATTTATATTTTTATATATTTATATCAACACATCACCCCAAACACAGGGTCTCAGAGGCGCCTGAGCAAAGCTAACTATTCAGGAGAGCACTAGAGAGCTTTTTTTTTTTGGCAGCTGTTGAAATGAGAGCCATTATCTTTTGTTTGCTGGAGAATGCAGAGAGAGAGAGAGATAGGGGGAGAAAGAAAAAGAGGGAAGGATAGAGCTGGAGAGAGAAAAAGGGGAGAACGATGGATAGAGGTGGAGTGGAGAACATGAGAGATATAAAGGGAATGATGGAGAGAGAAAGAGATGGATAGAGATAGATAGAAAAGAAGAAGAGAGGGAGAAAGATGGAGAAAGAGAGGGAAAGAAAAAAGGAGGGAGAGAGATGGAGAGAGAAGGGTGAGATTTGGCTGCTGTTCAGCCTGGCAGAAAATGAAAAAAGCAGAAGGAGAAAGGACTGCATTTCTTTATATAGCTAACTAACTACATCTGATATTAGATTATCAGATTAGACTGTTAATACTAAGCAAATATTGATCACTCCCTGTTACAATTATAGCCATACATTTATAACCCAACCTAACAAGATTAACTAAATTAATGCCACAATTTATCAATTTCCAGCCATAACTATACTGTGGATATTGTTAACTTGCTATGCCTGTCAAAATATCTGTTTTTATTTTCACTATAGCTATATTCTCCCATATGGTAATTGTAATAAATAATATTACAAATGCTTAAGGTTTTTTGCCACAGATATAATGTTAACATAATAGCATAATTTTTTTTTATTAAGAATATTCACATACTGGATTTGGAAAAAACAACCTAATAGGGTGCACAGAATAAATTTGTAATAATTTATACCAAACAATATTGAACTTAATAACTGAATAAAACAGAAATACATCAAAACCCAGCACTTTGTGTAGTGCATTTCAGTTATAAATTGACGAATAATCGACAATGGAATTTTGAGTCGTTTTTTTTTTTTCGACAAAAAACGGTTTTCCTAATCATGCTGACTAATTGTTGCAGCCCTAGTATTCAATTAACACTAAGCTCAGCTACACTGATTTAGTTAACTGTTGGTGGAACTCATATAATCAGGAGGAAGATAGATGATCACAAGCCATCAAACCAAGCTGAACTGCTTTAATTTTTGCACAGGAGTGACATAAAGTTATCCAAAAGCGGTGTGTAAGACTAGTGGAGGAGAACATGCCAAGATGCATGAAAACCAGATAAAAAGCCAGGGTTATTCCACCAAATATTGATTTCTGATTTCTTATGAACGTGTTTTCTTTACATTATTTGAGGTCTGAAAGCTCTGCATCATTTTTGTTATTTCAGCCATTTCTCATTTCCTGCAAATAAATGCTCTAAATGACTAATAAAATGGGAAAAATGTCTGTAGTTAGAATAATATAAAACAGCAATGTTAATTTTTTTAAACATATACCTATAAATAGCAAAATTAAACTGATTCAGAAACTGAAGTGATTTCTTATTTTTTTCCTGAGCTGTGTAGCACTGGCCACTTTTCATTTTTAACCACAAGTATTACAGTCAGATGATTCATATATAGTAGCATGGCTTCATATGAATATATGAAACATGTGACTGATTGCTTTGTCTAATCACAAATTGGGCTTATAACAATGCCAAGACGTCCTCTGCATGGTCATATTATCCATCTGTGTGTGTGTGTGTGAATAGGGTGCAGATTTAGTGTGAGGTGAATTTGATTGGTAGTGTGCAACGTGAATACTGACAAGAGGCTTAACTGACCTCAGTAAATCTCACTTTGTTATTACCTCTGCAGTTGGTTCACTGCTAGGAGGGGAATGAAATAGCAGGGTGGCTTCCTGTTTTAGGCTGAGACATGTGCAGGTGCTTCAGTCAAGAGCCAGCGGATGTGATTATTTTTGTTATAGTTAATTATTGTCACAATAGATCACATTTCCAAGCTTATTGAATTACATTGATAAAATAGATTTTTTACTAAGATGTACAGGTCGTATAGATTACATAGATTACAGTTACAGCATTAGATATTGTTGCTGTCATACACAAACCTTGTATTCCCATTTTTATTTATTTTTTATTTTTACACTTTAAGCAGAATGTGAATCTAAGAGTTGCTTTTACATTATTTCCAAATTTCACCATGAATGAACAAAAAGAAATGCTCAACAATTACTTGAAATAAAATCTTTTTATAGTGACTTCAATTGAAAAGAAAAAGTTTTTCATCTTTTGTAAAATTACTATATTGTTGACAATATTCTATTGATCATAACACATACGGCAAATAGTTGTGATTGGACTTTTTTCCGGCTATCATTTTGTCATCTCACAATTTTTTACATTTATTCTTTATCCTTAAACCAACTTATACAAGCATATATGCTTTCAAAAAAAGATTCCAACATTTAATATAATTTCTGTCTTCTCTATGCATATTTCTAAATTCTCTTAATAAAGGTGGTTGGAAATCCTATAATGTGTATTGGACCTGGTCTCATAAGATGTTTTTATGTTGTATCTCTACACACCATCTCATTAATTTAAATGAATAATATAATAATCATGTAAATCTGAAATTCTGGATTATAAGGAAGAACCCCCCAAACAATCCCTAGTGTCCTTGTCCACCAGCCCCTATACATAGTATTTAATTTTTTTAGACTATAAATCAGATAAATCAGATAATCAGATGAAAAAAAACACAAAAGTGAATTTTGTTTCTATGTTTATATTTAGATTTCTCCAGTAACTGTTTAATGGTGAGCTAAAAAGGTTAGTTTGTTAATAAGATTATTATAAGCAACTTTTACAACTAGGGGAGTAAATATTAATATATTCAAGTATTGTGATATTTTGCAGTTTCCTGCAGTGCTTTATAGTTAGGGCAGGCTACTTGGCAACAAATGCCCCCCCCCCTCTTGAATATATCCCCCCCCATCTTGAATACACCCCCCCTGGAAAATTGAATTCTGACACATCCATGAAAAGGCTGCTTTTGCTGTGCCAACATTTTTTCTTTTTTTTGGGAAGACGCCAATATCCTGGAAACTGTATTATGGCCAATATTGAGGTCAGTCAAAATGATCCTAAAATCCTAAATCGCTAACATAATTATCATTATTGGTCTAAAACCTTCATAATTGATTTTTATGGAAGTCGGTGTAAAATTATTTTATTCTCAGTCATTTTGGAGCATTTCATTTCATGACATTTTAACACTATGCACCTGACCTTAAAGATGCTTGAAGATTGTGTTGTCTCCAGAGCTCCAAGGACAAAAAGAGTTTTCATCATATAAAAAAAGGCCTTCACTGATCTTTCTAAGATTATTCTGTAACAGCTGGGTACCGGACTGTGTTTTGGATCTGGTTCAAATATATCGTGCCTGTTCATTGTTCAGTCTGTCACCCACACTCTCTTCAAGAATTTTTACGAAGCAGAAACAGAACGCCTTGAACGTTTCTGCAGCGTCTACTTGTTCTGGCCTAAGCCATATTTAGAATATTGACGATTCCTACATATGCTTTCTCCTCCAGTGATTTTTCTCTAATAGCTTTTCTCACCTCTCAGTAGTATGAGTCTTTGGAAATCAATGCCATCACCTTTTATATACAAAACACGAGGGGCCTCAAATTGGCCTCGGGTTGTGTTGTAACCAGCTCTAATTAGTTCATAGAGACAGTGAAACTGCTGTTGTTTTGCTCCGACCTCAAGAAAAATAAGCGTCATATGGGTTCTTTGATTCTGAATTGCATTAGTGTCCTGCTACTGTCGCTTTACAGACTGCTGTCTGTTACAAAAGGCATTATCACCCACAGTGGGCAGAGCAGTGGGTGGTAATGATAGTGGTTCATTGCTAGAATGTCCAGTGTTCCTACACTCTATGAAAGTTGGCAAAATGGCATGATGTGTTATGCCAGTGTCTATGTATATGTAACTGTCTAGAAAAAGAAAACCAGAGTCTGGTTCAGTAACAGGCTGTGGGGTTAGTTTTTCTACTTTTTTGTTCTCTTCAAGGACTTAAAAGCACAATAGAGACATGCCTGTCTCTTTTTACAACACATTGCATCAGGCCTTTAAACACCATGACTGGCCCAGTCTTTCAGAACCGCTTCTGGTAGTGCGTGTGCCTGTTTTAATCTCACACAAGTTGGATTCTCTGGTTTGTATCAGCTCTGGGAATGGCTCTGGAGGAATGCATAAAAGGAGATGTTTAATTTCCTTTTCTGCACATTCTAGAGTCCATCACTAATGTTTGTGAGACACCAGAGATGTGAGAAGTGTGAGTGGGAGGGGGTGCTACAACCTCCCCAGATTTCAGGATTGTTTAACTGCAATTAAAATACCATTAGAGCATGTTCATCACAACATTTTCATCACAGCAAGCTAAATCGCCTCCCTCGCCAGCTGCTGGATGATAATAGGGGCTGGCTAAAACACAAACAAGTAAATGTAAAGTGGATAAATGCTGAATTTCAAACTCTTGCTGTAGTAATGTCCTATGTTTTGAATATATTACTTGAATATATTACTTTTTCCAACTGTTGACTGCAAAGAGTGTGTACAGCTTTCGTGAAAATTCTTGTTTTAGGCCATGAACATGGAAATTCATCTGTAAACCCACATACAAGATGATCAGATTATTATTGGATCCCACAAACTATATATTTCAGTAAAAAATGAGTCTGTGTAGAAATCACAGAAATCATAAGCTCAGAGCCTAATTAGATGTCTTTGCAAGCTCCATTGTGTCTGATGGTAGTGTACTCTTGAGAGGTGTATCCGGTTAGTTGTTTACAGTTTAAAGTCTTTACTATGCCTTAGACACTTTCAGTTTACATGAAACACATAATACTAATATTTGAGTTTATCAGGTATGTTAAAATTCGCAACATATGCAGCCATGTAGGGAGGTCTGCATTCAAATATAGTGGTTAAATAAGGATTTGCAGGACATCTGAAAATGAATCAAATTATGTGACCGTTAAGATTTGCTAGAAATTCTGATTGCTGATTGATATTTGGGCTGAAAATCAGATGATACCAATACATTGTAATTTGTAATATGAGTGTTCTCTGTGCTTGACACTCATCCTAAATGCGAACTTCATTGCTAATATTAGTTTGAATATTAAATATTAGGTTTAATATTGATGTACACGCTGTCATAACAAATTACACCATGTTCTGTTTGATGTAATCTGTTCATAATACACCAAGAAGGAAGGTGGTGTTGAACCATTGCTGCTGTTGTTATCTGCGCATTTTGCATTAATCCTTCTCCTTTGACATAGATCCTTTCTCTTTAACTGTACACAGAGAGACTTGTTTAGCAGAGCTGTTGTTGTGACACACATTCCAAACCAGAGCTTCCCAATCCATTCCCCAAAGATACGCTGCCAGTCCAACACACCAGCTGGACCTAAACCCAACTGCAGTCTTGGAGTGCCTAGAGTGTTGGAGTGCAAAATTTCAAATTTCCACAGTTTTCCCCCTATCCCAAATGTAATTAATCAACCAAGATGTGTTCAGTGCTTGCGAATTGCATCTTTATTTTTACACTGAGGCAATGAGGTTTATGATGAGTGAAAAAACAGTCATGTTAGCTAAACTCTGTTCAGTCCTGCAGATCAGACTAAAGAGTAGAGGTCCATTGGCACTTTTTTTGATGCAGTCCTCTGTGCTAGATCTTGCTCGTTTATGTGTTTGTGATGTTTTTGTAATGCAAATCAGGTAACAAAACTTGAAGTAGGCAGTAATAGGGCCCTATCATATACCCTGCACAAGACACATTGCGAGGCTCATTGCTATCTTACACTCTGTCAACAGTCTATTTTCACGCCACACCAACTTTTAGCATTTAGGAATAGAGTTTAGGAATATATCTACACCGATGGATGTGGTGATCTGGAGGTAAGGTGTGTTCAGGTAAATATCTGACATGTTTCTATCTTGGCGTCTAGAAATAGAGGTGCGCCACCGATTTTAACCCTGACAACAGTCAACGGTCAGCTGCCATATTCTATCGTTGCCATGCAGTAGCCTTGTGTGCTCGGTGTGTGTAAACCCTTGTTACTCGTTACACACACAAATAAACACACTGCAGCGCACAAATCTAGCTCGTACATCAACAATAAATAGAATACAGCATAAAAAACACAATGCTGTTTCCTTAAATTGGCTGCTGGTGCAAAAGCACCGCACTATTAAGATATCAAAATATAAACAAAGTCAGAGTGCACCCAATTCCTAAAGGTAATGACAACTTGTTCCACATTACACCCAAAACACACATGATTAATAAAGAAAATTATAAAAATGCTTTTTGTGCTTTTTGAGCCGTGAAAGACATAATTTTTGCACACTCATGATAGCAAAGACTAACCAACATGGCCTAAATCAAGCTGTGTGATGCACAATTAACTGGTGCGCTATATAACACTAAAATAGGGCTCATAGTTTTAGTGATTTTTCATTTTAATTGAATTCTAATCTATAAATATTTAAATCCAAATACCGCTGTTTAGAAATTCTCTTTCAAGTTTAAAAGGCGTCTCTTTTAAGTAACATAACAGCCTAGTCTTTCCTAGTTGGAAAGCCATTACTAATTTGCGCTAATTTGTTAAACAGAATTTTTTGTGCTGTATGCCATACAATGTGTTGAGGTGAAATGACAAGTAGACATGTTAGGGTGTGTTTATGCTTCTCAGCTTTAGTTCAGTTAAAACCAACCCTGGTGCAATTGCTTGTTAGTACCATTTGTTAGATTAAAGGCCCTTTCACACCATTTGATTTTTTGGCCTGAGAGTAATACTTAGTATAGTGGAACCTTAACGCTAAGTCCAACACATATTTTACCTGCTGTGCTCAAAAACTTAAAAGCTCTCATACATTTCCAGCATTTTTTCCATCCTGTCTGCTATTGCTCTCTTTAACTACCCACTTTCACACAAATGGTCTTTAGTGAGGGAAGTTTGGATCTGTAATTCATGGTTTTTGTAGATATGAACAGACTAGGATGTGCCTAGACAAACTCGACTAAAACTTTTTAGTCTTAATCTTAGTTTAAGACTAAGATGAAACTGTGCCCACAAAACTGGTTCTTGGATTTTACATAATGGTGCTTAATTTTTCGAGACTAGTATTATGACACTTTGTATCTGCATAAAAACAATAATACTTTTATAACTACTAATGTAAAATTGTATTACTCTTAAGGTTTCCTTCTTGCCAAGCTTACCCCCACTGATCAGCACAGACTTTTCCTACCTGCACTCAGATTTTCTCAGTCTGAGTGACGTGTTCGTCTTATTAAAGGATTTGGTCAAATCTCTCTTTTCATTTCATGTGCTGAAAAATTCATGGCAAATTTAGATTGGACCATCATGTCCAGTGTCCCATTGACTTAATTTATTTTATTAGGTTTCGCTGGTGAATATTGGTGTCCTGGCCTGAATTCAAGCTGAGTGCATCTCTGCATGATACAGCAGGTTGTAGAACAGATAGCAAAGACTGTAGCCATAGCAGTGTGCATGACATTTTGGAGAAAATCAACTTCTTGAAATCAACTCAGTGTGGACTCACTAAATTCACTAAAACTCCCAGTTGGAGACTTCTGGAGATTTCATGTGATGTACTGCACATCTCTAGTAAAAAAAATACTGACTTTAGCTCTGCTGACCAGAGATGACATTGCTTGAACATTGCATGTTTCCTGAATATCTGATGACACATCCTGATCATTTTATCATTTACTACTGAATGGTCCTTTAAGGCAAGGAGTCCTTTAACCCAGGATTCTGTAAAAAGTGATGCTTGTTGTGTGGGAGTTAAACACGAGGTCCAGATAGGTGTTTGTGTAGCCACTGATTGATTTGTAAAGTTTGTATAGTAAGAGTGCATACTGGTTTTGTTCAGATGATATCTCTGCTTGTTCTGTAGGCTGCAGCTATTGTCGTCTGATTGCTGTTAGATCCTGCTTAGATTAGATTAGGCCCCGTGTTTGAAAATGCCACACACTTCCTGGGTTGTGTAATGTTCAATCGGCCCTTAATTTTATAATACGGCCCTGTTGAGTTGGGCGTCTAATTTGGTCATACCTCAGTGCTGTTTGCTGGTGTGATTACGGATACGTTTGATGTAATAGGCTAAGCTTGTGTTTACATAGAGGTTTGTTTGCAGGCTCTCTCTCTCTCTCTCTCTCTCTCTCTCTCTCTCTTCCCTCTTCCCCTAAATAGTAAATTAAGGACAAACAATAACCGTGTTCTCAGTTTTTCTGCATAAGAAGAAGCAGGGTTTGCTCTTTAGAGCAAATCTACGATGAAATTTGTAGAGATGTATATCACAATAAGGTACCAAGTGTACCAACTATCTCTGAAAAGTACAGCCTTACAGTTTTTAGAGTATATTTATACTTTAGTACTATTTTATACTACATTTTATACTATACATTTTTACTAAGAAAGGGTTCTTTGACACTGCTTAATGTTATGTAGGACTGATTTCTACAAGGGGTGTAAAAAAAATTGACATATCGCAGTATTAGTGATAGTTTGCTTTACCATACAATATAGGGCTGCACGATATTGGAAACATTTAACACGTGAAGCGAGGTAACCATATGGCAACCAAGGTTACCGAGGTTAACCGATGTTAACCGAGGTTACTTCGTGTTTACTACTGGTGTTTCCTCTGCTGACAACTTGAATGGAAGTGCAGATTTTATTTTCCAGCAGGTCTTGGCACACTGCCCACACTGCAAGTACCAAGTGGTCTTATATAATAAATAAATGTAAACTATCATCGACAATAAAACAAACAAACACCTAAAATAGATCACTCTGTGTGTAATACATCAATATAACTAGTGTCACATTTTGAAGTACTAAAATAAAGTATTTTTAATGATATTGTATTTTTTAAGATGCACCTTTACATGTAAAGATTGGTGGAGGACTGGTTTGTTCTGTGATGTGTTTAAACCACCTACTAGAAAGCAGTGTTGTACTTTGATGTACTATGATAGTGTGTTTTTATACTATCATAACCCCTGTAAGTTCTTGCAAATACACAGTCCTACTTTCTATTACGTTCTAAAAAGAATAATCTACAAGAGCAGTTACATGATAGAGCAGCACTTTTTAAACAGGCAACAAACCCTTTTCAGCATTCAATTGATTATTTAAGTTGTGATTCTATCTAATACCATTCCTTAGTCTTTATTAAGAAACTCCTTAAGAACCTCTTTTAAGACTGTACTATTATATTTTTATGACATGCTGATACAAGCATAAACATCATAAAATCAGTAGATTAGCCAGGATTAGTAATTTAGCTAGTATTGCTAGCTACCTATTTTATCCATCATGCAAATATAACCAGGTCAAACAAGCAAATCTAATTGTTTTATAGCATGCTGAGTTCTTTCTTTGTATCGTGACAACTGTGTTATCTTGGGGCTAAATAATATGTAATCTTGCCTAAAGTGTTTGTTGGGGACACTATAAAGTATATCTTAAGTAGCTATTATTAGTACCATGTTAGTACTACACTAGCTACATTTTTAACACTAAATTTCTGTTGTTGCCACACTTACAGTTTATAATAATGGTATGGCTGTTCCAACAAGATCTCGAACCACAGTGGACATGGGACTGATAGTAAATACTTACCCACAAATAGCTGATTCTGAATCATTCATGGTAGGTATTTAATCATTGATCTCAGTTACTGAATTATTCATAGTCATTATTGAATCATTTGTGGTTGTAGTAGTTAATAAATTGTTTATAATAGTTACTGAATTATTTGTAGTAGATAAAGAATCACTGATAATAGATACTAAGTAATTTATACTGGTGACAGAATCATTAAGAGGAGATGCCGAGTCATAGATGGCAGGCACTGAATTATTAATATTAGATACCAAGATACCAAATGCATTAATAGCAGTTACTACAGTCATGTGAAAAAATTAGGACACCTTATGAAAACCTGTATATTCTTTAACATATTTGGACATGTGGATATTTACTATCAAATTTAACAGTACTGAGATATCCAAGTAATATGACTAAACAATAAAAAAATAAGAAACGCCTTTTTACAACTTTATGTAAAATGTAATTCAAAAAGAATGCAATTTCTGGTGAGGCATAAATTAGGACACCCCTATATATTGGGCCACTTAAAATAGTTAAGATCACACACAGGTGTGTCATATCAGGTGCACATGATCAGAACATCGATACCCAGCATGTTGAATGAGGCTTACCCTATTTAAACCTCAGAAATGTAGTTTGGTGTGTCCCTGACTGTTGACGTAAGAGTGAGCACCGTGGTGAGATCCAAAGAGCTGCCTGACGCCCTCAGAAAGAAGATTGTGGCTGCTTATGAGTCTGGAAAGGGATTTAAAAAGATCTCCAAAGATTTTAACATCAGTCATTCCACCATCCGGAAAATTGTTTACAAGTGGAGGACATTCAAAACAACTGTGACCATGCCCAGGTCTGGCCGTCCAAGCAAGTTCACCCCCAGAGCAGACCGTAAGATGTTAAAAGAAGTCATGAAAAATCCTAAAATTTCATCACAGAACCTACAGCAGGCTTTAGCTACTGTTTATGTAGTGTCTATGTAGTGCTACTGTCTATGTAGTGTCTACATAGTGTCTATGTGAAAGTGCATGACTCAACTATCAGAAAGAGACAACATGACAATGACCCAAAACATACCAGTAAATCCACCAAGGACTGGCTAAAAACTAAGAAGTGGAGAGTCCTGGAATGGCCAAGTCAAAGTCCAGATCTTAATCCAATTGAGATGCTGTGGAGTGATTTAAAACGAGCTGTACATGCAAGACGCCCCTGAAACATCTCACAGCTGGGGCAAACTTTCTTCAGATTCTGTCAGAGATTGGTGGGTGGCTACAAGAAGCGTCTCACTGAAGTTATTTCAGCCAAAGGGGGCAACACTAGTTATTAGAGGGTGGGGTGTCCTAACTTTTTCCTCTGTTATAATATGCCTTTTTGTTCATAACTTTTGTTTTATGAGTAAAACGATGTTAATTTTGGTTGTTTAGTTGCAATTAAATTACTTTCTTTTCGAGAAATAAATAAAAACGATTTTGGACATTGATAAGTGAACATTTCTCAATAAAGAGCGGACCCTTTAATGGGGTGTCCTAATTTTTTCACATGACTGTAAATAATTCATTGTAATTACTGAAGTATTTGTAGTACAAAATTGCTTATACAGTAGTTTACTGAATCATTTATTGTAGATACAGAATTGTTGGTAAAAGATACTGAATTATTTATAGTTGGTACAAAATAATTGTTAATATTTACTGAATCAGTCATTGTATGTGCTAAATGTTTGGTTTTGAACTAAAACTCGTACTAAGCCTAGAGATTAAAGTGTTAAATGCTTTTATTGCACTTCTAAAGGCAAACCTGTGACAAGACAGAGGAAGGACGACAGAAAGATATAGAGAGTTTCTGTTGCAACACTGAAGCCAACAGATCAGCGGTGGTTGGTCAGAGCGACAGTGTTCATGGCTGTCTGGCAGCTCATTGCTTCCCTGCAGTGTATAGAGTGACCTTCTGTCCATAGTCTAGACCTCAGCAGCCCCACCACAAGCCAAAAGCCATGATGCAAGACACACTGTCCATACACCCAGCTGTGTCAGGACGTGAGCGTGTGTGTGGATGTGTTTTGATGGCGTATTCTTTCAGACCGATTAAATATGTTCATGCTGTCCTGAGGCACAGTGAGTGCACTTGAGCTTGCGGCTAATGTAGCTAAGTAGATTTGTCCATGTAGCTTACAACATCAGATATCAGTTTCAAATATTCATCAAACCTGAATCTCTGCTGATACCTAAATGATTCTATAAGTGTTTGAGGTGTTATTTTGTCCCATTCCTCCTGTAAAAGCACCTTAAAGGCTGATGTGTTTCATTTTTCTTTTCAGAATTCTCCACACATATAAAATATAAAACAACCATCCCTAAATAGTAAAATAACACAATTAAAAAAGCATTCTATGTAACAAAGAAATAGTAAGAATTAGCCCTTACTTTGCCTTTGTGTTGGTAGTGCCCTAATGTCTTACCTGCTTACTTTTTTGCTTACTTTTTCCTGTGCAGTGGGTGGGACTAAGCTACTGTTTTATTGGCTTGTAATTTTTTTAATTGGCTGGTTCCAAGCAACAAAGCTTACAAAAAGAAGAAAGTAAATTGTCATGGATGGACAGGACTCAGACACATGCAGATACAAAAAAGACACTTTATTAAAGAAAGTATCAACACAGAGAGTAGTCAAAATGAGCAGGGACAACACCGGTAAACAGCAGCAAGAGGGAGCAAACATAACATAAACGATAATCAGTCCACGTCATACACAGGCAAGCGTATATCAGAGGGCAGACAGAAATCAGGGTCGGAAAAACCAAACAAGTTCAGAAGGCAATGAAAAAACGCTTCGTAGAGTTGTAAACCAAACAACACTTGGCATTGAATGAGTGAGGTGAGGGTGTATACAGCTCTGAAAAAAATTGAGACCACTTCAGTTTCTGAATCAGTTTCTCTGATTTTACTGTTTATATGTTTGAGTAAAATGAACAGAGACAACATAAAAATATTGTCATTTAGAGCATTTATTTGCAGAAAATGAGAAATGGCTAAAATAACAAAAAGATAACAAGTTCATATTTATAAAGTTTTAAGAGTTCAGAAATCAATATTTGGTGGAATAACCCTGGTTTTTAATCACAGTTTTCGTGCATCTTGGCATGTTCTCCTCCACCAGTCTCACAGACTGGTTTTGGATAATTTAATGCCACTTCTGGTGCAAAACCTCAAGCAGTTCAGCTTGGTTTGATGGCTTGTGATCATCCATCTTCCTTTTGATTATATTTCGGACGTTTTCAATGTGGTAAGATCAAATAAACTAGTCATTTTAAGTCTCTTATTTTCTTTCAGAGCTGTAAATTGTGGGTGAAACAGGTGAAATCAATACTCAGGTGATTGACGTACTGGTGGTGCCTTGTGCAATGTCAGTGTAAGGTGCATTCTGAATATCATACTCTGAAGGCTGGAGATCGCATGTAGAGCTGAGTGTGGGAGAGGCATGACATACATGGCGTCTCTTGTAAAATCTTTGAGTGACATTGAAAAGTTTTAAATTTAATTTCCCCATACCTACAGACACCCTGTGCTTCGAGGTGTTGCTGCTCCCTAATGCGCATACCGATACTGCGTGTGAGTGCATGGATCGGCACCGATGCTAATACAGTAACAGTATTGGTGCAACACTAGTGGATTTAGATCCCTCTCTCTTTCTCTCTCTTTCTTTCTCTCTCGCTCCTTTCATCTGAAGCCCTGAGCAGGTTCGCAGCAGCTGTAGAAATGTATTAGACTGGCAAACGAAAAATATGCACTTTAACATCTCAATGCGATGGGCGAGCGCTGACGTGCAAATAACAGAATCCAGGCTGAGAAAAACCCATTACACGCTGACCCGCAGAAGACCACCGATCAGCCCTCGCAGTCGCTCAGAATCGTCAGCGCTTTCACACAGACGTTTCACTGCCTTCAGTTAAACAGCAGGTACTGCTCCTGTGGCTGTAGACGGGGGCTTTGTTCTGCGTTAGCAATGTGGAACAGTGTTTGCTGATGTCTTGCTCATTACACTGCTGGGTTGAGAGTGTAAGGTCCCTGTGTGTTTGCTCACAACATTGCGGTGCACTGGGATGTGAAATTGGAATGTTTAATGCAATAGGAAGCTCTATTTCATGGGCCTTGGCCAATCAGCAAGTAATCATACAGTTGCAGGGAGTCACATGGCTTTAGAACGCTCCAGCTGGATGGGTTTCAAAGTGTTGGGCATTTTCAGAGGCATTTGAGTTATCATACAATTCTGTTCTATAACTTATAGTTTTTTTTCTGTTGGTTCTAGGTTAATTAAATGAATCAGAAGAGATTATACTGTAGTAAACTTTTTACACAGTTTGTTAATTGATCATGATGTTTCACTTTAGTGGACAGCTTGGGATTGGCCATACCTGTACTGAACACAGACCAGTGTGCTCATGGTAAGGTGATATAAATGAATGCCAGATGGATAACACATTCTATTTCCATTTCTTAATCCACAGTGTCACATGTACTGGAAAGATATCATAGTAGACTTATATGACCATAGTGCAGTTGATAAGTAATAAGTAATAATCATTAGTGATGGGCTGAACGGAATTTTTTAGTTGTATCAGCCCATAAACAACACATATTCCGATGCTCCAGTGCTCTTTTAATTTTTTGTTTTTACTTATTTAACATACATACATTTTTATAATAACTATTATTTTTGAGGTGAGGCTGAAACAGACCGCACAGCACGTGTAGGAGAGCAACAATATACACAAATACATTTATTTAAAATGCATTACATGCCACATTACCTGGCTCCTATCTCTAATATTCGTGACCAGCAACATCTGGCTGGAATAGTCCATAAAGCATGAGACATGACAATATTTAACAGTACTGCAGTGCTCTGCAGGTCACGCTACCTGACAGAAAAGGCTGGCTGTCAGCCATTGATTACAGGATGTTGTTGAGCATCTGTGTCCTGTGTTGTTGGCTGTAGTTAGTTTTTCTATGGTTGATTAAGTATTTTGAATCAGTGTCGGTGTCAGACACTAACTGTAATAAAGATAATGGAGTTTCTGTTATGACTGCTCCAGGACAACATTTTGTTGAAGCTGCATAAGACCTTGCTAGAACTGCATAACTTTGTCATATTAGAGTAAAATCCTGTAATATTACTTTACGGCCTCTGCCCACTTGCTTCTCTTACTTGAAATGCTGCTTCTGTATATCTCAGCTTGTCCAGAAAAGCATGTGCACAGCTGTTCATGTGGGGGTGCTCAAAGTAAAATACTAAATAGTGAAGTACATAAGTAACATGTATTTGCAATTATTTCTAGGATGTTAAATTGAGAGGAGGGGCTTGAGGCATGTTTTTTCATCTGAAAATTGTGTTATTTCATAACTCTCTCTAACAGAAACAGCCTGGTGGGATAAAATGTGATAAATTTTGACTGTTTTTGATACGTAAACCCACACAAATATCAGGATAATAAAATATGATACAGTGAAATTCCTGTCAAAGATAATCCTCTGAGGAAGCTCTGGAAGATGCTGATTGTGCCATACACATTTAAGACATTAGATATGATAACTCTGAAGGTAGGTAGCTTTAATTTGGGTGTAAGACGAGATTTAAGCTTCTTAGTGGCTCATGCAGACCTAAAAACGCACACGTCTCCAGTATACCTCCAAAACGTTTATATTTTTACGGGATTTTTTTATTTTAAAACACTGCATGTCTTAGACCTCCACACATTTATAAACCCACAGGAGAAGTCTAACCTCAGTGTCCTTTGTAAGAAATGCACTGCAGCTAAACAATTCACGCCGAGCGGGAGAAAACGAAGCTAGTATTTAATGGTCAGCCAATGCTGTAAACAGTCTGAACGTATCAGGCTGAATTTTGGCTGTGCAGCTGTGCCGGGGGGAGGACAGGAACACAAGACAGCGCTTAAGTCCACAAATGGAGAAAGCTTGTTTTTTTGGCTCACCCCCATCTCTTCCTCTCGCTGGGTCTCCTCTCTGGAGAGATGAAATGCTTTTCACTTCAATAGCAAGACTCAAGTAGCTGGGTCAGCCATCAGGCAGCCTGCCTCCCTCTCTTTTTCTCTCTCTCTCTCCCTTGCTCGCCTGCTCGCTCTCTCGCTCTGCAGGTTTCCCCATCTCTAAGTGTTTCTGTGAGGAGCTAATGCCTCAAAGCGCTCAGATCTGCACTTGGCATTTTCTTCCTGCCTCTTTTCATGTTCTTTTGCTGCTGTGGGTTAGTATGTCCTCACAGAGCCTTTAGGACAGAGACTGGGGGAAATTCAGAACCTTCAGAAGCTAACTATTCTTTTTTAACTCAAATATTCTTGAGGTAGCTCTTGTTTGGTCTAGGATTTGTGGGTTTAGAGGTTTAACCCAAACATAGATATTTAACTAAAAGCATTTTCACGCCTGAACTTTTTGATCTGGTGAAATTGAATTGGTTCGCTTTCACTTCTGGTGTGATTCAGTCTTTTTTACAACTGATGCTATCGCAAATCAGCTTTACAGACATCTTTTGAAGGACAAAATGTGAGCAAGCCAAAAGCAACAATGTCAAGGAAATCTCCCACAGTCTGAGGACAAATTTAGTAGGGACCCAAGCTTAAAAAGTAATTCTTCCCTCACATAAGTTTTCATGTTGCTTTATTTGCGTGTACCTATTTTAGTCATAGTAGTGATGGTTAGAATAATTAAAGTAATGACGATCATTAATGTTGATAATAATAATAGTGTAGTAACAAATAGTTAAAGTCCATGAAAACTTAAACTTAGATGGTAATGGAGGGGACGACTGCAGGTAGCAGCAGCCGGGCCAAAGACGGCTGCTCTGAATATGACAGTTGGCACTTCTAGCAGTGATACAAGGGACACTAACAGATCAGTAATAACTGCAGGACATCCTGCAGCCACTCCTAGGGCTCTTTTTTACACCACCGAAGTGCTCATTGCTACTTTACTTTAGATGGGGGTCTGGAAGTGAGCTGTGTTCAGGTAAATTTCTGTCATATGGAAAACACTGCCACTGACCACCCCTAACTCATTAGAACCCTTACAACTGTCAACCATCAGATGTTCATTGCTATCTTGGCAACACTGGTGCGTCACAGTGCACAAACCCAACTTTTAAATTAACAATAAAGAGAATGCAATATAAAATAACTTTGCTGTTCCCGTAAATGACCTTTTCATGCACCTTCATAGCATGAACATGCAGGTCAGTTTTCTCTGCTGAGAAGAGCAGAAGCACTGCGCTGGTAAAATAGCAATCTACTTATATATAAAGTCAGAGCTCACCTGGTTCATAAAAGTAAAGGCAAGCAAAATGCCGATTGGTTTATTTAACATTACACCCAAAACGCACCCATAATCAATTGCATGTTTGACAGCTCACCTATAGATAGCAAAAAAGGGCCGCTATTTTTGCCTTTGCTAGCAGGGCTTTCAACTGGCATTTTTCAGCAGGATAATGCTTGCCCACACACAGCAAAGCTCTTATGAATGGTGTATCAGATACAGATGTAAATACCTGAAATTAAAAGCTAAAATGTTGATATTTTGTCTCATATTCATATTTTAATGTTAATCCCAAATGACTTTAGTCTACAGCAGAAACAAAGGGATTGGCCTCTGGTCCAGTAATTTTAAGGGAACTGTATATATAATTTAGGCGACATGAAGTTATGTAAATGTAAAAATCTACCACCCCATCACCTCACTTATAAATCTCACAAAGTTCTCCTGCATTCTTCTTCCATATTACCGCACACTGTATGGTCATATCATTGCTCCAAAATGAAAACATTGTAATTACGTATTATCATTTACATAATTATTTTGGAGCATTTCTGTTGGTCTATTCATCATATTCTGACACAATGTAGAATGCAACTGCCAGATTCGTGTAATGCCAAAGTAAAAAACATGCAAAAATAGAGATACCAGGATTTTGTGTTATTGTTATCATGATTAATGTCACACTATGCTTAGAAAACCATATTGTGACATTTATCATGATAACAATAACGCAGAAAGGGTGCAAAACCACCCTTCTCAAACACAAACATGCTCATGGCTATCGAAATACTGAACACTGTCATATGAAATCTCTCTGTTTGGCAGTCTGTCACAGCTGCTTTCTGTTTTTGAGTCCAACACCCCCCATCCCTTGATCTAGAGAGCAGGGAAAGAAAGAAGGAGAGAGAGATGGAGGCTGAATGATCCTCAAAAGAGCCTCCAGAGCGCCATCCCACCAGCTTATCTCACATTAGACACATTTCAGCCAGCCCTGCCATCCCGCACCTCCTGGGATGGGCTTGGCAGCCCACTCGTCTGGCAACACACACCACAGAGAGAGAGAGAGAGAGCATTGATTCTTCTCTCTTTACCCCTTTCCAAACATCTCTCTCTCTCTTCCTCTGTCTCTCTTTCTTTCTGTTTGCCTGTGAAACCCCGTTCGCACTCCTCCTTTGTTTGCCTTGGAGTGCCAGAGCCTCCGGAAAACTGCACGAGGGGGAGACGAGGATGCTTTTGTGTCATTTGGGGCGCGCGGGTTAATTAAGCCGTGCGTCGATTGCAAAGACGGCCGTGTCCCATTGTAACAGTGCAGGAGACGATGAAGATGTGCCTGGCAAACAGAGCCCATCCGGGGATCGTCTAAACCAACTTCTCGCACCAACTGAGTCGCTTCACTATTTAACAACAACCTCTGACCTTCAAAATTGTCTGTTCCTCTCACTTTCTCTCTCTTGTACTCACTGTGAATGAATTTGGGATGGACATCACAGCATGTTTTTGCTGTTCAAATGTCTGTGCTTTCTTTCTTTTTTTTTTTTTTTTTTTTACAATGTATTTGTAATTTTTTGCCATTTTTTGAAAGACCAATTACCACACCCACTCATTAGGACTCCCTCATTATTAGCAATGCTCCCAACACAAGAAGGGTGTAGGCTAGCACATGTGAAGTCAGCCCTGACACTTGTAAAACTGGGCTCCTGGTTAGTATAACATCCAGGACAACAGTAATATTTCTGGTAAAGATCACCTAGCCTGAGAACATGACTAAGATGAGATTTTTGACATAGAGCAATGTATTGTTTTTTAAGTGGCAATCACTGAGGCCCAAGCACTAAACTTTATTATGTTGACTGTTGAGCACAAACAATGGACAGTGTTTATTTATTATAGATACAAAGTTTTAAAGTGGATTCACATTATGACCAGTTGCCTTGTACTGTGCCAAAGAAAGTTTCACTACTGAAACTAAGTGGGTGTTGGGGGTAAAACATGCTTGAAAATGGTAGAGATCGCTAAGTGTGAGATTTTTTGACATGGAGCATTGTATTGTTGGTAAAGTGGGTGTTCATTTATGCTGCTGTGCATTAGATCTATATCTATACCACATGGGTGCCAGATGGATGGTGCATTCCATTTCCCCAAGTTGTGCATGCATTTAATGTACCTCAATCTACAGTTGGAAGTAAAAATTCTACCATTTCTAACGCAACAGGCCACCCAACTCTTGGTACAATCAGTGGTCATCTCTCACCTTGACTATTGCAATGCCGTACTACTGGGCCTCCCAGCCTGTGCAGTAAAACTACTTTAAAATCAGAATGCAGCAGCACGTCTGGTCTTCAACCAGCCAAAACAGACACATGTGACTCCACGGCTAATTGAGCTCCATTGGCTACCAGTGGCTGCTCGTATCAAATTCAAAGCTCTTAGAATCGCAACAACCTGCACTCACTCCTGAAGGCTTACGTTACCTCCTGGCCACTGCTCTCCTCCAATGAATGTTGCCTCACTTTACCAAACATTCACACAAAGCACACAAATGCAGACTATTCTCGAACAGAGTTCCCCAATGGTGGAACAAACTTCATTCCACTACCAGATCAGGAGAATCTCTCGCTATCTTTAAGAAACTCCTGAAGACTAAGCTTTTTAAAGACCACTTATTCTCCTAACACCTCCAACAAACTAACTACTTCTAACCTCATTTCCTTCTTCCCCTCCTCTATCCCACTATTTCCATTTGACCTCCTTTAGGCCCTGTCTAAAAAAAAGTTTTTTTATACCCTGAACTTCTATTACTCAAAGTACATCACTATTGTAAGTCGCTTTGGACAAAAGCGTCTGCCAAATGTAATGTTATTAAATGTAATGTAATCTGAAGTGTGTACTAGGAATATGCCACAGAAAGCATTACCACAGTGGACAGCGCAAAGGATAGGAATGATTATAGCCGACAACATCTGGTTAGAATTGTCTATGTGAATAGACAAGAGACTCTGGCAAATCCATATTCAGTGCAGGAGACTCACAACGCATAACTTGCAGGTCAGTGCAGCATTCAGTACCATCCATGGGACATGAATCATACCTGTTAATTCAACATTCAGTACCATTCATGGGATGTGGATCATACCTGTTAATACAATTTCACATTGCACAAGTTCTTTGACGTTAGTAAACCAGTTACCAGTTGCAAACTGAAACATTATTATTCAGTAGCTAAAGGGAACATTCAAATGGACTTATTTTGCCAAGCTCACTTTTTGTTTGCTTTTATATTTTTGCTTGGGTCTTACCAAGCACAAAAAAATGGCGAATCAGTTTGAAGAGTTTTATATCAGGAATCATATGCTTCTATGAGCTGTTTGGATGGATCCCTTATTGTACCATTACAATAAGAAAACCTGTATTGAACCACTCTGGCACCACACCTCACACGTCAACCCCCACCAGAGACCCACTCACTTGATCGGTTCCATTGCATTTGATCAGGTCCATTCCGGTCTGCTGGTTAAGAATGAGAACCTCAAGACACAACAGGATAAGCCAGCAGACTTCGTCTGAGGGAGGGATCTGTGGCAAGTCAGGGTGGGTCTGTGGTAAGTCAGCAGATGAGGGAGGTACAAGTACTTTAAAATAAAGAGATTTGTGTTTCTATCACAGTTAAGCAGTAGCACAAGCTATTAATAATGTGTGTTTAAGGTACAGATGGCATGGCCAGCAACAGCTCATTTGCATAAAAGTGACAGAGCCCTTAAATGGCTCTGTAGAAACTGCACAAGATCACTTTATGTGAGAGTGATTTTGCGCATAGAACTTAATGAACATGTTTTGTATAGCCTATAGATCTATTCTAACTTGTGTTAAAGGAGGATATCATGCATAGGTGTATGCTGCATACTGGTATTAGTATCAGAACAGAAATAGTGGTATCTCTAGATAGAACCTCCATCCCAAATTATCCTTTACACAAAGAACCATGTATAATGTTGGTCCTTTGAGGAAGAATCTATCTAATTGTTTCCTATTGAGGCAAAATTGTATGCTCTAGGTTTTTAACTGATATTGTCTCATTTACACTGCCTCCATTTTCAATCTACAATAAACAAACACTCTATAATCCACTGACTAAAGGCCTACTGACATGAACAGCATGACACAGTGCTGTATTAGAGAAAATCATGAATCATAACTGTACAATAATGTATTCCTGACAGCTGCTTTACGGCGTAGTAGACTACAGAGAGAGAGACTGCTCATGCCTGCTCTTAAACTCTACCTCCCAGCAGAGATTAGATAACCCACACATCTACCTCACATCTGACAGACCAATCCAGCTAATAGAGATCTCAGATTTGGGTTGGGAAACAAGGTCTGTGGGCCAGTAGATCTTCAGGATGTATCAAGGGCACCCCAGTTCTGAGGCACCATCATTTGTTAAACATGACACACAACGTTCTGGTTATTTCACAGCACACATGCAGTATAGTGGTCCTGGTCTTTCTAGTGGGAGTTGTTTAACAAAAATAGCTTTGTGCTTCTAAGGCTTTATGAAAGACATGTGACCTAATCAAGGATTTAATCATTCTTCAGTAGCTGCTTTTGTTGTTCTTTTCTGTGTTATTGTAGAAGGGAATTGCGTCTGGAAGTAATCTGAGATAATAAAATTGCGCTTGTAGTAGAAGCAGAAGAAAGTGCATTTAATCACTGTTGTAAAAAAGAACTGTATTAATGCAGTGGGTGGTGACTTATAGAAGAAAGAATGTCTGTAGATGTAAATTAAACAAACACTTTGCTTTATACAATTCATACTGGTCACCTGAAAGCCTTCAGTGTGAAGACCAATGCTTTGCTACAGAAAATAACTATGGTGGAATTTGGTGGAATTTGCCATCAGTGTTGCATTGAAACAATATGCTATTTCACCAATCTTAAGCCTTATTTAAATGTGATATATCCAACATTTTACCCATTAACATAAAAGAAAATAGCTAATTTCTATTTAAAAGTGTAGTGGAGTAAAGGTGCTCTGTGCTCTGTGTGTGTCGTTTTTTGTTCTTTGTGTTTTCACACCTGTAGTTTGTTTCTTTGGTCCGGATAAGTCGATGAGTTCATTTAGTTTGAGCATTTTCTTCCGCTGTTTGGTCTGGTTTCACACAGGCATAAAAGCTAAATGCACCAAAATGCGCACCAATAAACCACGCGAGCAGGCTGTGACCTCTGATTGGTCAGAGCTGTCTGGCATGTGAGTAAATATAAGTATTCAAAAAAGTAAATATAGTGAGAAGATTCTGTGTTTCAGTGCAAAAATCTGTGTTTAACACAAAACTGAATGCTGAAACGCTGCGCTTTCAAACAAAGTGTTTGGCTGTGCAGCGCAGACGTGCACAAAGTAAACGGAGTCGCTCGGCTGTGAGCAGTGAACACAGCACAGAGCGCATGTGCATGGACACAGTGTTTGTTCAAAGCTGTGGTAATTAGCAAATCTGAGTAATATATCAGATTAAACTGCGCATTATCAGCAGTTTAGCTCAAATAAAAGAAGTATATTTAGGAGCTGGGTCGAATCGAGACCGGATCACGTTCTCACTACAAGTGAACCGCTCCAGAGTTCGTTTGGGTCCGGACCGAGACCACCTCATCTAGCCTCATCTAGGTCCGGTTGTTTTGATCCGCACCCGAGTGTGATTACTGTGTTTTCACACCTGCTCAATCGAACCGCACTAAAGTTACAAACAAACCAGGGTCCGTTTTAACGGAACCAAACTGTGCTGGTGTGAAAACATCCTTACTGTAATGCAAGGGTTCTTAACATTTTAATCAAATCAGTAAATCAATTAATCAACAGTTTGCACTTCTAAGTTTAGCCTTTTGCGGCTCATTATCGTTACGATTTCAGTTATAGCTAACGTCTAGAGAGTGTATTTTTGTCATTTGTCAATCGATTAAGAATCGCCCATGTCTGAATCCAAAATTTCCCCTCACAACCAACAGCATCCACAAACATTTGGTGGAAGTATACTGTACTTTATATTGCTTTTACAGACACGTTTTTCATAGAACTAATAATGGTTCTCCTGTGGCGTTTGTCCCTTTTAAAAAGATTCTTTTAAAGCCCTATTATGTTTAAGAGTGTAAATTACTGATCATTAATATAACTGAAAGCGACAGACCTAGTTGCTGCTGACCTGTGTTTGACAAGTGACATTTCCCACCCATTCTTTTACTAAAATAACACAGTGCTGGCGGCTGTTAGAATTACAGCTGTGAAATATGGCTCCCGCTGCTTGCGATGGCTGACTCTGGCACCTCGGATGCTGCCGGCCTGCTCCTTTATCTTTCCTGTTGTCTTGTAACATTATGCTATAGATTGGGTTTTATGAAGCGTCGCCTGTTAGAAATGTCACGTCACGGTATTTGAGCAGCCCGGAGGGGGAGGGAGGAGGGTAGGGGGGGCTCTAATGTGAAGCAGCCAGTCATGAACGGCAAACGGACATCGGTCAATAGCAGGCCGACAGCACTCGGAGCCAAGCAGACCGTGGCCAGCGTCGTAATCAGCGAGGAATGTTTAGAACAGGGCATATTTTTCAAAAGGTTTTGGGCATCTGCGACCATGGGTCTCTCTCTGCTCAGAGAGCGATATTGATTGATGCAGCCACAGCAGAGATATAATGCTTAATCAGCTTCTGCTATCTCATACGCTCTGCGCTCCTTATCTGCGCTAGCACATGTGTGGGATTAGCAGCGTGGACTCCTACAAATTCTCGATTTGATTCGAGGATTTGATTGTTTGTTATTGTCAGAGAAGATAGTTGTGGAGTGCTTGGACACGCTGGAAAGCGCCAACTAGTGTCTCAGTCCGGTGTTTGCATAAAACATTGCCTGCTGCTTCCACCTGACCGGGTTTTGAAGCCAGCATTATGTATATAGAGACGTTTCCAGTATATTTTACAGTTTTGAATGGGGGAGTTTGCTCTGATGCAGTCAGGTGAGTGAAGAAAGTGGAAACAACTCACTGGTGTAAAACCATTTGGGTTTCATAAGGATGCACCATTACAAAAAATACTGCAGTAAACAGTATTACCAGGGATTAATCCTACCCAAGTTGTTCAAGTAGCATATGTACAGGGGTTGGACAATTAAACTGAAACAGCTGGTTTTAGACCACAATAAATTGTTGTCCCGACGTACTTTTCTGGTGAAACAGTAGAGTTGAGGTGCACATTGAATTCTGCCGTGATTTGGGCAGCCGTGGTTTTATGTGTTTTTGAATACAATCTGGGTTAGCACCTGAACATCCCTTTCAAACAGTTTCCTCTTGCATCCACAGTTAATCCTGTTGGATGTGGTCCGTCCTTCTTGGTGGTGTGCTGACATTACCTTGGATACCGTGGCTCTTGATACATCACAAAGACTTGCTTGTCTTGGTCACAGATGCTCCAGCAAGACGAATCCAGCCCGGCCCATTCACTGTAATTTTGAGTCAGAGCCCGAATTAAACACAACATTTTTTGAGTAAGCGGAGCATTAAAACTGAGCTTTTAAAAAACTTTTTTGGGATGTTTGAATGAGCGAAATCTGTTCAGTATTATAATAATTAACATTGCAACACTGAAGAACACTATTATTTAAGAACTTTTTTTTTTTAGAACAGATCTCTGAAAGATCAAAACACGTACAATGCGAACAATGATCCACAGGCCTAAACATTGGTAAATTAGGCTACAAGAATGGTGTCTGAATGACTTTCTCTAATCTAATATAATTTATCATGATTTAAGAATAGAAAATCAATTCTAAACAAACCAAATTTTTATTGTCTTGTGTGTTTATGCACATAGTCTAAACACAAACAAACAGTAAAAAGGCTATTCACTGCACTGCAGGTCAAGTCAAGTGCGTAATACGGATAAGTATAGTGTGCACTGCGCACTTGTGCAAAACCCTTTGATTTGTTACTTTGCTATACTGTGATTATCATGCTATAGCTTTATATAAATTAAAAATAGAATAAAAAAGTAATAACCAGTTCTTTGTTTACAGAGTCTTTCTTTATAGAGTTTTAGTGAAAACATACAGACTGAGCAGCTGGCTGTCTTGTGAACAGCATCGTTTTTGATGTGTGCCATGGTAGTTTGGTGGCCATCTTGTTGTTCATCTCTCGGTGCTGGGATCTTGGGTTCAAGTCCCACTAAGTGGATTTGTTTGGGCTTCACTTTTAGATCTCATTCTTGTAATTAGACAGAATGCAAAACTCTTTTTACTCAGACTTTATACACGTTGAGATTTCCTACAATTAAAAAAAATCGCAATATATGATCTTGCCTAAAGTATTGCAATATATTGAATCGTGATCCCTGTATCATGATATTTATTCAGGCCTAAAAGGTGATGGACTGGTACTCTGTCAAGGGAGTATTCCTGCTTTTGGAGGCTCTGGACATTCCGCAAATAGATAGATGGATGAATG